>NC_137045.1:7578719-7693719 GCF_032717465.1 Coenobita brevimanus
GAAAAAGGCACCCATAAAAGCCATAATTCCACCCCCCCCCCAAGTACCAGTCTATATCTAAACAACTAAGGTGCTTTTTATTAAATATTTATAGTAAGCAAGAAAAGCATAACTGAATGACAAATAGAGAGGCTTTAGGAGTGGTAGGGAATGTGTAGATCAAATACCTGCAGTCTGAATATATTTGCAAAAGCATGTGAGAAGGGCAATTATGGACCTGAAAGAAGTGTAAGACAAGATGAAGAGAGAATGATAATGGGAGGTTTAACATAAATATAGTGTAGATGCAAAGCTGTTGAATACTGGGGAAAACTTACAGTATAATGATGGCAGTGAGCAGTTCTGTATCAGTGTTTGAATGAGACAAAAATATGTTCCCATGGCTGTTCAGTATACTGTGTGTACTATGTGGGAGAGGGGGTATGGGTGAGGTTAAAACTTGAGTTGTGGAAGTAATGGGAGAGATGGTAATGAGTGGTGATGTGTGCAATGATACTGCATTGCTTGCAAATACTGAACAGGAGCATTGAAGATTTGTACAGAATTATGTGGATATCTGTGAGTGTTGTGTATTGAAAGTAAATGTAGATGGAAGTTATAGTTGCTGGAACACAAGATAGCTCTCAGTGTCACATGCTGGTGAATTGGTAGATTTGAATTCGCTTGGGATTTCAAGTACCTTGTTGCAGTAATATAAAAAAACATAAAGAAGCTAAGGATGTTGAAAGTAGAGTGACAGGGAAGAAGGGTGGCTTGTGCAATGAAGAACTTGATATTAAACTGAGGTCTAAGTGTGGAAGCTGCAAGAGGATTGCAAGAAAACGTGTTAGGGTCCACATTAGCATATGGAAGTAGGACTCTGGTGAAAAGGCAAAAGTAAGAGCAGTGGAAATAGGATTGTTGGAAGTGAAACCTGGCTGCATGGGAGAGAACTTTTTAGGTTAGAAGCTATAGAAATGAACTTTTACAGAACAGCTGCAGACATAAACATGATGGAGAGTGAAGTACTGTAATACTGTCAAAAACAAAATTATGAGTTCAGTATTTTCATTTTGGAATGAACAAGGCAAAAGCAGTGAAAGCTGGAATTACTGGTTAAGTAAAAAGAATGCATAAAGATGACATGAGTACTACACAAAAAATGTACACAAAATGCCAAAAAGTCTTTGGAAGTGAGATCTATAGGAATGTTGGCAGAGGTATACTTTATGCAGTATGTAAACGGACAGTGGAGCAGTATATTGGAAAAGAGAAGGAATAAGGAGGACCGTTTGAGTGAGAGAAGTATGTGGGGATATACTGTAGTTGCTTAGAAGTGGTTCTGTCATGGCCATTCTCTGTTGGGGGATTTCCAGAAGAGAGAAAAGCACCACAGATGATGATGATGATGATATGATAGGGTCTACATACATATCAAAATGTGCAAATGACTAAGAGTAAAGAATTATAAAGGCTACATATCAAAATATGTAAATAACTGAGACCAGAAAACTAATAAAACTTTTTCAGGAAACAGGATTATATGCAATTTTCAGCCACTTAGATCAACAGTGAATGAACTGCTGTATTTTAGTACTATGAGAGTAGGCAAGCAACCCATCTAGGTAACCCTAAAGCAAATGAGTAAAAGCTTGATTACCCCTCATGGCATCTCAAAGTGCAGGATGAAAAGAGGCAATCTATACTGAGCTAGAAAACAAGGCCTGGATTAACAAACAAACATACAGTTAACTCACTTTTACAGTTCAGTCTGTTTATGTCAGAATAATACAAAGATTTAGAAAGATTCAGAATTCTCCTCTCCTTGTTCTACCAGCAGAACTAAATCTATACAGTACTTTCTCTCATATATATAAAGAGAGAGAGAGAGAGAGAGAGAGAGAGAGAGAGAGAACAAGGCATATGTGAAGATTCTGCACTCTTCTTGTCTTTCCATTGAAAATAAACCATAACTATAACAGTGAACTAATTGGAAGTTTCTTTGTGAATCTAGGCCACAGATCATACTGATGCAACTTACAAGAATCGAGGATACCAAGGGAGTGGAGGGAGCCAGAATTACAACTAAAGTTGTTGCAGCCTTGGGTCCAGTTGTGGCCGTCTGGGTACACCTCCCCGTACACCTCACAGCCTGCCCCAGACCACACACCACCGTCACACCTAGCACCACACCAGACACAACCACACCACCATCACACCCAGAACCACACCACACACCACCATCACACCCAGCACCACACCACACACCATCACACCCAGCACCATACCACACACCACCATCACACCACACACCATCATCACAAGCAGCACAATACCACAATACCATCACACCCAGCACCACACCACCATCACAACCAGCATCATATCACATGCCACCATCACACCTAGCACCACACCACACACCACCACCACACTCAGCACCATACCACACACCACCATCACATCCAGCATCTCACTGCACACCACCATCACACCCAGCACCTTACCACACACCACCATCACACCCAGCACCACACCACACACCACCAGCACACTAAACCCGCCACTGCACCACACCACACCACCACACCATGCCGAAAACCACACCACACACCACCATCACACCATATCCAGTATCACATCACACATCACCATCACACCCTAAGTAGCACCACACAAAATCATCACACCCAGCACCATAACATACACATCACACCATACCCAGCACCATATCATGCACCACATCATGCCCAGTACCACACCACACCACCCATCACCATTACATCCAGCACCACGCCACACACCCCCAACACCACACTGCACATCACCATTCTGCCACATCACACCCAACACCACACTGCACATCACCATTCTGCCACATCACACCCAACACCACACTGCACATCACCATTCTGCCACATCACACCCAACACCACACTGCACATCACCATTCTGCCACATCACACCCAACACCACACAGCAAATCACCATCACACCACATCACAGTCACACACCACCATCACATCAATGGCAAAAACTGCAGCACTTATAACAGACACCTCCACATTACAAAATTCAAAACTTCACACCACATGCTGTTCCTAATACCAAGCGTTAACCACTGTAAAACATTTTTAAGCTTAACAGAGGCATATCATTAAGAAGGAATGTCACACTTACATATATACTGGTACATCACGTTATCATTTACGTTACCTTCCTTTAAAAAAATGCAGGTAACATTACAATCAGCCTGTTTCTAACTTGGAACCTAGAAGAAACCGTGATGTACAGGATACCAGTACAGGGTATAAGCACTGCTCTGGTAGTAATAGGCCTATACAAAGCATTCCTTCATGCATCATTTTAAGTTATTCTGTACATATTGCAACATATTTCCAAAAAAAGTCAGTGAGTCTCACATGTGCTGAGAGTGGCAAGAGTTTGGGCAGAACCGTCCTGGCAGGTGTAATTGTGGCAGCCTTGTATCCAAGCGTGGCCAGGTGGAAACACTTCACCACTCACCTCGCAGCCTGTGGACACAATATATTAGGGCACATTTACCACCTTACATTAAGGCATTAAGGGACACATTATATTAAAAGTTGGGACACACTTCATCATTCACATGAAAAGTTTCTGGGATCCACACACTTATTTGGGTTTTGAGTTTGCGAGAGGAATGAGAGACTGCAAGTTTTCCCAATGAGGAAGATATTCATAAAAGGTGTATCCAGTTTGTTACTGAACATGTAAAGCAACTGTATAATTGCTTGCCTGATAACATTCGTGTCTTGTGCTCAATGTTATTGCGAGGTGCAAGTGAATGTCAGCAACCATTTAAACCAGGAAATCTGGACTTTTGGCTAAGATGTTCGTTGGTGACAAAAGTGTCCTTACCCGCATAGACTTTCATTGGAGAAAATTACACCACACAGTGTGGAAACATGCTTCAGACACAACTCAGTTTTGAGTAGTCACTGGGGAAAATCCACAGTGAATTTTTCTGACCTAGCTCTATAAGTACTGTCATTACCACATGCTAATGTTGATGTTCAGTGTGTATTTAGCCAAATAAACATTGTAAAGCTGATGAGGATGGTGGTAGGTGGTGGTGACATCATCCACTCAGTGTAGTGCTGTGCTACCTACTTCATCCTTCACCTCTTGGGGAGCAGGGTAGCTCAGAGGTGTGACTCTAGATCGCTTGGTCGAGAGTTCGCGCCACACCTGGGTGGCTGGCCTTGGTGGGTGGGGGAGCGCTCTCCTGTAACCCTAGCAGGACTATATCATTGCCTAGGTCTAGTTCGGGGGAATAATTCCTTTTTTCTTCCTTCACCTTTATCATTCTCTTCTGTATGTGCCCTCCTCTCTTCCTATTTTTCCCATCTTTCCTGTCATTTTTTATTACTATTCTTTCGTTTTCAG
Source organism: Coenobita brevimanus (assembly GCF_032717465.1). Lineage (NCBI taxonomy): Eukaryota > Metazoa > Arthropoda > Malacostraca > Decapoda > Coenobitidae > Coenobita > Coenobita brevimanus. Next base: position 7,583,127 of record NC_137045.1, read on the forward strand.
GTGGCTTTACACTGAGAGACTAGCCTAATGGTTTCTTGTCAGCCAGGAAACCATTTACAACACTGGGTGGTAACCACATGACCAACCCATAGGTGTTCCCACGTGTCAGCAAGTGAGTTGGTGGGGGGTTAGTTACGTTCCCCGTAAAACAACTAACACAAGGGCAAACGGTTACCTCTTACTGGATTGTGGCCTGGCTACAGCTCAAAACTCAGGAAAATAATGAGTGAAGTGTACCTCTTGCCTGGCCATCAAAGAAGATGAACCAAGAGGGACTTGACTACTAGACTGGGAGTTGATTGATTCATTTTAAACACCTTCAAAGAAAGTGCTGATTCTCACTGATGCATTGTACATTATTTGTTGAATTTACGTTACACCACATTTTCCCCATATCGTCATTCTGATAATTATGCATTCAGCCTATATAGTGTTTTCACTGTTCACTTTATTGTAATCTTTATATCTAATAATTTAGATATTTCTATCGACTTTTAGAAACCAATCCAGTGAGTTTTCGTTTGCTTGAGATGGCAACTCTGACTTGGCGAGGAGAGTCAGTTTGCTGTGGGCTATGCATTTCTTTGAACTATCACCAGTTGTAGGACCCAACCTAAGTTCATTCACTTAAGATGGGTCATGACAGTCAGAAGCGGGTGTGTGGTAGGAGTGGGGCTTGTGATATGTGGCCATATGGGAGCCATCATCCATGGCAGTGCTCTATCAGTTATGGGAACGTATGGGCCATAACTGTTTGGTAAGTATCACAGACTTGTTTACACAATACCTGTATTATGTTTATACAGCTTTATATGTAAACTTATATCTTACAGGCTTTGAATTGGGGATATACGTTTTCTGTGAATATATGTTAACTAGGATCTATCATAGTTTTCATATACTGTATAAATAAACATATATACACACACACATATATATATACAGTATATACTGTACCGGTACTGTATATACAGTAAAAGCTCGATTAACCGGAATACATGGGGATTCTTCCATTCCGGATATGGAATTTTCTGGATAATCAAATGTTACTTTTAGAAATTTTCTGGGAAGTCAAACACATGAAATAGTACCAAACTTGGGACTTTATTTCATAAAGTACATTATTCAGTATTAGATATAGTACAGGTACACTCATGCTCACTAATATCTGCCGGGGTTGCCCGCTTCCTACTTCAGAATACCCAGGGAAGAGGGGAGGGGGGGACAAAATGAGCTCCACCCACCATTACCCCAGTTCCCGACCATCCCTCATACCCCTACCCAGCCCTCCACCCCACGCGTCATTCTTCATTAGCAGTTAGATCTCAAGCTGATTTCATGCTTAACACTCTTGGTCCCACTACTAATACAAACAAAGAACATTAGGATATGTTAAAAGAATATAACTATCAACATGTTGCAGCAAGAAATTAATGTAATATGACATTGACAGTAAAATGAAAACATTAACAACGGCCACCTCAGGCCTCCTGTGTTGGGTGCACTGCTTTGCAAACACACACACACACACATACACACACACACACACACACACACACACACACACATAAACACACCCAAACATGCAGGCACAGACACAGACGCACGCAAACACCCAACACATGAGGCCTGGGATGGCCATTGATAACGTTTTTGTTTTACTGTCATCGTTATAATGCATTAATTTCTTGCTGCAGTGTGTTCATAGTCATATTACTGTATATACTTTTACATATCCTAGTGTTTTATATTTGTGTATTAGTACTGTGACTATGAGTGTAAAGTATGAGGTTAGCTTGAGATACAACTGTCAGTTAAGAATGACGAGTAGGGGGCTGGGAGGGGTAGGGGTATGGGGGAGGGTTGGGAGCTGGGGTAGAGGTGGGTGGAGCTCATTTCGTCCCCCCCTCCAGTCTTCCCTGGGTAAATGGGGGTACGAAGAGGGCACCCGAGCAGAAATTAGTGATCGTGAGTGTACACTACAATACACACAAAAAGACCGGTACAGTATCTGGAATATTTTCGACCCCATGCCAGATCGAATTTGTGTTCTGGTCATACGGATGTGCCTATGCATCGGATGCCGGTTAATCGAGCTTTTACTGTATATATATATATATATATATATATATATATATATACACACACTAGCCACTCACTTGATGTAGAGCTGCTCTCAGGTGTCTGCCCTTTCCTCTCCTCCATCCTTCTTTCCTTCCATCCTCTTCTGTCTTTCTTTCCTTCATTCTTGCCTAATCCTTCTGCCTATGGGTGACTTTACACACCCTCCTCTGTCTTTCTTTCCTCTTTCTTCTCCCTGTGGGTGACTACATTGAGTGACAAGCCAAATGATATCCTGTACACCAGGAAACCATTTACTATGCTGCGTGGTAACCTATATATATAACCAAATTTTGGCGCCTGGTGGTTTAGTGGGTAACTATTGCTCTCCTATCAGATTGAGCCAATGAAGGTTTACATCCAAGTGGTGGTTGGGGTTTACTGCTCACATAATGCCACTCAAGGATGAGTATGGCCAAGGAGAATGTGAAGGAATATCGTGGATGAGTGTGTGAGGAAGAGAGGTTTGGAAGTTGGTAAGGCTGGAGGACTGACAAGAGACGGAGCTGGCTAGATGAATACTGTGAGAAGAAGCGCATGATCAGCGATTTGGCACCTCTTTTTAACGTGACAGCGTCCGGACTGACTCTATCGGATAGGTTTACGTGAAGCTACAGAACGTGGTGAATGTTTTTGGCACATCAGACAAAGCCAGGATTCCGGGGGCTTGAATGGTGTGCAAATGGAAGCGTGGCCCATTGGACTGGGCAAATTTGGACTGTCTGGACACTGGTACTCCTCACCCTGCCCTAGGGTGAGAAAGGAGGTCTGGATGATGATGATGATGATAAAAAAAATATATATATACGGTATACAGTAGAACCTCGGACCTCGAACACAATCCGTTCTGGAAGGCTGTTCCAGGACCGAGTTGGTCGAGGACCGAACTAATTTTCCCCATTAAGAAATAATGTAAATCATTTTAATCCGTTCCAAGACCCCAGATGCTTACCTATTTAATTTTCTTTATGTTATTTCATACATAAAATTGCATGGTTAAACAGTAAATAAGACAGAAAGTAAATCAATACATAAAATATTGCACAAGAAGACTAAACTGAACTAAATTCGATATTATTTACCTTTTTGGTGGCGAATTTTTGGCGCACGTAGATGGTGGTGAGGGAGGGAAAGGGAGGATGGAACTTATTGCTTGGAAGGGGAGTCCCCTTCCATAAACACTTGGGGTAACTGGCCTTCGGGTGTTCTCTCTCTTTCGACTCTCTTGGGTTTGGGTAACTCTGCTTCAGGATTTTCGTTTCTTTTACTGTCTTTGACCAGAAACCTGTCCAATGTGATTTGTTTCTGCCTACATTTTAACACTTTACGGAAGTGACTCATGAGAGTGTCATTGAAAAGGTTTAGTGTTCTGTTGGCTTCACCTTTATCAGGGTAATATTTTTCCATAAAACTTCGAAGATCACCCCACTTTCCACACATTTCTTGGATCAATGAAATTGGTGCATCATCCCTTGCATCCTCTTCCCCTGAAGACATTTCCTCCACCAAAGTCTTCTTCTGCTCATTTTGGAGGTGTACGAGTTCTTCGGTGGTAAGTTCAGCACAATGTTCCTCCAAAAGCTCTTCCACATCATCATTGTCCATCTCCAAGCCCATACTTTGGCCCAGAGACACAATATCCTCCATGGGTTGGATTAAAGGTGTTGTGTTAGGGGGCAGGAACTTTACTTTGATGAAATCAAACTCTGCACCTAAGTCATCCTCCAAACCTGGAGGGTGAGCAGGAGCATTGTCCATCACAAGAAGGCATTTCAAAGGCAAATTTTTTTCTTGCAAATATTTTTTAACACTGGGTGCAAACACTTCGACAATCCAGTCAGTAAAATATTGCCTGGTCAGCCAAGCCTTGGGATTAGACCTCCACATAACAGCCAATTTACTCTTCATAACATTGTTTGCTTTGAAAGCCCTCGGATTCTTTGAATGATACACAAGCAGTGGTTTGACCTTAAAATCACCGTTTGCATTGCCACAAAGCAAGAGTGTGAATCTATCCTTCATTGGCTTGTGTCCTGGCAGTGTTTTTTCTTCACGAGTAATGTAGGTCCTTTTGGGCATTTTTTTCCAAAATAACCCCGTTTCATCGCAACTGAACACTTGTTGCGGAACATAACCCTCAGCCTTGACATAATTGCTAAACTCGACCTTAAATTTCTCGGCCGCTTTTTGGTCTGCACTCGACGCCTCCCCATGACGAACCACACTGTGTATGGCACTTCTCCTTTTGAACTTTTCAAACCACCCTCTGCTTGCTTTAAAATCAAAAGTTTCAGCACTGGTACCTGGGCTTTCCTTTACGAGGTGACTGTATATTTCTCTTGCCTTTTCACAAATTATATCCTCACTAACACTGTCTCCTGCTAACTGTTTCTCATTGATGAAGATAAGCAATAATTTTTCCACTTCTTCAATTATTTGTGGTCTTTGTTTAGAAACTAAAAACGATCCTTTGGCAACATCGGCTGCTTTAATAGCATCTTTGTTTTTCAGTATGGTACTAATGGTCGATTTGGCCATGCCATACTCTCTGGCCAGGTCAGACACTCGAACACCCTCTTCATACTTTGCGATTAATTCTTTCTTAAAATCTATTGTTTTCCGCACTACTTTCCTCTTTTCACCGCCAGTAGTGGTACTGGATGAACTTGCTTTCTTTGGAGCCATTATTAGGGGCTAATACTGCACTGAATCAAGAAAAATGTGAAGCACAGCAGAACGACCACGTTGACGAACAACAAAGGACGCGTGACTGTCGCTCGGCTTGTCGCTCGGGTCCTCCGTCGGCCAGCTTCCCTTCGTTCGACTACGTTCGGGTTGGTCGAGGTCCGATATTTTGGTCGACCTCTGGAGCAAAAATTTCTTGAATTTTTTGGTCGAGGTCCGATTTGTTCGACATGTGAGACGTTCGAGGTCCGAGGTTCCACTGTATATACAGGACCCATATACATATAAAATCGTTGGTTCTATGTCAATCGGGCCCGGCCTTTTCTTATCTTTTACAACAATAAATATTTCAATTCAGTTTTATGTCCTACTGAAATGAGTCTTTCACAGTTTTGCATGTTATGCATCATAGAGTACCATGGTACACTTGACGTTTATAAAATTTACCTGTGTAATACGTAAATAATTGTTAATATCACAGATACCGTCCTTCCTTCTTCCTTCATGGTTAAAATTAAGGGGGGTCTGGGAGGCATACCCCCCAGATAGGAAATGTTGCATCCGGCGTTCTTCAGTACTCAAAAATATGTATAGCCTCCTGTATTTAGTTTTTTCCCACCACTTTCTGCAGTCAAAATTCAACACTTAACTAGCTGTGTTGTAAATGTACCAAAACTAATTTCCTTCAGATGATGAGTTTGTAAGAACATACCAGTAGCTGAGGGAGGCTGTGGCTCAATCGGTAGCGAGGTGGCCTGCAGTCCTACCATACGCAGGTTCATATCTCCACTGGGGCAGGAAACAATTTAAAGATTTGAATTTCATAAACTCAGACTTTACTGATCTACTATATAACTCGCCGGCATGTAAATATACCCCTGCTAGTACCAATACACCAGTCCTGTATGGGATGGCCGTAACATGTATCCAATGTGGACAGTGGCAGCTATACCATTCCCGAGCGGTGCTTGTACCTCTTGAGGTGGAAAGTGTTAAATGTATGCCGTACAGTATCAGTTGTATGAGTTTATGATGGTATCATGCTCACATTTAATATTTGACCTCTTCATTATTAGTTTTCTGAAAAAAAAAAAAAAGTTTCAGTGACTCAGCTACAGTAGGCCTACTTCAGGGGAGTGTGACGAAATACCGAATCGGCGGTCATTTACCGAATCAACACCGAATTGGCACTTTTTAATTGGTAAGTGTTATAGATTTTATCACCATAGAGGTTCATACTCACCTAATTATTCGAAATCTGGTCAAATTTTTGTATTTAATTTAACTTTTAAAAAATCCGGATTCACAGCGAAAACGGGCTAAAATTAGCAGAAGTGTTCCTCCTTTAGCTGAACACGTGATTTTTCGGCTACTTTATCTATTATTTTTTCATGTTTCTGCACATTTTTATTGGAAATAATGGTTGACATAGTTATTTTCTGAGTATCTTTTACCCATACAAGTATCTAACTTCAAAAAAATTTTGACCGGAAACTCATCTATTGTTACACCCTCTAGGGCAGAAGGCCCAAGGGCAGGAGGCCCAAGGCTACGGCCTAATAAAGTGTACGAGGGAAAGGCGACCCAAGGCTCCGGCTTTAGTACACCCCAGAGAGAGAGTTGCCCCAGTGCATCCCTCTCCTGCTGTTCTCCCCTACAGGAGCAACACCGCGCCGACGGTCTCTATATGTGGCGGGGAAGGAGCAACCTTGTACGCCCTTCAGTTGCTCCTGGTCGGAAAGATCAGCTCCCGGCTACGGCCAGAGTACGTACCAGGGTAAAGAGCCCCTGCTATCGTACATGTAGCTTTTCCCTACTACGGGAGCAACACCGCGCCGACGGTCTCTATACGTGGCGGGGAAGGAGCGGCCTTGTACGCCCTTCAGTTGCTCTCTGTAAGACGGGTAGGCATCTGGCTCCGGCCGTGGCACGTACCAGGGTAGAGAAGCCCCTGAAGGTAGCCTCAGTACGTACTGGAGAGAGTGTGGCCTCTGTGCCCCTCAATCCGGCTTGTCCCCTACTACGGGAGCAACACCGCGCCGACGGTCTCTATACGTGGTGGGGAAGGAGCAGCCTTGTACGCCCTTCAGTTGCTCCTTGTACGCCGGGTAAGCTCACGGCCACAGCCAATGTACGTACTAGGGTAAGGCGACCCAAGGCTCCGGCCTCAGGACGTACCAGAGAGGACGCGAGTGACGTGAGTCCTTCTCCAGCCTCTTCCCCCTGTGGGAGCCCTTCGTCACCACCCGGGAATATAGCCCCGGAGGTGACACTAGAGTGGTGGCAAGGCCCGATATCAGACCTACCTCCCACGTCTGGGAGATCGTTGTTCCTGCCTGAGTCCCGAAGGAGAAGCTGCCGCAGCCCAGCCCTGACAGCGCCTCTCCCCCTAGGCGCCTGCAGTCCCAGGACACCCAGACCAGACCCACCGGCTTCCGACGAAGGTGATCCCGGCTCCCTCACTCCACGGAGCCAGAGACGATAGGCCCGACTGCTCAGGCTGTTCGGCCCCAGTCCCGAGGGCCACCTCTCAGGTCGAGGCCCCCAGACAGGAGGGCCTCCCTGCACCACACCGACGAGGCCCCAACTCGAGGGCCAGCTCTCACGTCGAGGCTCCCAGACGGGAGGGCCTCCCTGCACCCCACCGACGAGTGTGACCCGGGCAGTGACTCCCCTGCGGGTAATCCCTTGCCCTCTGCAGGCCGGGTCCCCCTAGGGCTCTACCCTCACGCCCTTGTCAAGGAGTGAACATTACCCAGAAGATACAGGTAAATAGTGACTCCCCTTGTGTCGAGAACAAATTAGGGAAAAGAACAGTGAACAGTGACTAAAATGCCCGCGACCGGACCTTTCGCCCCGCCACCCCCCACACCAGTCTCTTCGGAGGCGTGGGTTCGAATCCCACTGCTGCCACCAGTGTTATGCTGAGTGTTTTTAGGCTGACTCCTCGTACTAAAGACACTAGCTACTGAACGGGGTCCTTTTTCCAGACCGGAAGTAATGCACTAACAAGGGAACAGGACATAAAAACTAGGCAGTCCACCTTTAACACATCTATTACCTTAATTACAACACCTTAACAATATCACATAAGATGGTATTATAAACAGAGGATACAAACATACAGAGTTACGTTAATGTAATATGGGATATTCACACACTCCTTAATTATGGTTTATAATAGGTTAAGAGTCCGTAGGTGGATAGGATTCACTTGTATCAAAGTCCAAAAGGTCTTAGCGTGTCGGGGCAATGGATATGTCTGGGCTTGAGGAGCCGAGGAGGGATTATTACTATAAATTAACAAGGGAGGTAGAACACTAGAGTTCACTGTTTATGCTCGGTGCGGCGACTCTCGCCCGCGCGTACACTGACAAGGGGGGGGGGACTACTCTAAATTGGACTTTGGGATAGCACTGTTCGGATGAACCCAGAACTTATAGTCTTTGTTAGGGGAAGGTATTTACGGACACTTTTTGGTGTAATCCCACTGGTTCACTCTGTCACTGGATCACTGTGAGGGAAGAGGAAGTCACTATTCTTGCCCGAGTTTCTGGGGCGATATCACTTTGTCACTGTAAGGTGTAGGTCCTCACTCTGGTCACGGTGCAGGGAGACCCTCTTGCCTGGGTTCTCGACCTGTTGTAGGTCCTCCTCTGGTCACGGTGCAGGGAGACCCTCTTGTCTGGGGTCTCGACCTGTTGTAGGCCCTCCTCTGGTCACTGTGAAGGGAGGCCTGTCTGTGTTGGCCCTAGGGACTGGGGCCAAACAGGTGTAGCAGACGGGCCTGACGTCGTAGGGTCTGCGGCAGGGGGAGGTCGGCGTTGACGGGTTGCCGGGCTCGCCTAGGGGTCCGAGGGCTGCGGAAGTCTACCGGGGGACGCGCCGTCAGGTGTGGGCTGCGGCCTCGTCTCCCGCTGGTACCTGGGGAAGACAAGAATTTCCCGCGGGTAGGAGGTAGGTCCCGACTGGGACCAGGCCTCTGTTCAGGTGACATTTTAGGGGTAACTCCCCCGGGTGGTGTCCGGCTACTCCTGCAGGAGTTAGCTGGCTCTAGAGGACACACGGAGGCCGTGGTCTCTTTTACACTTATGGAGGGTAGCACAGAGGCGACTCTCCCTCTTGTCTTTGTAATTGCCGTGGCACCAGGTTGATCGGTCCTGGGACCCACTTGTGGCGGTGTGTAAGGGTCTCTTACCCTTAGAGTGGCTAGGGGCGTGAGCCCCGTACAATCCACTATTGGGCCTCCTGCCCTATTTGTTATAGAGGGCTCTCTTCCCTCGTCAGAGGACCTCCTGTCCTGATAGTGGCAGAGGGTATTACGCCCTCGTGGCTCACTGTGGCAGAGGAGACAAGCCCCTCGTGGCTCACCTGGGTTACTGCGGCAGAGGAAGGGACTTCCTCGTGGCTCGTGGTGGCAGTAGGTGGAAACACCCCGTGGCTCACCTAGGGACCTCCTGTCCCGTTGGGGTGAAGTTGTGGTCGTCACCACAAGACTACGAGGGACTGACATATCAGTCCCACCCCACTGCTGTCGAGGGTTAACCCGCCGTATAACTTGTTGCGGGTCTGGGCTCACCTGGTGTTGAGGTAGTTGCGGGGAGAAGGGGCCCAGGTCAGAGACCGGAAGAAGACGAGCAAGACGACTACCCCCATCCTCAGCAGATGGATTTTTAGGCCCGCCCCCGCACCTCCCCACGGTGGCGGGGGCCACCTCAAATACCTACAAACCCCCAGTCTACAACAAGATATGGCTGAATGGGGTCAAGACAAGATTATTGGTGGACACGGGAGCAGCCAGATCTTGTCTCTACTCCCACTTCTACTCCCGCCACATCGCAGCATTCGGCCCACTTCTCCCCACTTCAGCCAACCTCTTAGACGCCGGGGATGGCCCCCTACCCATCCGTGGGGAAACCAGGGCCTTACAAACTACCACCCACCAACGAGTCTCCACCAACCACCCGTTCATCATTTTTGACTCCTCCTGCAGCCAATATGATGGTTATCTTGGCCTGGACCTGCTGCAGAAACTCCACGCGACCATTGATTGCTATCAACGTCGCCTCCACTTCGGTCCAGCCCAACCCAACCAAGCATTCACCGACAAGAGAAAAAAAACAGAAGAAAAAAAAAACCACACCATCACCACCCCCACACCACCCACCCACACAACACACCACCACACGCTCCACCTCCAGCCCACCTGTTTCTGTAACCCAGGCTTACACTCCCCAAGGACCTCAGTAGTTTCCCTCCCACCACCACCCCCCACTCCACCCTTGCCATCACAAAACCCCTCATTCCCTGCCACTATTGCCTCCACCATTACCATTCCACCCCACCACGAAGCATGGGTGACGCTCACCAGACCCTCAAGTACATCAGTCCTATTTTCACCATCCATCCCCAACGGGCCCTTATCATCCTGCCTAGTCTCCCCCACTTTCCTCCCTCCCAGCGCCCACCAGATACGTATTGCTAATCTCGCCACAACACCTTTAACCCTGCCCCGAGGCCTCATCATCGGCGACACAGAAGAGGCAGAACCATGCCCCCAATCACCCCACCCTCCCCAACATACCACCACATCTCTCCCCTACCCAGTCAAACAGCCTCCACCAACTACTCCTGGACTTCCAGGACTTGTTCTCCGTCGGACCCACTGATCTCGGCCATACCACCTACCTCAGCCACGAAATTCACACTACAAGACCTCCCATTCGCCAACCATCTCGCAGAAAAAATCCTAAACAACGGGCTGAAGAAGACCGGCAGGTTCAAGAAATGCTGGATGCCGGTGTCATATCAAACTCCACCAGCCCATGGTCATCACCTGTAGTACTCGTGCGAAAAAAAGACGGAACCATGCGGTTTTGCGTCGATTACCGAAAATTAAATGACGTTACCATCAAAGACGCTACGCCACTACCCAGGATCGACGACTCCCTAGATTCACTACATGGATCCACTTGGTTCTCTACCTTAGACCTCCAAGCAGGCTATTGGCAGGTTCCAGTTCACCACGACGACAAGCACAAAACTGCTTTTTCTACATCAAACGGGAAGCACTACGAATTCAATGTCCTTCCCTTTGGACTCTGCAACGCCCCTGCGACCTTCTCCCGCCTAATGGAATCAGTGCTGAGCGGACTCACCTGGGAAACCTGTTTAGCCTATCTGGATGACGTAATTGTCTTCAGCCATACCTGGGCCGACCATCTCCACCGCCTCAAACAGGTTTTCCACCACATACGACAGGCCGGATTGAAGCTAAAACCCAGCAAATGTGTGTTAGCTGAAAGATCAGTCTCCTTTCTCGGACACCTGATCAACGCAGAGGGCATCTCCCCCGACCCCGACAAGCTGCGTGCAATCGCCAACATTCCACCACCCCGCGACGTGCACGAAACCAGGGCCTTCCTAGGACTAACATCCTATTATCGGCGGTTCGTGAAAGGCTTCGCGAACATCGCAAAACCCTTGCACGATCTGACAAAGAAGGGAGAACCTTTCACCTGGACTGAACCCCGACACATCGCATTCACCACTCTCAAAGCCAAACTCACCTCCGCCCCAGTCGTCGCCTTTCCGGACTACAACCTACCATTCCGCCTGTACACGGACGTCTCCCTCCATGCAATAGGGGCAGTCCTTGCGCAAGTACAGGACGGCCGCGAACACATCATCGCCTGTGCCAGCCGCACCCTCAACTCGGCGGAAAAAAATTACGCAGCCACCAAACGTGAATGCCTAGGGATAATATGGTCACTGGAGTATTTCCGCTCATACATCTCAGGCACCCATGTGATCATCATCACGGACCACCAGTCCCTACAATGGTTGCGCCAGTCCAACACCACGAACGCCCAGCTCACTAGGTGGCGCGAAACCTTAGAAGAATACGATTTTGAAATATCGTACCGTCCAGGCAAGCTCCACACGAACGCCGACGCCCTATCAAGACTACCCATTAATGCCATCACACCAGAACCCGACCTGATTAAGATGTGGCAAGACAACCAACGCCCTACCTGGATTCCGCCTCATATCTTCAGCAAGCTCCACCTGCATGGCGAACACTTGTTTGACCCTAACGGCCACATAGTCCTAAGCCCCACAGCCGCCCATGACACCATGCTCCACCTCCATGCCGACAACGGAATCCACTTGGGCACCAAGAAACTCACCCAAGTGTTCAACGACATATACTGGACACCGAACCCCACCACCATCGCCAAAACGATCGTGCAATCCTGCCGAGCCTGTGCGCTCGGAAAAGATATCACCCGCACACCGGGCCCATCCGGAAAACTTACGGCCACTAAACCTTGGCAACTGCTATCCCTTGACGTCATCGGACCACTCACCCCCAAGGCAGGATATAAGTATATTATCACCTTCGTCGACTACTACTCAAAATTCATCATAGCTTGTCCTGCTAAAGATCACAGTGCAGTATCTGTCGCTGATGCTTTGACTCGCCACGTGTTCCCATATTTTGGCATTCCCCAGGCATTGTATTCCGACAATGCACCAGAATTCACCGGAAAAGTCTGGCAGGAATTGGCTAAAATATTCGGATTCCACATCTCCCACTCATCCCCCTACTGGCCACAAGGCAACAGCATTTGTGAAAGAAGCCATCGCTCCCTCCTAAATCAAGTCCGCACTCGCATCACACAAACAGGAAATGAAGACTGGCCTGCCCACGTCAAAATAGTGCAATGGGGCTTGAACACATGCCCGCGACAAGACGGCATAACACCACACGAGCGAGTATTCGGGGAAACCCCTCTCCTCCTCCCGCTCCGCCACCACCTCCAGCCACCCTCCCCACCCTCCCCCACCAACCCCCTCCACCATCTCAAACGACGCCTCCACCACCTACAAGCACAACAAGACCTGACACCCGATACCAACCACTCCAACCCCTACAAAACAGGACAATCCGTCGTCGTCGCCCAACTACCTACTCCTAACAAAATGGCGCCACGATTCATCGGACCTTTCACCATAACTCAAGTCCCCAACCCGTATCAAGTCATCATCAATCAACACGGCCAGCAGCGCACGTATCGCAACCGCCACGTGCGACCCTTCTACCCACCCAACAATAACCACACGTCCAGCACCCCTACCCGACCACCTGGCCATGACAACACTTCCGGAAATTACCACGCCTACTACTCGTACTTCTCACCCCCACCCAGTACCTCACCTACCACCTCACTACCCCCCACCACCCCGGACCCTGACCCGACTCAACCGCCGCCCTCATCACCACCCCCACCCAGCACCTCACCTACAATCACACCACCCCCCACCACCCCAGATCCAGACTCACCTCAACCGCCGCCTACACCACCACCACCACCCACCACCACCATATGCTCAACAACGCCCACACCACACTCCCCCACCCATTCACGCACCACCCCTCACACCACACCTCCTCCATCCCCTACCTCCCCATCAACCCAAACCACTGCCTCCTCAAACCATACTCCCCCACCTTCGCCCACCTGCGCCCGCACCACGCCCAGAACCACCCAAGCAAACGCGCCCGCCCTACCCAGCGACCATGCTCACTATACCCGCCACACAACCAGGCCACCCCCCTCACCTCCCACCACCTGTACACCCTCACCACCACCACGTACTCAGCCACCCTCACCACCCACACCCTCCCTTACCACCACCACTACTAGATCAGGCCGCCTTTCGCGCCCACCACCCAGATATACACCTACACCACCCCCCGGTAACCAGCCAACCCACCATACCCCACCACAAAGACCCCTACCCCAAACACCTCCCCCATCACTCTCCCTCTCCACAAAGCACGATGGAAAAACCCCAAGTCCCAATTCCCCAAAGTCAAATCCCCTACCCACCGACCCATCCCCCATATAAGCACCAACCCGCCAACCCTAGCCAGCATTCAGCTACAGCCGCCCCACCAAGCAGCAACCACCAACATGAAAATCACCCGCGTCCAGTGGCTATCTCACGGCCAGCCGCCCATCAGAATCAGACAGACGCACCAGCTTCTTCGCCGTCTACGCCGCACGAACCACCCATCCTCCATCAGGCTGTTCATCAACCCAGCCCACGAAACAACCAGAATGACCAACCACTGGACCAACCTCCTGAATCACCTCACCCCAGTCAACATGACGCCAAACACCATCACCTACCACCTGCAGTCACGGGGTCGTGACTTTTTCACGAACGACGGTGGTAAAATGCCCGCGACCGGACCTTTCGCCCCGCCACCCCCCACACCACCACCGGGCCACCACCACCCCACCACCCAAGGAGGAGATAACGGTCAGGTTAGTGACCCGGGACAAGAGGGTCATCCGACCACCTCTGACCTGGGCCCCTTCTCCCCGCAACTACCTCAACACCAGGTGAGCCCAGACCCGCAACAAGTTATACGGCGGGTTAACCCTCGACAGCAGTGGGGTGGGACTGATACGTCAGTCCCTCGTAGTCTTGTGGTGACGACCACAACTTCACCCCAACGGGACAGGAGGTCCCTAGGTGAGCCACGGGGTGTTTCCACCTACTGCCACCACGAGCCACGAGGAAGTCCCTTCCTCTGCCGCAGTAACCCAGGTGAGCCACGAGGGGCTTGTCTCCTCTGCCACAGTGAGCCACGAGGGCATAATACCCTCTGCCACTATCAGGACAGGAGGTCCTCTGACGAGGGAAGAGAGCCCTCTATAACAAATAGGGCAGGAGGCCCAATAGTGGATTGTACGGGGCTCACGCCCCTAGCCACTCTAAGGGTAAGAGACCCTCACACACCGCCACAAGTGGGTCCCAGGACCGATCAACCTGGTGCCACGGCAATTACAAAGACAAGAGGGAGAGTTGCCTCTGTGCTACCCTCCATAAGTGTAAAAGAGACCACGGCCTCCGTGTGTCCTCTAGAGCCAGCTAACTCCTGCAGGAGTAGCCGGACACCACCCGGGGGAGTTACCCCTAAAATGTCACCTGAACAGAGGCCTGGTCCCAGTCGGGACCTACCTCCTACCCGCGGGAAATTCTTGTCTTCCCCAGGTACCAGCAGGAGACGAGGCCGCAGCCCACACCTGACGGCGCGTCCCCCGGTAGACTTCCGCAGCCCTCGGACCCCTAGGCGAGCCCGGCAACCCGTCAACGCCGACCTCCCCCTGCCGCAGACCCTACGACGTCAGGCCCGTCTGCTACACCTGTTTGGCCCCAGTCCCTAGGGCCAACACAGACAGGCCTCCCTTCACAGTGACCAGAGGAGGGCCTACAACAGGTCGAGACCCCAGACAAGAGGGTCTCCCTGCACCGTGACCAGAGGAGGACCTACAACAGGTCGAGACCCCAGGCAAGAGGGTCTCCCTGCACCGTGACCAGAGTGAGGACCTACACCTTACAGTGACAAAGTGATATCGCCCCAGAAACTCGGGCAAGAATAGTGACTTCCTCTTCCCTCACAGTGATCCAGTGACAGAGTGAACCAGTGGGATTACACCAAAAAGTGTCCGTAAATACCTTCCCCTAACAAAGACTATAAGTTCTGGGTTCATCCGAACAGTGCTATCCCAAAGTCCAATTTAGAGTAGTCCCCCCCCCCTTGTCAGTGTACGCGCGGGCGAGAGTCGCCGCACCGAGCATAAACAGTGAACTCTAGTGTTCTACCTCCCTTGTTAATTTATAGTAATAATCCCTCCTCGGCTCCTCAAGCCCAGACATATCCATTGCCCCGACACGCTAAGACCTTTTGGACTTTGATACAAGTGAATCCCATCCACCTACGGACTCTTAACCTATTATAAACCATAATTAAGGAGTGTGTGAATATCCCATATTACATTAACGTAACTCTGTATGTTTGTATCCTCTGTTTATAATACCATCTTATGTGATATTGTTAAGGTGTTGTAATTAAGGTAATAGATGTGTTAAAGGTGGACTGCCTAGTTTTTATGTCCTGTTCCCTTGTTAGTGCATTACTTCCGGTCCGGAAAAAGGACCCCGTTCAGTAGCTAGTGTCTTTAGTACGAGGAGTCGGCCTAAAAACACTCAGCATAACAGTGACTAAGTGCAGAACAGTGCAGTTACCAATAGTCCAAAAGAACTCAGTGTCGGCAGGACAGAGAATGAACCTTAGAATAATTATCCAAGTCCCCCCAATAAAAGAACTTTCTGTGAACGCATAAGGCTAGGGTGCGCGGGCTGATCAAAAGCCTGAGTGTGAGTGTCGCCGTGACCAGGTGACTGTGTCAAGTGTCGCTATCCGCACCCTACCTTATTTATAGTAATTTTTCCCCTACAGACTCCCAATCTTGCTTTTCCCCTTTGTGATCAGTTCGCTGTATATCCTGCCTAAAAGTGACACCTAGACAATAACACATATAACTCAAGATATCCCTGTATGAGCATTGTAGTGTGTACTAAGTGTAACGCAGAGGTAGAGCATCGAGCTCGTGATCGGGGGATCGTGAGTTCGAGCCTTGCCCGGGACTGCCGTGCCAGGAGTGGTAGCATGCTCCTGTAACCTTGCGGGGTTATATGGCCATAGTTGCCTACCTCGGGGATTAAATCCCTTAGTGGTGTCCATATCGATACTAAAGTACATGGTAGGTTACTTTCAATATATGCTGTTTACTTCGAATGATCAATATTGATGGTTAGGTATCGATTACTAGTACTAAAGAAAGAAGTTCGATTATTGAAAGTATATTCTTAGAAATTTAATGAGAAGTGGCCGTCACTGAGGTCCTGTGAGGGGAGGTGCGACTAGTGGCCGTCGCATCCGTTGTGAAGGCTGATTGACTTAGCAACGCTGGTAATCGATACCTGGCCGAGAAAGTAATATCGAAATGTAATCATTGGTATCCCCCAACACTAATACGCATGCACACTGTGACTGACGCATGCATACTCCATTGACAGGCAGTATGGCTGTTATGCTAGGTGTTTTTAGGTCGACTTCTCGACCTAGAGACACTAGCTGCTGAGCCGGGAACTAGAATACACTGCGAGAGGAACAGAGCATAAAACCTCAGGCCAACCAACCTTACACGTATATTATCTCAAATTCACACAGCACGGAATAAACTGTAAACACAAATTAGACAATATATACAAATTCAAAGGCACTATTTGCACTGGAGGACTCTGTCAGGGCTGCTGAGACCTCGGTGTCGGCCAGGTTCACCGCGTTTTTGTCGTCCAAGCTGAGGAATCGGATTCGAAGCCATCTCTACTTTGCGATCGGCACGTAATTTCTCGGTTCTACGATTCTTGGACTGTTTTTGCGGACAGAAACCAAGCGCCCCAAGACATGTTTCGAATCCCACGCTCCAGCTTGGATAACGAAAACACGTTAGAGGGCAAGGGATTACTCTCAGGAGCCGCGTCGTCCAGGATGGGCTGCTGGGCGGCGTGGTGAAGGGCCCGTTCCTAGTGGGGCCTCGGTGGGGAGTTCGGTCCTTAGGACCAAAGTATATATATACTTTGCTTAGGACTGGGACCGAACAGGGAGAGTAAGCACGCTTGTCTGCGCCCATCCTGGGGGAGAGGTCGTTGTCCAATGGGGCTGGGGAGGTCACGCCCCAGGGTTCTGGGGGCGCCTTGGGGAGTCCGGGCACTGCGGCTTCCCACGGGTCGAGTCGCCGTCGGGGGTGGTCTGCGGCGTCCTCTCCTTCGGGAATCCGGCAGTGGATGGTCTCACCTGGGCGACGGCTTCACTGCTCGTACCCCCATGGTCACGATGGGGCCTTGCCAGACCTCCTCCAGGCGTTGTTCCTCCTGGGGGCAGCCTCTGTGGGGAGAACAGGAGGGGCATCCCACTCGGCTGCAGGAGTGGGCCAAGCAAGGGACGTCCTCCGGAGGGGAAGTCACGGGGGGTGAGAGACGGGTGGTGTCTGGTCTCTCTCTGGCACGGCTGGTGGCCATCGCTGATGTCCCAAGGGCAACAGGAGTTGGGTGGCTAGTGGCTGTCCCTCTCCTGTTGGTGCAGCTAATGGCCGTCACTGGGTCCCGACTTCTTGGCAGGACTGAGGGCGAGGTGTGGCTAGTGGCCATCACCTGTCCACTGGTGCGGCTAGTGGCCGTCACTGAGGTCCTGTGAGGGGAGGTGCGACTAGTGGCCGTCGCATCCGTTGTGAAGGCTGATTGACTTAGCAACGCTGGTAATCGATACCTGGCCGAGAAAGTAATATCGAAATGTAATCATTGGTATCCCCCAACACTAATACGCATGCACACTGTGACTGACGCATGCACACTTAAGACAAACGTGACCCTCCAGCACGAATCACCCAGTGCATATGACACTGGGGAACATTGCAGTATGTTTGGACACATCACATACATGAAGGAACACATCAGTTTAAGACACAATTCATCACTCATCACATTAGGACATACTGTACTTCATCACTTGCTTAAGAACCTAGGGAAGCTTTAGCTACAATAAGATACTTCATCACTAACTTCACAGTCAAAGGACACATATTACATACGAACGCACTTCATCAGTCAGTTCACACCTGACCGTGCTGCTTGTCACAAGAGATGACTAAAGGGGGCCTGTAGGCCCTTGTCTCCAGTCTTTCTCTCCTTACTGCCCTCTTCATCTGTTGTGTCAACAATTTCTTCTTGCTATATCCATATTTCTTAGGGCCTTTATGTCTCTCTACTCCTATCAGGTTGGGTATTCGGCTTCGTAGTATGGATAGCTTAACCCGCCCCGTCCCGACGACGTATGGGTACGTCACCACGATTTGCATTTGCCAGTCCCGGCGACGTACCAGTACGTCGTGCAATTGCAAGGTACCTAATTTGCACAATTTTCAATTTTCGCATGTGATTTTTCGTATGTATACACGGGACACCTTCCTCTATTCCTGTACAAGATACCAAGCAGGGACAATGCCTTACACTGCATAACCTTCCCCCTCCCCCCTCCCCCCCTCACGCCATTGTCTTGGCAAAGGACCTGTTACCAGTGACCTGGCTAGTAAAGTTATTCAGGGCCAGAGTGATTCCCCAATCGATGACAATGTGGAGGACAATGTTTACATAGCATTAGAAGAAGAAACAGCCAGAAATAATGATCAGGTAGTGTGGCAAAAATAGGTCAGGTATGGTGATTAGTTAGTGAGTGAAACAATGCTTATAATGCCTTTATTACTGCTTGAAAAACAATATACTGTCATACTACATATACATTCGTACCAAGTAAATAAATAAATACCGTTTATGAGTGGATAAAATAGTTACCCTCCCATAGAACTCGTTTTCTTTGGTGCCAGCATGTTAGAAAACCCACTCAGGTAAGGAGGAACTCCTACCTGGATTGGGCACTTTAAACCTCAGGTGAGCGATTTCTCTATGAATTTTCGATGTTTCTCACCAAAGGCGAAGGTTTTAGCCAAAAAAAAAAAAATCGAAAATACCTCGGGACTGGGGGATGTCGGAGGTGCGGAAAACCTCGGGACGTGACGGGTTAAGGACATTTCTCCCTTCCTGGAAGGGTCACGCCCGCCTACGCTGTCAGTGCCAGCTCTATCAATATTGACTCTGCCAATGCCGACCATTGATGCCGACTCTGTCAGTGCTGCCTATCAGTCAGCTCTGCCGACGCCGTAACCCAGCGCCAACTGTCGTCGTTGACTGCCAACGTCATGTCTATGAACCCCAACTCTACATCGACTCTGCCTCATTTCCCGTTTCTCTTCCATTGCTATAGTTGCGGCGCACGACTCTGAGGTTGCCATTATCGTACCCTGGCAACCTACCATTCAAAAGTGTGTCCGATTTCGTATCATATTATACAGGAATCATATTATTATGCACAAATATATTATACACGAATATTATTATACACGAACATATTACAGTATACACGAATCACATGCGTCTCATATTATACACGAAATCAGATGCACTTTTGAATGATAGGTTCCCAGGGGCACGATAATAACAACCCCAGAGTCGAGTGCCACCACTAGAGTCAAGTATCTTTGGTCTGAATTAGTGCTATATATGGTCTTTGATACCTGGCACTAGGAATCCATTATTCAATTCAGTCATGCTTTGTATCATTTTGTATGTATTCTAACAGGCATGGGAGATTATATTTTACTGTTATTTGGAAACAGTGACGTACTGTTACGTCGCCAGGCGCATCGTATAATTCAGTCAGTTAATGAAGCAATGGGACACGATGCAGATTATACTACAGCAGCCCATAACATTGTGTACACGTCAGAACTGAATAAACTTAACCCAGTCAACCATAGGACGTCATTTTCATCTTATTCTTGCTGCTGCCAGATAAGATTTTATTCAATTTAGAAGAGCCCTCTAAGAGAAAAGTTAACGGGGGTTATCTCTTCCATTTCGAAAAGGCAGTCCTAAGGTGAATAAAAACATTTGGAAATAGCAAGAGTAAATGAAATAGAAATATAATTGAATAAAAGATTTTAACTGTGGTTTTTTGACTCACATGAAGGTATCGTAGTAAGAGGAGTAGCTGTACCGTCATGACAGGTGTAGTTGTGGCAGCCGTTGATCCAGGTGTGGCCGGGGGGATGCACTTTCCCCTGCACCTCACAGCCTGCAGGACAGCACACATCACTGACACCATTTCACATCAGGGTTCGAGTATTTCCTAAAAAATATGGGCTTACAGTTCAGATATCATCCAGGGAAAATTAACGCTGTCACTACCAGAGTAGTCATCTGGTGATAATGAAAGGCGAAATAACGTGACAAGCTCATGCACATTGTTCTCCTTATCCTTAATCTTGCGACGCAGGCAAGAACATAATGCAGAGGGTCTCCAAAGTTAGATGCAGTCTGGCATTAGCAAGTTATGCGAGCGAACTGTTATGCTTACTTTTTCTTCATGTTATTTTTATATGTAATTTAGCATACTTAGATTAATACACGCACCACACCGTTACTGTCAAACCTGAAACATGTATCATCACAAGGCTTTATGAGAATATGGCAGTACATTTCAGGCCACAAATCCAGCACCAGGGTGACTTTATGGTTACTGAAAACTTATAGAAAGGTATACATCAGGCAATCAGAGATCAATGTATGGTTAGGAAAAACATGAAGTAACTAACATGTGTCAGATGTGTCGTGGAGTACAGCGGTGCCGAAGAGACAGGTGTAGGAGTGGCAACCATCGTCCCAAATGTGGCTGTGTGGTCGCAGGTCGCCAAACACAAGGCAACCTGGGGGGGGGGGAAGTTTGTATTTTAGATAGTAAAGGAGGCTTCATCGCCCCCTTTTCTCATCAGTTTAGTTTCCACATTGCACCTGGTATGAATTACCTCGCTGAAAAAGATCAGTTCAAATACACGTAGCGTGACTCGCTTAGCTATTGTGAAAGGCCCATACACTGGCCTTTGAGAGATAGATCGTCTTTAGGCTCTTATAAAGTCGTATTCTAGTGTAGGTAGCATAGGAGGCATTGTAGCATCTGTTTTATAGGTTTATTTTGTATAGAAGGCTACACATTAACATTCTCTTGTATGCTGTTTATATTTTTTTAATACTGACATAGTTCATATCAGTAATATGCAAAAGGACAGTGAGATGCAGGGTATCTCACAAATCGCAGAGAAGGACATGTTGCAAAATCTTCAAAGCCACATATAAAATGACCATCCAATAAGCATGGGAGGCTCCCTTGCTCCCCCTTCCTAACCACATCATTTTTGAATGACACGCAAGCATTCCCATTTATTACCTCGCCCGGAGTCCAGCGAGGTATTGTTTTTGGTCGAGTTTGTTTGTTTGTTTGTTGGCAACATTAAGGAAAAACGGCTGAATGAAATTATGTGAAACTCAGGATACATGGGCACTGGTCCTAAAAGAAAGTGATTAAGTTTTGGAGGTAACTGAGTGACCTTGAAAGGTCAAAATCAGGGTCACGGATTTTCAGAGGGCTATAACTTGAAACTGGTCGAAGATAGAGATATTTACTATTATGAACATACAGGAACTCGTACTATGGGCTTTCATTTGGCACCATGACCTTTGACCTTAAGTGACCTTGAAAATCAAACTTAAGGTCGCGAATATTCAAGGGACTATAACTCAAAACTGAATGAAGATAGATATATTTACTCTTATCATCATATAGGAACTTTCCTATGGGTTTTTAATTGATACCAAAACTTTTGACCATGACATTGAAAGGTCAAACTCAAGGTCACGGATATTCAGGAGGCTATAACACGAAACTCGTTGACGATAGAGATATTTACTATTATCAGGATATAGGAAGTCTCATATGGGCCTTCATTTGGCACCATGATCTTTGACCTTGAAAGAGTAGATGCAAGATCTTGGATTTTCAGACAGCATCGCTCGAAAACATGTGCGCCAGTACCTTAGACTTTAATAACACTAAATGGCAGTATCGATTCAGTATTTAACTGCAATAAAATAACTGCTGTCGGGCGAGGTTTGTTATGTCTGGCACCGCTTGTTTTATTTATGAAAATAATATGAATATTCAGTCTATCTATCTATCCGTCTATCTATCTATCTGCCTATCTGTATCTATCTGTCTATCTATCTATGTGTATATTAATAAGAAATAAGAAAATATATAGGTGTAATAGGAAAAATAAATTGCTATGTAAGAAGTGCCAGGAAATATCCTAAGCCACTTAGGACTGATACCGCTGCTCCAGGAAAACATGTCAAGAGAAGAGGGCAAATGCTGTTTGGTTATTTATTTCACTCCAACTACCTGTCCCTGACCTCACTCAACCAAGTATTAAGTTAGTAACATTTTACTAAACATCAAGACTACATTCAAAACGGATCTTTAGCGTGCACAAAAATTAAGTTTAAGAAGTATTAACGTGGAGTACACTGGAGGCGGTAGTTTGTTGCCATCCCGTCTACGATTCATTCGTCTGGCTACCCATAGATCTATCTATCTATATACCTGGGCTGCTTCCCCCAAGGAAAGGGAGGTAGCCGAGACAGGACGACACACTCCCAATTTACTCATCCACTCAAACATTCATTCGCGTCTTAGCCCCAAAGGGGAGAAGGGACATATCCTCACTGCACCACACCGCACGAGGATCAACTGCGCAGTGCAATCAGTGACATCCACAGCAGAGCCCGACAACAGAGCTGGTTTACCCCTGCCACATCATAATAGACCCATCCCCTTACCCGCACCTGACCTGACTAGCTGATCAGACCAAATGCGGGAGAATATCCCCTTAGGGCTGCGTCATCATTTACGAGTATTTATTTACAATTTCTCTCCACTCTTCCTTGCTCAACAGACATCCCTCTCGCATCCAACGCTTTCTTCACACTGTCCATCCATCCTATTCGTGGTCTCCCTCTCAGCCTTACACCTCTCACATCAGATTTAGGTATCTTCTTCACCAATCGCTCATTATCCATTCTCTCCATATGCCCAAACCATCGCAACACCCTCTGCTCAACTCGATCAGCCATCTCCCACACAACTCCAGTTCTCCTTCGCACGTCATCATTTCTCACTCGATCCATACGCGTCACTCCACACATACTCCTCAGACACCTCATCTCCATTACATTCAAATTTTTCCTCTCTGCTACACCCATATTCCATGTTTCAGCCCCATATAACGCAGTCGGTACCACAACACCCTCATACAGCCTTCTCTTTACATCCATTCTAAGCGAACGACATCTAATCACTTTTTTCATTCCTCCCAGCACCTTTCCTACTTCATTCATTCTAAACTTCACTTCTGCATCTATTCTTCCATCCACAGCAACATGTGGCCCCAAATACTTAAAACACTGTACCTCCTCAAGCAACTCACCATTCAAAACTATATTCATCCTCCTACCATCTACCGACCTCGTACACTTCATCACTTTACTCTTATTCTCATTTACTTTCAATTTCCTCCTTTCACACACCCTTCCAAACTCCTCTACCAAGTGTCTCAGTCTCTCCTCTGAATCAGCCACCAGTGCAGTATCATCTGCAAACAGCAGCTGCTTCAGATTCCACTCTCTACCATCAACATTCACCGGACTCAGACCTCCACCTAACATTCTTGCATTCACCTCCCTTACAACACCATCCATATAAATATTAAACAACCAAGGCGACATCACACATCCCTGCCGCAGCCCCACTCTCACGGGAAACCAATCACTCACAGTATTACCCACTCTTACACACGCTCTACTATTTACATAAAAACTTTTGAGCCCTTTTAGTAACCTACCATCAAGTCCATACAATCTTAAAACAGTCCACAAAGCCTCCCTATCAGTTTTATCATACGCCTTCCCTAAATCTATGAATGCCCAAAACACATCCTTGCCATTCGCTAAATACATTTCACACACTTGTCTCACAGCAAACACCTGATCCACGCATCCCCTCTCTCTCCTAAAGCCACACTGCTTATCACCAATCACTCCCTCTGTGCCCTTTCTAACTCACTTACTTAACACTCTACCATACACCTTACCTACAACACTCAACAGACTAATACCCCTAAAGCTAGTACATTCATACTTATCACCCTTACCTTTATACAACGGGACCACACAAACACTTGCCCAGTCAATTGACACCATACCTTTCACAACGCACACATTCAGCAATCTTACTAACCAGTCAGCAACAGTCGCTCCACCACCCTTCAGGCATTCCACAGCACACCCATCCTTACCTGCAGCTTTCCCTATTTTCATCTCCTTTACTGCCTCCTGCACTTCCTCCTTCGTGATCAAAGAATCTCACAGCTCTCCCAACACATTTATTCCTTGCACCCTTCCATCCGCCACAATCTCAGCCTCCCTTTCCTCCTCTACATTTAACAATCTTTCAAAATTACTCCGCCCATCTCTTCCTTACCTCATCCATCTCAGTTAACATCCTTCCATCCTCTGCTTTTACTCGCTCTTCCTTCCCAGACTCTCCCTTTCGCACCCTTTTCACCTCCTTCCAAAACATTTTCTTATTCTGTTGAAAGTTCTCAGTCAACCGCCTACCCCACCTCTCGTCTGCTGCCACTTTAGCATCATGCACAGCACTTCTCGACCTATTCCTCTTTTCTTTATACCTCTCATATGACACCTCATCCTTCCTCTGCAGCCACACTTCATATGCACTACCATTCTCAGCCACAGCCATACTTACTTCCTCGCACCATCATTCACTTCCTTTTCTTACACCACCACCCACGCGTCTCACACCATACACCTCTTCCGCATGGCCCACCACAGCACTCTTAAACAACTGCCTTTCCTCCTCCACGCTGCTATTTTCCTGATCTTTCACTGCGTTCCACCCATCTTTCAATTTCTCCTGATACTCTCTCATTTTCTCTCTTTTTTCCAACTCACTCACTTTCAAAACCTCCCTGCCACACCTAACTCTCCTAGCTCTCAGCCATCTCTTACCTACTCTTAATTTTCCCTCCACCAGGTGGTGGTCAAACATACCTCCACCCTCCCCTCTCAGAACTCTCACATCCAACAATCTTCCTATTACATTCCAGGACACAACCACATAGTCCCTCAACGCTCTATCAACAACCCTTCCACTTTCCTGTCTCACCCATGTATACTTATATAAATCTTTCTTCTCAAACAGGGTATTTCCAATCACCATCTCTCGCTCAACGCACATCCCTATCATTCGTTCCCCATTTTCATTTCTTCCAGGCACACCTTGCATACCAACTACACCTTCAACTGCAACATTTCTCACTCTAACATTCAGATCTCCCATCATTACCACATTCACATTCGCTCCAAAACCCCGCAGACACTCATCAACATCATTCCAGAAAGACACCCTCTCTTCTTCATCCCTTTCACTACAAGGCCCATAATTATGCACTCACAAACACCCACAACTCACTTTCAAATTTCACTTTCACCCATATCAGTCTCGATGACACCTCCTTCCATTCAGTCACACACTGCTGTACTTCCGGACTCAGTAACAAGGCTACACCTTCTCTTGCCCTTCCTCTAGCACCACCTGACAATCTTCCATTCACACTTCCAAACATAGACTCACCCTTCCCTTTCATCTTCGGTTCACTCAAAGCTAACACATCCAATTTTCTTCTCACAAACATTCTCCCAATCTCCTCCCTTTTAGCCTCAATCGTACTACATCCACGCACATTCATAGACCCAATCTTCAGGGTACGAGGATAACTCAGTCCCCCATCCCTTTCTCTGGCCTGTCTCTTTATAGGAACTTAAAAAAAAAAAAAAAAAAAAAAAAAAAAAAAACAGAGGAGGGGGTCCCTAGTCCCCTCACCCCGTCCCTTTTAGTCGCCTTTTACGACACGCAGGGAATACGGTGGCAGTATTCTTCCTAGCATAACCTGGCCGCAGAGTAGTATGGTGCGGCCAGATTTGTCTCCCCCGCCACGGGGGGGGGGGGACACAATAGATAGATACAGATGGAGAGACAGACAGAGGTAGACAAACAAACAAGTAGAATGACTGATAAATAGAGAGATAGACAGATTTAAGAATTTTTAAATTTAGAAGTCTAGCGTAACCTACGTACAAGTGTGCTCCGTGTCCACCAGTTCTACGGTCCCTGATTCACAGAGGTAGGTATGACAGTCCGTAGTCCACACCTCACCCGACCTGTACACCTCACCCGTCACCTCACAACCTGCACACATACACATATCAGGTAGGAAATAAATCAACAGTACTGGAATAATTTGCGATGGAGTAAGAAGTAAAGGTTTCCGCAAATAGTTCAGCTTTATTAGAATAAGAAACGACAACAGATGCATCCAAGCGGAAAAAAGTGGAAAGTGTGGAAGAAGGTTACATAGTTTTTTAAGAGCAGATGTCCGAAAACTTATGAGGAGTAAAAATTTAAAAGATAATTAAACTAAGAATTGATGAAACTATTTTTAGCAAGTAAATGAATAAGTTTAACAAAAAGGCTAAAACATAAGCATGTGTAGTTTAGAAGTAAGTAAGCAATCGTGTCTTTTGAAAGATCCCTCTTTGTTCCACACTGTGCTGGATAGTATTCGAGCAACTATGGCAAACACAAGCTCTTTTGATTTCAGTAAAAGAGAGGAATCAATTCTTATGTACCCAAGAGGACGACTTCAGTATTCTTTCTACATATTCAAGGGTGCTGGAGAGGAATCCTTCACGTGATGGCATCAGTATGAAACTGGACAGCTCCACTGCCCAGTTATAGAAGTGTTATTTTAGCTCTTTTCCTATTTCCTAAAAAGGGAACAGTGGGCTGCAAGGAAAGAACAGCTTCATCCTGCACTTTGCCAGCTTAACATCCAATTAATTCTGGGGGTCAAGACAACATATTCAGAGGGATTCCATTACTGGAAGTGATTATTACTCCATATAAATTCAACTTATTGTTCAAGTGCTCCCCAGTCAGCTGTCTGTAGTGCCCCTTATGTCACTACTGTGATTAAAAATTATCTGCAGTGAGAGCTGAGAGCAGAATGATAAACTGAGAGAAAAAAAACGAAAATGCTGGGTCTTTTCAAGATGGTGAGGAATGATAGCATGATGTTACACAGGATGCATTAGATCATGAAAGATGTAAGCGTTTTTATCATATGGATCAGTTACTGCAAAAGAAAAGTATAAGTAGTACAGTACGGCTTAATACATTTCTGAACTCCTTATTTACCTCTCTAAGACTATTTCCTCATTCAGTGACTGATTACTCCCTCCAAGAACCATAAACTTTATCCAGTACTACTTTCAGGAGCTGTCAGCAAAAGAGAAATTTATAGATTAAAAAATATTACGTAGCTTCCGTCATTGTGCCTTTATAGAAGATGAATGACAAAATGTATTTTAGAAATTCCTGCCCCATCATCTACAAAGTTACAGCGGAGAATAAGCATACTGCTGATGGTTAACTTTAGAAAAATGGGGTGAATGGTAAACTGTAGATGGAAGAGTTGCATGTATCGAGATGGGACTGTGAGTACGTACAGTACTCAGCAGGGTGGGAAACATCACACACACACACACACACACACACACACACACACACACACACACACACACACACACACACACACACACACACATTTGAGGTTCATAGTTTGACTACAATAGCCTTCCCCTTGACACTTACAGTCTCTCGTGACGGTGGTTGCGATGACATGAGCTGAACAATCGAGGATCTTGCAGGTTTGTGTCCACCTGGAGCCATCAGAAAAGAAGTTGCCCTGTTGGTAACACCCTGTAACACATGCATAGTAAATTACAGACTTTGTTACCTGGCACCATGAACAAATTTTAAAATTCGGAATTCTTGGTACGAAGAGAATTAAGAAACTGTATGACTTTATTCTAGTTATTACAAGGCGATTTTATGCAACAACGAGATATTCCTTTCAGGTGAAGGGTTAAGATGATTTTCTTAGCCGGCAGTTTCATGGATGATGGTCTGGCATGTGCAGTTTAGCAGGTATAATAGAGGTAAAGGAGAATGAACCACAATATTTTCAACCAAATATATTTAGTGGACACAAGTGCTTAGGCTGAGCAGCTGGCTCACAGTAGCATGAACCCTGATACAAGGTCCAAGTAGGTCATCCTTGGAGTTGTTGATAAGGCCTGGAGCTTAGGTTTAGATTGAAGACAGCTGAACTGAATGGACAGGGATGATCTGCCGCGGCCTTTGTCCTGTTGCTAATATAGTTTTAGAACATGAATACTGCGGCTTCTGTTTAAGAGTTAAAACCCATTTTGGATACTGTCATCATCTATGAGTTCAACATTGTTTCAAGACAGAGCAGTGTATGACTGTTTACACTGAGCCATAAGGCCGGCACATAAATGAAGAGGTGATCACTGTTGGCTGGACAAATACAGTGTGATGGTATTTACGTGTGTTTTCATGGCATGTCAGGGCTGGACTAGTTCCGCTGCGATGGTATTAGCATGTTTTTATGGCATTTCGATGGGTCGAGTGAAAGCTCAGTAAAGTTTGGCTAAATTATCTTCAGATAATCAGACAGTTTCCTGCTCCAGCCTGGGATCACATTCACTTTCTTTCAGATAACACTCTTCTCTACACAAATAACATTTATAAAGTAAGACTGTTAAAACGGAGAGCTCTACTTACCACCTTTGTATCTGTTTTCCGATTGGGCTTCCTTCAGCAACTGCTCAATCTCTGTGTGTGACTTCCACCTTGCCAGGGAAATTGGGGTATTGTCTGGGGAAGAATAAGCTGGAATGAAGCTACACGTCCTCATGACACCCAAAAGAATCACATCAACAAGTTTACCATGCAGAGGAGCTTGTAAAGTCTCGAATATACTACCATAAGGGTAAGCAGGGTAATATACGTTTTAAGGGAGTTAATGTAAAGGAATTTCACATATGAATGTTAAACACATTAATATTCATAGTGGTCAATATTATTATCCTCACGGCCCTTTTTCCCACCAAAAGATGAAGTGAGGTAGAGTTTAGAAGAGGAGACACAGCATGATAAAGAGAGAACTATCAACAGCCGCCCATTGAAATGAATCACATTCATTCACTCACAATCTAAGCCCCAGGGATTTTGGACTAACTTTCGTTTCGTGTTGTTTCCTTTATAAAGGCTCCAACATACCTGCATGCGTCGGCCTTGGTCCCCTAATGGCGGCTCTCCATGATGGTCGATCTCCGGCAATGTCCCTGTTTAGTCCCTTATCCCTGAGGTCACACTCGTGACCTCGTCCCAGGTTTTTTTTCGGTGTACCTCACGCAACCCTACCCCCAACGGTCACACTTTTCACTTTCTGCACCAAATTGTCATCCTTCATCCTCTTCACATGCCCAAACCACTGCAGTTTACCTCTCCTCATCTCAATACCAATACATTCCAATCTGATCCTTGTGTCTTCTTCGAAACATCCACCACCTTCACTGTTCCTCTTATCCCTGCATTGCTGATTCTGTCCTCCCTTGTCACGCCACACATACAGTACATCGCAACTTCCTCATTTCCGCGACTTGCATCCTCCTCTCGTTTACTTTCTTCACAGGTATTATAGTGCCTCCGCTCCGTACGTCATTGCTGGTCTTACCATAGTTTTGTACATCTTCCCCTTTAATTTCATTGGCATTCTCCTATAGCACAATACTCCTGATACGTCTCTCCAACTTCTCCATCCTGCTTGGATTCTTCCGATTATTTCCTTATCTTCACTACGTCTGCTGATAGGGTGGATCCCAGGTATTTAAATGCATCCACCCTCTTCAGCTCCACACCATCCAGCCTAATACTTTCACGTCTATCGTGCACCTGCTCTGTACACATCATATATTCTGTCTTTGTTCTATACTTATTTTCATTCCTCTACTCTCCAGTGCAAATCTCCACTCATCCAGTCTGCGCTCTATCCCTTCTTTTGACTCACTCACCAAAACCACATCATCGGCATACATCATGTCCCACGGTGTCCCCATTCTTACATCCTCTGTCAACACGTCGAATACGATGTTGAAAAGGAAGGGGCTCAGCGTAGAGCTCTGACTCAGCCCCACCTCCACTCCAAAACTGTCCGTCATGCCTGCTCCACTCCCCACTCGCGTCTTAACATTCCTGTACATTTCCCTTACCAGTCTTACATATTTTTCCGGTACTTTTTTCTCTCTCAAACATCTCCACAACTCCTGTCGCGGTATTCTATCATAGGCCTTCTCTAGATCTATAAATACCGTATGTAGTTCTTTCTGTTTTTCTCTATACTTTTCTGCCATTTGTCTCGGTATGAATATTGGGTTCGTTGTTCCTCTTCCCGCCATAAGACCAAACTGACCTCTGGCCACCTCCTCCTTCAGACTCAGTCTCTCATCCAGTATCCTTTCCCAAACCTTCATTGTGTGTGATAGGAGTTTAATTCCACGATAATTCCCACACTCTTGTACATCTCCTTTCTCCTTGAAGATGGGTACCAACACACTCTCCCTCTACTCATCTGGTATCTCTTCCTGCTCCTCTATCTTGCACATTAAATTCCACAACAAATCCACTCCCGCTTCTCCCAGGGCACTCCACGCCTCCATCGGGACCTCATCTGGTCCAGTTGCCTTGTTGTTTTTCATTCATTTAAGTGCTCTCACCACTTCTGCTCTCTTTACACATCTCGTAAGACATAGGTATGGTATTCCATCATCCCGATGATCCCGTGGGTTCTCATCATTTAGTAAGCCCTCACAGTACTCTCTCCATCTCTCATGTACCTTCATCTCATCGATTAGCACCACACCATTTACATCCTTCATCTGCTTCACATGATTTACATCCTTTGTAGACTTGTTCCTAATCCTTGGTATCCTGTATATTCTCTTCTCTCCTTCAGGTGTTTCCAGCTCCTCATACGTATCACGACAAGCCTCAGCCTTAGCCACTGCCACTGCTTTCCGTGCTAACTTCTTTGCACTTCTATACACCATCTTGTCCGCCCACGATCTGCTTTGCTCCCACTGCTTCTTTGTTTCCTTTTTCCTTTTTAGTGCATTCTTAACGTCTTCTGTCCACCACCATTCTTCTCTAGTTGTACGTCGCTTTCCCGGTGTTTCTCCAAGTACTTCTCTGGCCACTCCTCTCACGGTTTCTGCATTCTCCTTCCACCATTCTTGAACTCCCTCTATATTTACCTTCACCCTATCTAGTACCTTAGTCTTGAACTCTTGTCTCTTCGCTTCCTCCTTCAATGCCGTCCATTGAATCCTCTTCTCATACCTCCTCCTTCCTTTTCTTGGTCTTTTTAGTCACACATCCATCACTAGCCGCCGGTGTTGTGGTGCTACGTGATCACCTGGTATAACTTTACAGTCTTTTATCTCTATCAGATTTGATCTTCTGTACATAAGGTAGTCTATCTGGGTAGAACTTCCTCCACTCTTATACGTGATGATATGCTCTTCCGTCTTGCAGAAGAAAGTATTAGCAATTGCCAGGTCAAAGGAAATGGCCAGATCCAGTATCCATTCACTCTCTGCATTTACATTTCCAAGCCCATGGCCTCCATGTATCCTCTCAGTTCCTTGGTTATCTGCTCCAACATGTCCATTCAGATCCGCGTCCAGCGCCACTTTCTCCTCCACAGCAATTCTCTCCATCTCACGTTCTAGCTTTCTCCAGAACTCTTCCTTTTCTTCATCTGTTGATCCGGTCTGTGGTGCATATGCATTAACCACATTTATTATACATGCCCCATACATTAACCTTACTGTTATCAACCGATCTCCTCCTCGCGCCACTTCAGTCACATATTCTTTCATTTCCTGCCACACCACTATTCCAACTCCATTCCTTCCCTCTGCAGTAGCACTATACTATAATAAAGTTTGTATCATCTCCTAATTCCTTCGTCTTGTTACCCTTCCACCTGGTCTCCTGCACACACAGGATGCTCACCCTCCTCATCTTCATCAGCTCCACCACCTCTTTTCCTCGACCTTTCAAAGTCCCAACATTCAGTGTTGTCACCCTCAGGGCAACAGGAGCTCGCTTCTTTAGCCGCGCTCGCTCAGGCCTTTTATTCAAGGACTCACTGCACAGCCACCTAATCATTGTCATTTCTGTGCGTTTGAGCCTTCAAATATCCTCTTCCTTTACTGCCCAGGTCTCACTACCATGCAGCATTTCACTTCTAACACATGTCGCGTACAAAGATCCCTTAGCACGGAGGGAGAGCCCTCGCAATGTCAGGAGAGGCAACAGCTCCCTGAACTTCTTCCAACTACTCCTCACTCTAGCCACTGACTATCAAATTAAACAAAGCTTAAACAAAGGGTGTCAGTCCCATGTCATGTGTACCTTCGTATACATTTCATTCACCCGGCTCAACCCCATCAGTTACGTAGCAACTTCAACTTCCATGCCTCAACTCATACACACTCATTTACTATATCCATGCATGTTCTTGCATTACCGTTCCTCCTTCCACCTTCCAGTTCACGTTCACCATTTTTTTCTCTCACCCCACCTAAATTACATCCATTCTCATCATATGATCATACCATCTATGCATTCTCCTTAACATTGTCAACAGACTTCCTTGCTCCAAGTATTTCAGGAATCACACTTCATGACCTGTACATTCTACTCATTAATCCAGTTTCTACTGCACTTAGTCTTAACTTTTCACTTTACTCCACAGTAAGGTCTCTCATCCATACCTTAATGTGGACACTAGCACACTTTCATGCAATCCTTTTGTATCTTCCACACTCAGACCTCGTATATTCACAAAACACCAACACCACGCAATCCTCTTGTATCTTCCACAGTCAGACGTCATTTATTATCAAAGCTTTCATAGCTCCATCTTCTTTGTTTTTGCCTTACCCATTTCCACTTTCCACGTGGACCTCTTTTTCTGTCTGACTACTGAAAAGAGGTACGGTAATGAAACTCCCTCACCTATTCATGTCCCTCGTTATTCACAATGAGAATAACTTCAAACAAATGTCACTGTAATCTTAGTTACAATTACTTTCAAACACGATGCTCAAAGACATTAATGAAATCTCCTGACATTAGCTGGACTATATATATATTAGAGTTGTCTCAACCATGAAAGAGTTAAGTGACTGACCATTGATGTCACGAGCGTCCAGTACCGGGTTGTGGGTGAGGAGGACCTTGGCCACGCCCAGACGTCCATAGCGCGCCGCCAAATGCAGGGCTGTTCGCTCTGAAGACAAAAACGCTTAATGTAAGTTAGCTCTGTATAAAGATTGGCCTATAAAGATGTGTGTGTGTGTGTGTGTGTGTGTGTGTGTGTGTGTGTGTGTGTGTGTGTGTGTGTGTGTGTCTACGATTGTCGTCCCGGGACCGAGTCCTCTGCCTTATATACGGAACATCACCGGGACCTGAAGGACACAATGTCCCTTCATCAAGCTGCAAAAACTCTGTGAGAAGTCGAACAGGCAAATAACCCCGTGAAGACAGAGGAAAACGTTTGAGCTGCTATACGAAAGCTGTACAGTACAGAGAATACCAAAATCTTAAGCAGAAGTGAAGAGAGATAAAAAAAAAAAAAAAAAAAAAACTCATGAAGTGCCCGGTGTAGAGGGATGAACTTGTTTGTACTGGGGTATAAGATCGAGTTGTCAGAGGTAACGTTGGATCCTCTCTTTGATTCAAGCATAAATTGCAAGCCTAAACGCGTGGGCCCAATTTCCCATCCCGGCCAATACAGTGATTACTTAAGTTCCCTACGGTCTTTACAAACTGATCATTTCAGCACGGCTTGTCAAGGTGCGGTGAGCGTGAGTTTAGTTCTGGAGTTGGACAAGATTTCTTGTTCTCCCAGGGGAAGGACAGAATGAGTTCTTCAGTGACTGGGGTGAACAGGAAACACCATGGCTGTCAGACAGAAAAAAGGATCAGCTACGACTCTTGGACTTCGAGAACGAAAGCATTCTGAAAAAGCTGAAAAGATGTTCGAGGACACAAGCTGGACGCAATTCCTCTGGCTTAACAGCGACAACAGATGACGATAATGACAAGTTGGCCGCTCCATTGGCTTGTAAATCACCCCATCGCCCACAAAATGCAACTGATAACGCTCGTGGCTACACGGAATAGCGGAAAAGCAAGCACTTCCTTCACTGCAGCTGCTAGAAGTCCCGGATGAGATGTATCGTAGACTGTTGTTTGTTTCGCCATCAACATTTCGTCGAGCACGCGCCAACTGTCGAAAGTAAATGATCAAACAATTTTGAGGAGTCGATCTCCAAAGATCCACCAGCCTTGCCTTATGTACCGCTTCTTTTTTTTCTTTTTTTTTTCTTTCACAGGACACCTTAATGCTCTCTTTATGTTACCTGCATCTCTTTAATATCGACACAGTTTCCATCCGATACATACAAGAAAACAGCTTGGTGCGATATGCAAGGTAAATTATCTGGGAAGAGGTGATACGAAATGCAATGGACATAATAAATCACCTGGGAAGAAGTGTCACAAAGGAGAATGTAGCACTACTCACGATTCGCCTCCTTCCTGGTGTCGACTGGGACGCCTTGCCTGAGCAGATTCCAAACTCCTTCCTCGTTGCCTTTGTACACGAACCTCAGGAGCTGTCTCTCAGGTGACTCGCTGCTGCACACGCTCACTGCAAACACATAGGCCTGTATTCTTATTGCTATAGGAGATTTCGTAGCGCTTCCTCCTTTGTAGCTTATTTCTCCATATACCACGTTAATACTGTATGTTACTTATGCAGTATATGTTGATATTACAATGTCATAAATAACATACAAGAGAATGGTTAGGAATATGAAACAATAAATTGCTTAGGAAGAAGTACTACGAAATCTGCCATGCCAGTCACGCATATTCATTGCAATGGCAGGTTCGTTTTTAACTGACAGAACTGGTCTCTTCTTACATCGTGAATATTAGCTTGCGACTACAAGAAATTCGACGAGCTTTAGGTATGAGAAAGGAAGGAATCTAAACTGACCCTCTCATCTGACTACACTTGGCCATTAATTAAGCTGAAGCGAGTTAGGGATTGTCAGGTAAAAGAAAAAAACTTACAGTAACGCATTGTTATTACTACTTTGTTATCCATTACATCTGTCGCTCTTCACGTCCAGTGGTAAGACGCACCTACTCAGCTGATAAGTTTCCATCCCAACGAAAAGAATCCCCAGCATGGTAGGCTCAATGGGGAGTGAAGACGCTCACTATGGACTTAATGGTTCTGCACTCGCCAGTATTTGTCGCAAATGGTGGTTGTACAAAAAGAAAGAGGAGTGAAGATATTGTTGAGAGAAAGAGAGAGAGAGAGAGAGAGAGAGAGATGCAACTTAAGAGAGACTTTTCATCCTGAAGAGGTTTGATATCGTCTAAATTATCCCCTTTACTACTGGATATCCTTCATAAGTTAAAAAAAAAAAAAAAAAAGTCTGGACATAGAGGAATTAAAAATAGCTACGGCCTCTTGCTTGAAGGCGATACGAACTACGAGTATTCATTCCTTAATTCCTTGACGTCGCTATCCTTGAGTTCATCTGACGTAAATGGGAAAGGCACAAAGGCAAGTATTCGCGTCGGCTAAGGAGGAAGTCTCGCACTTCCTCCTTGTCAGTTATTTACCTATATTAGTACGTTGATACATTTTTGTGCGATATTTTTGCAATCTATGTTAGTATAAAAGCGATATGAATAACCAGCTAGAGAAAAAGAAGCTGTAATAAGAAAGGGAAAACAGGAAGGAAAAGGAAAATAAAAAGAAAGAGGGAAAGAGAGAAAGCGACAGGTGTTCTTATTGCAATTTTAACTGCACTCCTTATCCCTTTTATTACGGGGAGCTCTCACCTGTGCTCAGTAACCTACTGGATCCGATGACGTACTTTTATTTCACTCTTGGTGTCCCCAGATGAATGTATTAAGGGACAGTATTTAAATCGGAATGGTTAGATATAGCCTTCATAGATGCATCTCCTAACCTTTTAAAAAATCGTCTGTAGGTAACAAGAATAAAAATAAATAGACTTACTCTTTCTGAAGGTGTTAAAATTGCTTATTGGGGACACTCGTATAACTACTGTAGACAAAAAATGTCAGGGAACAGCGACGCCGTGCCCGAAACTAGACCTTGATCTTTGACCGATCTGCACTAAAATCGAATAGCTTTCTTTCCAACCCCACAACACACAGTGCATGTACCAAGTCTGTTTTAAATAGCAGCATTCATTCGTAAGATAACGTCGTCTCCTGAATCTTACCTTGACCTGTAACGGCAGGCTGGGGGAATCACACTGGCGTGATGATCACTGATGGCAAATAAAAGCACACAAGCAGACGAAGAATATTTTACCGAACAGTTTCGGTGAACACTGCCACCATCATCAGTGGTGAAGACAGAGTGGAGGAAATGCACTCTGCTGACCAGTGAAGATGGCGGAAATGTCCACTGAAATTATTTGGTATCATATCTTTCGTCTGCAAATGTGGGTTTTATTTACCGTCACTGACCTGTGACCTTGACCATTGATCGATTTGCACCAAAATAGAATTAGTTCTTATCACACCCACAAACAAAGTATATACCAAGTTTAATCTAAATCGGATCAGACCCTCATGCTATGTTGACATACATATATAAATACATACATAGAACTAACTCCATTGCAATAGCCTTCGGTGTCACTAATAAGCGTATAGCTGAAGGGATTAATGGCAATTGATCGTAACCCCTTTCATGCGAGTAATCTCTCCTAGGCTGAATAAAATAGCTGTCTGGCGATAATAATGAAAAGCTTCATAGTACGGAAAGGAAAATTCATGTTTGCCTCACCCGATGCTGATTTTAGCGTTATCCTTCTATATCAGTCTCTCCGCAATTTCTGCCGGTTACGTAAGTACTTCTGGTTATACTTTTTTGTAATTAGTCTCCCATAACATAAGTGGGAAATAAGTTTATAGTGAGGATAATTATGATGATAAATGGTCGCACTACATTGCATCAGACAGAGCTAGTGGGTGATTCACAACACTAAGGTGCCAGAATAACGCTAACACTGTATAACCGTTATTAAGGAACGAATTAAAATCATGCTACATGCTCACATACTCCAGTCTGTGCCAGTCATGTACTGTATTTAAGAAACTCTCTGATAATAACCTTTAGATGCATTATCCACAGGAAATTAAAAGTCGCTCTCCCGCAAGTGGGGGGGGGGGAGTGACCATCAGTTGGACAGGTGCACGGATGTGGTGATGATTTCATGCTTGATAATTAAGCGCTTACATTTAATTAGTCTTGTTTAACGTCGCTAAAAGAATTAAAAAATACCCGATGAGCTCAAACAAAACTCTTAGGCAGGCTGCAATCTTCCCAAAGGATGTGTTATGTTGCGCCGAACATTTGCCAGTAAGGACCACCGGCTTCACTTATGGAGAAACGTTGAAGGAAATCACAGTTTCAGTATTTAATGTACATATAGTGATACTGCATTGAAATGGAAAAAAATAAGTCTCGAAAACCATTTAAGTCTATTCATTAATAACGAAAATATTGTCATTATTCTGGGACCTCAGAGTAGTGAATCACCCAGCATCACGCCCATCTGCAAAACTCTAATCCACAGTGCATTACCATGGACTAACCTCGTGTAATCCTATGTCACCCAACTTGTGAATATTGCCCAGTTTCACACTATTAAGTGTTGAACCGACAAACAAAACGCTAATTAAAGTCTCAGGTCAACTACTAATTTTATCTTTAACATTCCTCATATAATATGTCTAACTGATTAAGGTTTACTTATATAGGATTAAGGGTAGTGTATTTCGCTTCCGTTACAGTACTTAATTTTTGGTATAATTCTCCAAAGAGATTGAAATATATATGAATATATATTATGGGGGTCAGTTCACTCATGATACAAGTGTTCTAACTCCATAAATATTAACTCCTATTGATCTCTGTTCAACTATGCACACGCACACACACACACACACACACACACACACACACACACACATATATATATATATATATATATATATATATATATATATATATATATATATATATATATATATACAGTGTATATATATATATATATATATATATATATATATATATATATATATATATATATATATATATATATATATATATATATATATATATATATGTATATATTTAACCCATTGGGTCTTGAAACTCCTGTGCCAGGGATTTTGCTGGAGGGGCGCTAGGCGTACCGCCCTCCGCCTGTCGGCTTATAGTCGCGAAGCTCATAGGTCCCCACCCGGAGGTTCCCTTCTTAATTAAATTTTGAAAATGCCCAGTTTCGTCCCATGTTGAGGACACTGGGTGCCAATTGGATCTCTCTCTCTCTCTCTCTCTCTCGAGAGAGAGAGAGAGAGAGAGAGAGAGGATAAATAGACCACTTTGCAACGTATGAGAGTGACTGAAATTTCAGATTCCGAGCACTCCGTACAAGCTATAGTGTTCCGGTGAGGCCAAAGTGCAGATTTGGATGCTCTCCCTGTCTCTTTATTAGTGTTCACGTATGTGCATAGCGTGTAAATTTAGAAGCTGAGTAATCAATAGATGTCAAGGAACCTTTGTAGGCCAGTTTAGTTTGCACTGACTTAATCATCCATTGTCTTTCAACAGAACCCAGACTGAGTCATGCACGCTTCCATCTCGTTCTCAAGTAAAACATCTTCTCGGTATGCGTCTTGACACAACGAAGATGTCAGAGAACACACTGAAGATATCTTTTTCTTTTTTAGTTCTTTCTACCTCCAGACGATTTTAATTAGAGGGAGACTTTTCGATTGGGAGGTCATATATAACAGACTTAATAATCACCTTCTTTACTACAAATCAACCCTAAGTTAAAGACAGTTGTCTGTACATAACAGAAAAATAAAACGTCATCGTGTTAAGGGGTAAAGTCGTTCGTGCAACTCTCATACAAGTCAGCTTAGCAGTGCAAGCATAAAAAATGAGTTATTTCCTGAACGTTACATTGTACACAAAAAATCATTACTGAAATTTGTTGCAGATAAAAAGCAAAACGAACCTTGTTGCCACATACCTGTATGAGCGAGGAGCGTCAGGAAGAATGCATGTGCGGGAGTGAACATCTCAACTGCCTCACACTAGGCTTCCTCACCAAACCAATGGCATCAACAGTGTAAGACTCAAGCCTGAAATGTTGGATGTGAACGTTATGATATGTTGGGGTTTGGTGGCGGAAGGCGTTACTGTGGAGAGATTAGTATGTACATTGTAGCTACTATGCAGCTTGCAAACAACTGAGTGGGAGGCTGGCCAGCGCAAGCATGATCAAACCGAGTTTTAAGGGTCTGAAGAGACAGCTCATCCGCAAACCCCAGGAAAACCACTTTCTGTCACTGAAAAGTGATCCACCCCCAATTAGTGCTTCACTCATAAGTATAAATTTTGAAGGCTTTGGACTGTTGCATGAGAACTTGATGTAGAAATTTGCGCTGGAGTGGCTGTGTGTGTGTGTGTGTGTGTGTGTGTGTGTGTGTGTGTGTGTGACAGTCTACTGCAAATGTACTCGGCAGGATGCGAACATGTGTGAACGCATGTAAGGACACATTGCTACACCCTCTTAAATGTCTGTTCTCGTGGGGAGGGGGGGGGGAGGGAAGCCCTGATCAAATGGACTGGTCTGTCCACGCGCTACGAACCCTACGCCGGAGGTTCCGGGGTCAGCGGCGTGGGTTGAAGCAAACAGTGTGTGGATCCTGGATGGAGGTGTGCGGCAAGGACCTGAATGGGTCATCGTCGTCCTAACTCTTATTCACACTAATTATTGCGGTAATAGTAATACACTGGTCCATAATTTAGTCTATAGGGTAATGTGTTACACTAGCAACCGTGGTGATCTAGCGATTATCGCGTTCACCTCTCATACTTGGTGCTCAGATATACTGGATTTGAATCCAGTCGTGGCGGACATTAAAATACCTATATATTTTCGTATGCTAATATGCAGTGTATTATTATCCTTTTCGAAGCGCACCGATGACAAGCGTTTTCAGATATAACATGTAATCAGTCCAGCTCATGACAGACTCGAACACTTCGCAAAGCCCCGCAGTCGTAACATTCCCGAGCCTAAGTTGTGATGTTTACATTTATATCGTCACTGAAACACTTACCATACACTTCACAACCAAACTACATTGAAGCTAAAGTGCAACATGACAAGACAAGTGATTCCTAATAAAATTTGACACTCGTGGCAACTGTTTCATCGTAACTACTGGCTAAGATCCTCTATGAACATGCCCCGGGTATTCAGGTAAGGGGAGGGGATAATAAATGGTGCGAAGGGCCCAATCAGAGTGCCGTTCGTTCGTTGGTTCGATCCCCAAGAGTTGATTGGAGACTTTTCTATCACATCATGCCTCCAGGGAAACTAGATTGGTTTGGATTATGGTAACAAAGCCTCGGATTCCCTACACCTCGAAAAGGGTAAAATGCGTGTGGCTGTAATCACTTTGTTTTTTATTCATCCCCACTCCATCAATTAGTAAGAAACATGGCTGAGATGGTGATGATGACGATGATGATGATGATGATTATAAGGAAGAGAAAATAGTGATGATGATAATGATGATGATGATGATGATGATGATGATAAGGAGGAGTAGGAGGAGAAGGAGAAGGAGGAGGAGGAGAAGAAGAAGGAGGAGGAGGAGTCAATGATGATGATGATGATAAGGAAGAGGAAAAAGTGATGATGATAATGATGATGATGATAAGGAAGAGGAAATAGTGATGATGATAATGATGATGATGATGATAAGGAAGAGGAAATAGTGATGATGATAATGATGATGATGATAAGGAAGAGGAAATAATGATGATGATAATGATGATGATGATGATGGTGAGGAGGAGGAGAAGGAGAAGAAGGAGGAGGAGACAGTGATGATGATGATGATGATGATGATGATGATGAGGAGGAGGAGGAGGAGGAGGAGGAGGAGGAGGGGAAGAAGGAAGAGGAAACTAATGATGATGATGATGATGATGCTGATGATAAAGAAGAGGAGGAAGAGGAACCACTGATGATGATGATGATGATGATGAGGAGGAGGAGGAGGAGGAGGAGGAAGAAAAGGAAGAGGAGGAGGAGGAAGAGAAGGAGACAGTGATGATGATGATGATGATGATAATGAAGAGGAGGAGGAGGAGGAGGAGGTGGAGAAGGAGGAGGAGGAGGAGAAGGAGGTGGACAAGGAGGAGGAGGAGGAGAAGGAGGAGGAGGAGGAAGAGACAGTGATGATGACGATGATGAGGAGGAGAAGGAGGAGGAGGAGCCAGTGATGATGATGATGATGATAATGATGCAGAGGAGGAGATAGTGATGATGGTGATGACTACATTTTTATTTTTATTCTATTTTATTATTTTACTTTACTTCTTTGCAATAGTTCAACTGCTTTGTTCCAGCAAGGGGTTGTCATTTTTATTTTTATTTTGTTTTCGTGTGACGGTTTGGTTCAGCTTGACATTTCGAACTGGAAGGATGAAATGTAATCTTCACTGACTCCTTCATTAATAGCGGTTCTCTTAAGCTGAAAGAAATCATCTGAAAGTGATAAGAATTAATAAGTAAAATACGTCACCGGTTTCATGGGGTTACAGTAATTCTGTTCTTTTACAATGCACTCTGGTAACATATTCAGGCTAACAGTAGACGATTTTGTCAAGCTATGAGAGAGAAACCCTAGCAAGAGTACAGACTATATTGACTGAACAAAACTTTGGTAATTTTTTACAGAATTTCAAGATTATCCCCTTCAGTTCGCTGACGTATACTCTATTTTATTTCTACTACCTTGAGACGATTTAATCCATGCTACAGATTTTTTCGAATTGAGGTGGTTATAATGGACATTCACTAACTCTTTCAGTACGAAAGAAGATCGTTTCTAAGTTCAGTAATACCGCTTGGAAATATTAGGAATGTACAGAATTAATACATCACATTAGTTCGCTCTTGCTGCTGCCAGACGATTCTCTTTAGATTAAAGGAACCCGCTAGCAGTGAAGCGGGTAATGAAGGTTGCTTTTAATATATCCCTGGTCGAAAAGAGTCTACAAATCCAAATCTCATCGGCCACGGAGAGAATGAATAAAATAAAAATCACTGCACCTGTGTACTCTTGACCTAGTTACACGAGCCGCTACTAAGCTGATGTGGGGGGTTCACCTTAACACCTCAGCCGACACTTGTGGTCTCTCTCTCTCTCTCTCTCTCACACACACACACACACACACACACACACACACACACACACACCTACAGTCCGTATCTGGTATCAAAATAATTTCTGGCACATGTGTTGGCCAAATTAACCTCTTCTTCAGGAGCCTCTAGTGTTTGGTCAATAGCATGTGTGTCTACCAGTCCTCCTCTGTTTTCGAATCCCAGCCGGAGACGGGCATTTAAAGGTGTTCAGTAATATGTCCATTAAAGCATTCTCATCTGTTCATTGACACATACAGACTCACTCACTCACAAACACAGCTGCTACAACAACACAGATTGTTACATGCACTTCTCACCTTGCACGTCTTAAGCCTTCCACGCCTTTACCCAAGCCAGAAGCGGGTAATTTCTCCTGTGACAGAAAGGGGTGTGATAGTAGCCCTTAAGGACCCGCAACCGCGGCTCAGATAGAGCTACTCGCCTATGTCAAGTATGTGCAGACCGCTGCTGCGATTGAAAGACCTTTTTTTACAGTGGGAAAGCCATGGTTTTCATAAGGGTCGGTAGCAGCACCTGCAGAATTTACTGGCGAATCTATACAGCTAGGGTGTTCGGAAGGGGTAGGGGGGGAAGGAGCACTGTAGGTCCTCCTTTACATACAGTACTTAGACAAATGTCAGACACATTTTTTAGGCCACAGAAAATGGATAGTTTAATGTATCAGTATGAGGTACTTTATTCCATTGTCTCATCATCTAATTACTCAGATAGCTTCAACTTCGAACAAGTATGTGCAAGAAAAAAGAACAAGGCTCATCCAACATGCAAATATATGATGGACAATATAACCTATGTAATTTGTTCTACATATCATCATATTAATATTATTACGTTGATTTATGGCATTTTCTCTTTATAATATTTACTGTGAGGATGAACTGACACTTTGACCCACCCCCCTGCCCCGTCCACGCCACTGCATCAAACATACTAACATTCCCAGGCTTCTGTTATTCACTCGCAGCTGAATAATATCATCTGGTGTAAGCTGGAATAGAATACTAGAGTCATCCCGACCACGACAGGTTTAAAAGTGACAGTATTAACACTCTCAGGTTCCTATGATCATTTTCAGCTATGTAAAATCGTCTGGCTTAAGGTGGAATAGAAGCTAGAATAGCCCTGACCATCAGTGTTAACACCTCGTGCTACAGGAACACACGCGAGTCGGAAATGCCGGTCGTGGGTGGCTTATCTATTCTCTAGTTCTCGTGCACTTTACCCTCATCCACCCCACACCGGTTACCACACCCCACCCCACCCACTAAATACCTCATTAGAAAATGTAATTAATAAGGCTGTGAGGAGTGGATGTGTGTGTACAGGAGATTTGGTCTTGGTCTTGGTTATGGTGGGAGAGTCACTGTCGCTTCAGCTAGGTGTGGCCTTGAATCTGCACTCTCTCAGAGCATCCTGTTAACAAATGAGAAAGAGGGGAAGGGGGCTTTGTGAGCAGTTAAGAGGATATGGGTATTGTACAGTATTCCCACCCCTTCCCACTCACCACACCCCCTCCCCTATACTGTATGAAATCTGATTTGACAGACTTTTCCGAAAACTCTTTTACACACTCAACTGTTACTATATTCCACCCATCTCTCCTACTCACACCTAGCAACAAGTGTTTATACTTTGTGTAACTCAGTCAATCTCAGCCTTCATGCTGTACCGTCCGTGTCGTGTCATTTTTGTCATATAGGCGTATCAGACCAAATGATTCTCTCTCTCTCTCTCTCTCTCTCTCTCTCTCTCTC
This sequence comes from Coenobita brevimanus, assembly GCF_032717465.1. NCBI lineage: Eukaryota > Metazoa > Arthropoda > Malacostraca > Decapoda > Coenobitidae > Coenobita > Coenobita brevimanus. The sequence goes on from NC_137045.1 coordinate 7,627,517, forward strand.
TCTCTCTCTCTCTCTCTCTCTCTCTCTCTCTCTCTCTCTCAGGATATTTATAACGACAGGATTAATTCCGAATTTGAGTATGGTAGGGATAGCAAGACAATAATAAAAAGGACGTCAGACTGCTGAAGGGTTTTGGTGGGATCGTTGACACTGCTTGTCCCATTTAGTGCGAGCTGAATAAAATTGCTTAGAAGCTAGTATAAGAACAAAATCTGACAGTTAAAGACTGCCAACCTTCCCAGGGTAATGCAGGATGGTCTCCACATGACTACAGTACACCGCCATACTTCTGTGCAGATTGCCGTGATCGTTCATGAGTAATGAACACAAAATACACAATTGTAAAATTTGTGTTCACATGGTTTGGCCTTGATCTCATTAAATCATTTAATAGACTAGAATAAAAATAAATTTTGAATAAGGTATCGTATTTACTCCCCCCAAAAATAAATAAATAAATAAAACAAAACAAAACGCGTGTGTGGGGTATTTGCTCTTCTGAGTGAAGTGATCGTCAAAGACTTTTCTATGTCTCGAGCTTCCTTTAAAATGCGCCCCTCATTAGTCAGTTTGCAGCCAGGTCCCCAATTATTACCGATGAGTGAACGGGGACGAGGGGGTGGAGCTGTGGTTACGCAAAGGGTTTGCTGATGCTACCTGCTCAATCTCACTCATGGCCACTGTACTGAAGCCACACAACAGTCACACACACACACACACACATACACACGTTCCCGCTTCCCAACTGGTGGACGGGAGTTCGCGCCTCGCTCAGGTTGCGAAAAGTTTCACTGACGAAGTGGGTGGTTACTGTCCCCCTTGAGCAAGGGGACGGGTGTGTGCGTGTGTGAAGGTCACAGCCTTGCCCTTAGATCGGACTATATGAGCTCTCAGCTCCCTTCCGGGAGGGTAAAAGCTGACGATCACGACCATCAAGTGATCCTGACCGACCCGGTGAATTACACAAACACACACACACAAATCCTTCTCTTTTCTGCTCCATTTCTCTTCCAATTGTTCTTTTTCCCGACCAGTTAATCCTTTATATTGCTATTTTTATTTTTTCAACAGCACCTGCTCTACTCTGTGATGCGTTTTATTTTTCCGCTAAAAAAAAAAAAAAAAAAAAATCTGGTCCACATGATGTTACGCCGCCAGGTCTACCGACACAGATTTACACTTATTTACATACAGAATGTTCTTCACTTGTGTGGAAGCTTTGACCCAACGCTAACATTTTGAAATTTATTGCCTCTTTTTATTTTTTAAGTTGGTCAGTATTAATCATGTTATCAGACTTATGGAAAAAAAAAAAACGGCCTGTATGATGTATTTAGGACACAAGAGAACCATGTAAATGTCTTTGGTATATCATTTGGCAAGGATTTTTCACTGCTTTGTTCTTTCAGATCAAGGTGCACTAAGCACATTTGTTTTTCCGTGTCATATGGAGAGAATGTATACTACAGTACTTCATTAATTTATTACATTTAGCACGTCTTGCTCTGTGGTGAAGATGTAAGTTATTTTCTCCACGCGGCGTCATACGGAGAGAATGTGGACTACATAGTATTTAACATTCAGAGCAGACTTTTCAGTTTTCATTTTGATGTCAGGTGAAGATGTACTCGTACTTAGAGAATGAGTAGGGTACTAACACATTAACTGTAACATTCAACAAAGAGTTTCACCACATTGTTTTCAAGTGAAAGTACAGAAAATAAATAAAGAAACAAACAAATAAATGAAATGATAAATAAAAAGATATATTAGACCTGCGCTGTGCCCACTGATACAATGTGGCAAATGCTACTGTCACTTGCACTGAGCCGGGGGAGCGATTGTGAGTACAGAGTGAGGGGTTGCGACCACTACAATGTCATCACCCACACTGGTGGCAGTTTACTGAGCTTCCCCCTCTCCCTCCCCTTACGGTCACGCCTCTCATATTCGGTATATGCGGTAATGTACTTAGTGTCCACTTTAACACCTTGAATTAGGTGACGTATTATTTTAGAATATTTTTGGCATGTCTATACGATGCTGATTAAGATTGGAAAGGACTCTTGTACTAAAAGGATCAATGAAGGCCGTGTCTAACCCCTCCATTTAAAAAAATTCCATAATCATCCAGAGGTAACAAAGAGAAAAAGTCACCTGATAAAGGGGTTAAGTTTAAGAACTGCCCTTTTGCATTTTCATATCTAACATGAGATTGACACTAGAATATGGTGTCAGTCACGAAGAAGTGTTATGGGAAGGATGTAGGGCAGTGTTGTAGGTGGCACGTGACTTCGTAGCCCCCTTTTTCTTAGCGATTTATCATGGGTATTACACTTTTGTACCCTGATATGCTAACAAAGGCGAGTAACTCCCCATCACCCAGACACGTACTGCAGAATGTTACAATGTGGATAAATGGAATACTAAGTGTGTTTTCCATATAAGGACTCGTATTCAGTTTTAGCTAAAAATGAGAGAGAGAGAGAGAGAGAGAGAGAGAGAGTCATGGCAGGGTGATAGGGAGGATAAGTACATACAAAGCACAGATGGTGAAACTGAAAGCACCGGTAGTGGTGTGTGTGTGTGTGTGTGTGTGTGTGTGTGTGTGTGTGTGTGTGTGCCACACTGATCCACATATCACCACGCCGAAGCAGTGACATGTGGATCTAATATGACCTAAGTGAATGAAAGTAAACCTCAAGTTGCCTAACCTAATTACCTGAACTAACGTAAATGGACCTGAAATGTCTGGATGTGCCTAAGTAACCTGAGCTAACTCGAAAGGACCTAAAGTTGCCTGAATGAACATAACCAGACCTGACCTAAATCGAAAGTACCTGATATTGTCTGCTTGCACCTAGCTATACCTGGACTGACTTAAATAAACCTGAATTAATATGGCTGGGCCTGATGTCACACTGTTTCCTATTATAATGAAAGTCAGCACTGAAGCACAATTCTAGAGAACAACAGGAGACTCCATCAAGATCGTACGCCGTATTAGTATTGAGGTCAGTGAGAGAAGAAAGTATTTGGTGACAGACATGAGAAAGGCAGTCACGGAAGGGAATGAAGGGAAAACACCGGAATCAATGAAAAGAGGAGAAGACAAATTCATCTCAAATTTATCTAAGGTATAATGAGCGTTTTGGAGTAAGTGCTTAAACGACAATTTCTTTAAATAGAATAAGATGTAGGAAGCTATCATCTTCGCCCAATAAGGCAGGGATAATTGGACCCTTATATGACTGGCAAGACGCCCTTTACAAAACCCAAACAAGAAAGAAATTTATAAAGGATTAAAAACATGTGCGAGAACCATACGTTTCATTCATTACAACTGTTAACATTATGTTCTTGTTTAGGATACATAGTTTAAATGAGCATTGTTTTCCTAAATATACTGATAGTTAATTCTATGGCTAACAGGTTTTTCATTGTTGAATGAAATGGTATGTCGTTAATCAGAACGAAATACCTAAGTGTCACATAAACGGTAGAAAGGTTAAAAAAAGTGACGAAAAGCAGTTGTGCCTTGAGTTCTGTAATCATTTTCATCGATCGCAATACGAACTGTAGCCTATATTACGATTATGTGTACGTATTACTATCAGCTAACATCATATTTCATGTTTAATTTGATCTCTTATAAACAGCATATTTATAAGAGATAAATAAAATAAATTTGCTAGCGTAGTTCATAGCTTTGTTACAGCACGATGTGTATTTAACCTTGACAGTGAAGCCTTGCAGATGCCTAGCAGATAAAAACTTCGGGATCATCAGAGTACCTGAAATCGTACAACATGTTAGTATGATTATTAAATAAATATTGTAACATTTCTCTCATAAATGGTATTACAAGACAAGGACTGTTTTGTTTCTTGCCACCAATCTCCTCCATCTCCTCTCTTCCTTCCTCCTCCTCCTCCTTTCCCGTTATCCGTACACTCCACTTGGACTAATTGTCAGCCATTAACAATGATCAGCGAGAAGACCATATGTGCATTGTGATATTGTGATTTTTATTACCTTTTTTTTTTCAATAACATTCGGAAAAAGTGTCCCAGTCTAAAAATCTAATATACTGATTGCACTCCACCTGTGAAGAGCCAAACGAATGTGGATGCAGGTGTTGTCAATCTCAAGGTCGGGACTCGGAGCTCGGACTGAAGCCTTTTTCATCAAGTTTACGGCGGTCAGAATATTCACTGATGTTATAATTATTATACCATTTTAATAATTCTTCTTGACAAGGTTTTATAGCTGGCTGTTTGAACCGTCGGGAAGCAAAGTGAGGAAGGACGTGAGAAGCAGACGTTCATTCCACAGTGTATGAGTGCTGAATCTGCTGTTTCGGTAAGTAGAACTGTTGCAGTGTTAAATCTGTACAGTAAAGTAGGCTGTATTTTTTTTTATGCGGTAGAGTTGGATACCTAGGTTTAATTAACGGGTGAATTTTATTTTCAGTGGCTTGGAGTGCCCCAGCCTGGACATAGTTCCAGTCTAGGGTGTCCTCGGAGCTGCCTACGTCTGGGGCATGAATCTCATTCGAATGCTGACGAATATTGCTTGATTTTTTTTTTAAGGTAGGTTGATAAAATGCAAGAGGAGGAATATGCGAAAAACAAATGCAATGCAAAAATTAAGTGGTATTAATAGAAATTGAATGGGACAGGCGAGGAGGCTGGGGTGAAGAGGGGAAGGTGAGGAGCAAGGAGGGTGGGGAGAGATAGAGGTGAGGTGGAGGCTGGAACAGAGAGTGAGAGGGAGAGGAAGAGGTGAGGGGGAGGCTGGGACCCAGGTTGAGGTTGAGGTAGAAAGGGAGAGGGAGGAAAGCAGGGTAGTCGGAAGAGGAAGATTTGGGGGAAAACTGATAATAGTGAGGAAGGACTTATGGGTTAATGGTGGTAAGGAAGATAAGGGGAAGACTGACCGGCAGTGAAAGGGAATGATAAGATTAGTTTGGAGGAAGAGGGAGGAAAACTTAAAGAAGGAACAGAGCAGTGTTTAGGAGGAGAGGGGAAGAAGAGACTGCTGAATCCTACCTCTCTCGTGAGGACAGGGTCCACCTGACCAGGCTGAGACGTGGGCATCATCCAACCCTCTTGAGTTATTAGAAGAGGATGGATGACTCCGTCGCTGACGCCTGTCCAGAACACAACGCAACACAACACCCCATACTATTAAGCACATAATGGAAGACTGCAGTACACACAGAGGCCTGTGCCTACAACACAGCATACACTCCTTGAGAGATCTGTGGGAAAGCCCGGTATCGGCCGTGGCCTTCCTTAGGGACTCGAGGCTGTTCGGCCAGACTGCTAAGGGAACAACTACTACTGCTGGCTATGACTGTTTAAAGCAATTGACACTTTAGGAGGGAGGGTGGGGCAGGCAGAATGGATAAGAAGAGAATGTGTTCAGGCAGAAGGGAAAATAGTATGTTTAGGAAGGAGATGTTTAGGATTAGGTTGGGAGGGAGGGCGAGGAAGAAAAGACGAATGACTGAAAGATGTGAACAAAACTGAACACAAATTGTAAGAACGGGAAAAATATACAAGCCAGCATACTTAAGGTGTGTACATAATTATCCCGTTTTTCACTGTTATATTTCTTTAGTTTATAAGTGACTCGACATACTGTTAGTCCATTTTAACAGTGGCGGCTAGATAATTGTAATGTATATCGAATAAAACTTTCTGGCAGTGTGAGGGGAAGCTGTCGTCTCAACCACCAGTTTAGTCACTACAATCCAACACCACCACTATCTCCACCCCGAGGGAATCACAGCCCTGGGGTATTAACAAGTAAAGAACAGGCTACTGTAAACTTAATTTACGTTGCCGAAGTATAATTCATCCGAAAATGTGTAAATTTTTTAAAGGAATTTAACTACTTCACTTTAATTCCTCACATTTCAAGACAATGTTTTAACCTGTCTGTCTGTCTATTGCCAGACTCCTCAATCCCGTAATGAGTGGCCACAAACAAATCGCCTCCATGTCACCCTGTCCAACGTCATTTCACTCCCCTGCTCCCAGCTCACACACCCCTCTCTCATAGACCTCTCCACTCCATCCCTCCATCTCACCCTCGGCCTACCCATCCCTCTCCCCCCCCATCCCTCTCCTCCCCATCCCTCTCCCACCCTTCCACCTCACTCGCATACACTCTCCTCGTTAGTCTCTCGCTCTCCATCATCTCCACAAGTCTAGGGACCCTATAGGATCTGCACACATGGCCAAACCATCTCAGTTTGTTTCTCCTAACGCTTTTTATCACCTCCACTTCCACACCACAATGCTTCCTTCACTTCCTTATTTGTTAGTCTCTCTCCACGTAACTTCACATGCTCCTCTCAGATAACTCATTTCAACTTCTCTTTTGACTTGTGTCCTTCCAACAAGGTTCAAGCTTCACTTCCGTACGTTAGGGTTGGTATCACAATGTTGTCATGCAGCGACTATTTTACTTCCATGCTCACTTTCCTGTTCCTTATCACTTCTTTCAAAGAATCAGCAACCCTTCTTCCCTGTTGTACCCTTTCAAGCACTTCACCCTCTAAACTTTCATAATTACTCATCACACTGTCCAAGTACTTAAAAGCACTCACATTTTCTGTGTCCTCCTCAACCAGCCTCACTGTACATTGTGGCTTCATTTCTCTCTTCCTTGCATTCACCTTTCGATTTTCTTCTTACAGCACACTCACCTAAACTCATTCACTAAGCCTTGCAGCTCACTTTCTATCTATCTATCTATCTATTGTCAGACGCCATAATCCCGTAAGGGGTGGCCATTTGACTATGTTTTACGGGGAGGGGCACTAACCTTCCACCAACCCACTTGTTGACACGTAGGGAGTACTTATGGTTTGGTTATATGGTTACCACCCAGAGCTTTAAATGGTTTCTTGGCTTACAGGAAACCATTTGGCTTGTCACTCAATGTAAAGCCACCTGTAAAGAAAAGAAAAGCGATAAGAAGTGACAGGAAAGATGGGAGAAATAAGAAGAGAGAAGGGCAGGCACAGAAAAAGAATGATACAGGCTAAGGAAGATGTAGGCAGCACTACATCAAGTGAGTGGATGATGGTCGCCACCACCTACCACTAAAGGATGATCGATATCTGAGTTGAGTGTCTCCAGCTGTCCATACCAGAATTTGAACCCTGGGACCAACTAGTCAACACCTCCGTAGCAAGCAACGCGAACCATCCTATGACTTAAAACTGCAAGAGGGAAATTCCGAACATGTCCATACACTGAAATTGTACAGCGTGGTACACACTTTATGTGAAGTGTTATAGTGTTAGCCTGTTACTCATAGGCTTGCAATGGATGTTTATTCTTGACAAGGTTTTGGGTCGCAGTAGTATGTTAATTTTTTTAGGTTTCTGTAAATTTGATAAATACACCGCAAACAATATCGCAGCACAGGGAGGGCCTGTAGTGTTAATGTTTAGTGGGTCTTAATCTTTATTGCCGGACGTACAGGATGCACCAAACGGAATATCTGTACAAAGAAACTGCTGTAATTTCTGTGGAGAGCGATATTTATAGCCTTGAAGATCTTACAAATCACTAGGAGTGAATGTTTTTACCTTGCTGGAAGTATTAGTAGAAATTCGTTATCTTTGCATCGTTGATCAGATTTGCCTATAATAAACTGCACTAGTTTTGGACAATACATTTTCAGCTATATGAAGTCCTTCACTTATTGGGAAGTTTTAAATTTCCCACCTGCTCACACATTCGCGGAGTTTGCTTCTTCCGATTTCAGTCGTTCTTTTATGGAATCGGTCATAATTTGAGTACTTGGTTATTTCTAAAGTAGTTTTCAAAATACGATTAAGTTAATTTTCTGGAATCGCGTAAGATATCTATTAACTCTTAATGCAAAGAAATTAGAGCTGTTCAGAACTGTGTAGGAAACGGACAGTTTGTTTACATCGTGATCAGCTGTTTTATGTAAAAGGTTGCTGCCTTGGAAACCATAAAGAGAAGGAAGCTTTATTGCTTAACCAATTGAATGGGATGTTAATGATCATCTGCAGTGGAAGTGTCCGTAGAGATGCTTTTATACGGAAGTCTGGTCAGCGCTCTAGTATGACCTAGGCTAGGTTGATCGGCCGTTCTCTTAATGCCCTTCAAACCTAAAGGATCTTAACTGGAAGGTTGGTGGAACTAGAGGGTGTTTTAGGTGTGATGTTTGGGGAAAATGTAGACCACTTACCCCAACAGTCAGGCTTAGTAACCTGCATTCTTCTTTTATAGAATTTTAATTAGAATGTTTGGTCTCCAGTTTCAAAGTAACTGTAGACCAAAAAAAGTCATTGTAAAGTTTTACTAATGGGCACTCGTGTTTCTTGGAAGAAGTGAGCTTTTCCAGCTTTGTTAAAGCCTCACTCATGCAGTATTTTCAAATTTACTATTGGTACAAAGTACAGGTATTGGCAGAATACATTATTTATTATAGATAAGTGTAATATATATATATATATGTGGTAGGTGGTGGCTACCATCATCCACTCACTTGATGTAGTGCTGCCTACTTTTTCCTTAGCCAGTATCATTCTTTTTCTATGCCTGCCCTCCTCTCTTCCTGTTTCTCCCATCTTTTCTGTCACTTCTTGTTGCTTTTCTTTCCTTTACAGGTGGGTTTACACTGAGTGACAAGCCAAATGGTTTCCTGTAAGCCAAGAAACCATTTACAACGCTGGGTGGTAACCATATAACCAAACCATACGTGCTCCCTACGTGTCAGCAAGTGGGTTGGTGGAGGTTTAGTGCCCCTCCTCGTAAAACAAATAACTCAAAGTCAAATGGCCACCCCTTACGGGATTATGGTGTCTGGCAGTAGATAGATAGAATAGATATATATATATATATATATATAGAGCTTATTTTTGAATGTTTTGAAAAACGTTTGTAAATAGGGGTTTCTACTGTTGTACATCATACTGTGTATGTATATAAGATTTTATGGAATATGAAATTTTAATTTAATTTCCAAGCATTACCAATATTTTGCTAACCTGTATCCTATTTTAATGAATGTCTGCTGTTAAATGTACTGGAATAAAGATTTGCTTTATGATCCTATCTACCCTCGCCAGCCCACGGTCGGATGATTACCGAATACACCATGATTTCTGAATGCTATTATTGCATGAAACTATTTTGGTGCAAGTTCTACCTGCGTACATTTCAGTTTACACGCTGTGAGATACAGTAGGTTATAATCACTGGGGGGTGTGAGGGCAAAGCCCACTAGTTAAGCCCTGTCCACACTTGTGGACAGTGACTGGTGGGCACAAATGAAAAGTCTGTCATCAGACAAATTTGTGGCAAGTTTGACAGCCAAACCAGCCGACTGTCCATGCCTGTTGTTGAGTGAAATCACCAAACACTGCCATTTTTTTTTTCCCTCTTGTTTCTTCTCTTTTTCACAGGTCCAGATAGTCACTGGGGGTGGAGCTAGCTCTATGGCTAGAATGGGAAGTGGATGGAAGAAGTTCCGGGAGCTGTTGCCTCTCCTGATATTGGGAGGGGTCTCCTTCCATGCTAAGGGATCTTTGTATGCAGCATGTGTTACTAGTGTAATGCTGTTTGGTAGTGAGACCTGGGCAGTAAGGGAAGACAATATTTGCAGGCTCAAATGTACAGAAATAGCAGTGATTAGGTAGATGAGTAGTGCGTCCGAGTGCAAGGCCTGGGGGGGCTAGGTTTACGATGGGGAAGAGTTGAGAGGTAGCATGGTACTGCAGTGTATTGGTATGATGAGAGGTAGACTGAGATGGTTTGGGCATGTGAAGAGGATGGGGGATGATAACTGAGTGCAGAAAGTGAGAAGTGTTAATGTTGGGGATAGGGTAGCGAGAGGTAGACCGAAAAAGACCTGAGACAAGGTCACTGAGTATGACCTCAGGGATTCATCATTTATTCATTGCCAGACGCCATGTATCCCAAACGGGGTGGCCAAGGCTTAGAGTTAATTGTTTTACAGGGAGGGGCACTAATCCTCCACCAACCCCACTTGACACGTAGGGAGAACGTTATGCCAACAGCATCTGGTGTTCCCAGGCGGTCACCCGTCCAAGTACTAACCAGACCCAATGTTGCTTAACTTCGCTGATCGGATGGGAAGCGGTGTACTCAACGTGGTATGGCCGTTAAGAGACTAAATAGGGAAGCTGCCAGAGATCGAGCAGCATAAACAACCACCATTAGGTGACAAGGCTGATGCATGCAAGCATGTTGGAGCCTTTAAAAATGAAATAAAATGAAACGAGCAATTACTGTGCTATACAGTGCTATTTTTCTCTTATGAACTGTGTTGGCCATTGTCATAATGCACTCAAGTGCTGCCGACTACCTACTCACCAACCACCTACTCCTCACAGTTTGGACAGCATCACAGTCATGCCCGACAGACTCTGCCTGGTGCGACATAGTCCGTCAGTCATTGCTATCTAGTGTGGACTGGCCTTTAGGTTTGAGGTGTGCATCAGACTCTGGCAAAGAATGCAGTGCTATCCTCCTGACTTTGTCAGGTTGGGAGAGTTTTGTATATCAGTATCCCAGGGAGTTCCCTCCAGTTTGTGGGCTCACCAAATCCCTGCATGATACACTGTGCAGGTGGCACCATTGCTTCATCTAAGATCAGCTCCAGATAGAACAGGGTGCTGTGGGAATGAAGCAACAGAAAGACCTTGGATTGATTTGTAGCTGGTAGTTTTTCATTATTATTATCCAGTACATTTTTCCCCTACCACAAGGATCCCCAAGTTAGGCTACTTGGTTCCAACATTGAAGATAGGAATGACCATCTCCAGCTTCACATACCCAGGTGGCAATACTCCTTGGACAGAAGCCCTTACAGGCTCAATTAGGTTGGAGCTTCTTAACCTTCTAAACCACCAGGTGTCATATGGTTGTATGGGTACCGCCCATAATAATTATGAAACGGTTTCCTGATTTACAGGAAAGCCTGTCACTCCGTGTAGCTACCTGAAGGCAACAGTAATATGAATGAATGGTGAGTGCCACCACCTACCATTGTGGTTTCCACTACTTTCATACTGGGGGGGGCGGGGAGATTTTTTTTTTTTCCCAGGATACTGACTTCTATCTATCTATCTATAGCCCGACGCCCTAATCCCGCAAAGGGTGGCCGCAGACAAAACGCCTCCATGTCACTCTGTCACCCATCATTTGACTACCCTCCCCCCAGCTCACCCCCCCCTCCCTCATATATCTCTCAACTCCATCCCTCCATCTCATCCTCGGTCTACCCCTCCCTCTCCCTCCCTCCACCTCACCTACATACACCCTCTTAGTCAGTCTTTCATTCTCCATTCTCTCCACATGTCCAAACCACCTCAGTGTATTTCTCCTAATCTTCTCAACCACATCCACATCTACCCCACAACGTTCCTTCACTTCTTCATTCGTCAACCTGTCCCTCCACGTCACTTCACATGCTCCTCTCAAGTAACTCATTTCCACTGCTCTCACTCTTGACTTGTTCCCCTCTTGCAAGGTCCACGCCTCGCTTCCATACGTCAGGGTAGGGATCTACTATCATGCAGTGACTTCTTAACTTCCATACTCACCTCCCTATTTCTCATCACTGCTTTCAGTGTACCAACAACCTTCCTTCCCTGCTGTACCCTTTCACGTACTTCATCCCCCAAAGTTCCATCCTTACTCATCACACTACTCCAGAATTCACTTGCTCTGGTGAATATTAGTACCCTCAGTTCTTGGCCAAAAGAAGACAGATTTTCTAATAGGCATGATACATTAGTGTAATGAGTATAGATATATGGGTTGGCTACATAGGTAAGCACCTAGAGATTCTCCCAGAGGTGAGATGAATGTATGAGCATAGTATTTTGTGCATTATAGTAGTAATGAAATCTGCTTCTGGGTGCATAGGTTCATCCAGAAATCACAAACAGGACAGTAAAAGAGTGCATAATCATTCTGGGATGAGCTGTATTGGTTAGCCCGTGTGTATGACATCATTATACCTGTGTGTATTGTTCATTATCAGTGGTTAATATTTCAGAAGTGAATGGCCCTCAGAACGATGTAGCCAATATAGGCAATGCACAACAACATGTAGAGAGCATGTGCAACCCAAAGAGTCAAAATATAGATTTTTGCACCTCCAAAAGCCTGACATTGTCTGGAGATTGTAGAACCACTATGCCAGGTGGCCCACCCAAACAGTCATGAGCTGCTTGTCCTCTTAGAGGTCCAAACAAGGTCTTTTAAATGATTCATGTAAATTTGTAAAGATCTCTGCCCTAACTCATCAAACCACAGTATGTTGCTGAATGGGAGTTTTAGAATTTTAAGGATCCTACCATGAGAAAAACAGATGATAGGGTGTAAAAATGTTTTCTTGCATGACAAGTCAGGAACAGATTATTTCAGTAGTCATTTCAGGATATTTTTTATGTTCATTCAGGCCTTAGTTCACTTAGGTACTGTTACAGATATATCCTTTCTTTTAGATAATTTAAGCTATGATCAAATCCAGTTAGAGCATTTCAACCTAGTTCCATCAGTTCAGATCCAGTTTGACTAGTTTTGGTGTCGAGATCAGTTCTTAGTAATTCCTGCAAATTTTGGTCACATAAGGTTCATTCAGGACTTTCACATCCATTCTGTCCCACAGAAGGTTATTCATGACTTTCACATCCAGCCTGTCCAAGTTAGATTAAGATCAGTGTGGGGGTCAGTTTACTACCAGTGAGGTCAGTTCAGGATTATCCTAGCTCTTAATTCTGTATTGCTTCTTGTCCAGTTAGATCTAGTCCAGTCCAGTCAGGGTAATCAGTTTCACTTCTGAACAAGAACAAGCACAAAGTAAACATATAGTGCTTTCATGTACATATAAGGGTGGTTGCTTATCTGCAGTTGACTGGTCTGCTCAATTAGACAGACCAAGATTAAGCAACAACAACCTGGAGTCTCATGATGCAAGTACTGTACTGTAATAAATTTTACAAGGACAGGAAATGCAGCAAAGTTCTTCCCAGCCTTGCCTTTGTCTGGGTGGTTATGTTCACTCCCACTGTACTCACTGATATGTGGCTTAGTTAGTGGCAAAAGGCTTTTTTTTTTTTTTTTTTTTTTTTTTTTTTTCTACAGAAAATTTTTGTATGGGTGTGGGTGTGTTTAGGGTGATGCATGCACACATATGCATGTGTACCTGTGTGTGTACATTTGTGTGGTTATCAGAGAATATGATTTTTCTGGTTTTGCTTAGGATTAACTGAATTCTCCCAACTTGTATGGAGTAGTTGAGAGCTACTGTACTGCGTGGATGAGATAAAATCATCTGTACAATACTTTCATGCTGTAATTAATTGCTTTGTGTTTCTTTCAGGTGTGGTGTACAATCTGTTAGATTTGAAAATGTTGTCACTTTCAAGACTGTTATATCGTGGTTCGCAGAAGCATTTTGGTCTGGAAGTTGTTGCTATTGCTGAGGTGGCAAAATGCCCACATACAAGTACTTCTTCTTATCTGCTGCAGCAGATCAGGTTAGTTAAACTAGATGTACAGTAATGTATGTACAGTACTGATATACAGCTTTATCCCCTTATATATCCACAGATTGTTATGCAGATGAAGTAATAGAACAAGCAGATTACTGTTTTATGTTGGTAGGACAGTACAGTGTTGACCACATACCATACTCCTACTAGTTAGTATCTTTCCCAGTTGCTGCTGTCTGACCTGGAGGTTTAGTGGGGTGCTACTATTGAGTCTGTGCAGGTTTATATCCAAGGGGTGATTGGGGTTTATTGCTCACATAATGTCACTCAGGGATGAGTGAGGCTGGTCACTCTTTTCTTAAATGTCAGTACCAACTTGCCTAGCCCTGGGGCTGCTATGTTCCTCATGGGGCAACACAGGATTAGATGATGATTGAATGAATTTACCTAGATTGCACTTCTTACCATGCAGATTATTAGCACATAACCAGATTGTAGATAAGTGCATACCATTAATACCAGTGTGCATGTGCAATGCACACATACACACACACGCACACACACACGCTTGCATGCACGCACACACCAACAATCCCTTGTGAGGTGATGGTGCTAAGTTGCCATAGTCCAGAACATTTATGGGTGTGATTGGCCTATGATTCTGTTGGTACTGCTTGACTGAAAATCCTGCAGTTGCCTCCTATGCTGCTGGTACAAACCCCTCTAGGCTTTATTGTTAGCCATTTTTTGTTCACTGTTATTGTACCGTATATGTTTTTTGTGTATGGCCAATAGACTGAGTTGTCCTAGCTTAGTAGGTGTAAATGCTGTTCATAGTAATTCTCAGTAAGAATGAATGGGGTTTGTGAATGGTGAGGGAGGAGGGATATGAACTGAAATTACCTCAGGACAAGCACATAGAAACACAGGAACTGTGGCAAATAGTAGATGAATCCATTTGGTTTATTACAGCATTTAGTTTATCCATCCATCATCTAATCCTACGTTGCCCCATGAGGAGCGTAGGAGCCCGGCGCTAGGCAAGTTGGTCCTGGCATTTAAGATGAGAGTGACCAGCCTCACTCATCCCTAAGTGGCATTACGTGAGCAATAAACCCCAATCACCCCTTGGATATAAACCTTCACCGGCCCAATCCGATTGGAGTGCAATAATTACCCACTAAACCACCAGGCGCCAAAATTTGATTATATGGTTACCACCCAGCGTAGTAAATGGTTTCCTGGTGTACAGGAAACCATTTGGCTTGTCACTCAGTGTAGAGTCACCCACAGGCAGAAGGAGGAGGAAAGAATGAAGGAAAGAAAGACACAAGAGGGAGTGTTAAGTCAGCCGTAGGCAGAAAAATGAGGAAAGAATGAAGGAAAGAAAGACAGAAGAGGATGGATGGAAAGAAGGATGGAGGAGAAGAAAGGGCAGAGACCCGAGAACAGCACTACATCAAGTGAGTGGATGATGAGTGCCCCCACCTACCACAGTTCATTTTATTACAGCTATATTTACCATTGCACATTCGGATCATCCGTTATCCCTAACAGTGGAATTCAGTGCAAGCATTAGTTTATTGTCCAAGTTAAAAGAAAGTTCCTCTGATCCCTCTAATTACAGACTAATAGCCAACACATCGTC
The DNA here is from genome assembly GCF_032717465.1 of Coenobita brevimanus. Classification (NCBI taxonomy): domain Eukaryota; kingdom Metazoa; phylum Arthropoda; class Malacostraca; order Decapoda; family Coenobitidae; genus Coenobita; species Coenobita brevimanus. The sequence goes on from NC_137045.1 coordinate 7,642,687, forward strand.
TCCTGGTAAAGTATTTAAGATTGTCATTAATAAGCACATTGTTAAACATGTTGAATCCAACAACTTAATTACATGCAGACAGTTTGGTTATTGCCGCAAAAGTTCCACTGCATATATACTGTCTCATTACTCATACTATTCATAAATCACTTGACTAAGATGGAGAAACCCACGCAGCACTCCATTATATTTTTAAAGCTTTTGACAGAGTATGGCACCATTCCCTGTTATCAAAACTCCTATGCTGTGACCTGTCACCTTTTGTTCCACTGATCTCATATCTCAGCAACATAGGGGTTAAAGGTAGATGTATTTTTTCCAATATTCACTCAGTTAATACCAGTATGCCTTGAAGATCAGTCCTAGCTCTAACCCTTATCCTCATTCATAGTAATGATCTATTGTGTGTCACCCATATTTCCATTCACTCACATGCAAATGTTTCTTTACACTTAACCAGCCATTCACAGATTTTGATACCTTTAACTCCCAGCTCAGCACAGCAGTGTTCATTAATCAAGACTAATCTGTGGTCTCTGAATTGGAACAAAAAACATCGTCTCATTTCATGCTAGGTAAACCAAGTATATTTTGTTTACCAATACAGTAGACAGGTATTGTCTGATTCATGTATTATCTTCAGTGCGACCAGTATTCCTATCTCTAAAAGTATTGAAGTTCTTGGTGGTTTCCTTAACCGAACACAGTTGAATCTTTCACATTAGATCGCTTGCTAAAAAGGCCTCGAAAAAGCTTGGATTATTGTACAGGGTCTGTAACTTCCTCACTGATGAGCAGTTAACTACAGTATAATTTACAAGTCATGAGCACCCTCTGCTTGAATATTGCTCACCCATGTGGAGTGGGCATGAAGTTGCACTAAAACAACTGGACAAAATTGAAAGCAAAGCTATAAGAACATTTACCATAATAACCCAGCCGTTACAAATGAACTACCTCCTATACATGGGAAAAGAATATTGCCTCCCTTGTATTACTTTACAAATACTTCAGTGGCAAATGCTTGGATGAAATCGCATCCATTGTTTCACCTTCCCCTGTGCTACACAGACATCTGGTATTGTTCATGACTTGACTGACACACTGTCATATTACAGAACTTGTGCCTATGAGAATTCCTGTATTCCCTGAACTGTTTCTCTTTGGATCTTGCTTACCCAAATCAGCCAACAACAATTGATGTCCAGCAGTTACAGATATTTCATGCTTGGAGGACACTTGTATTCTGGTTTATGAAATTTCCTTTTTATAATGCATGACTGAATGAATGATAAAATGTTTTCCTTCCTCTGCTCATCTTGTGTTTAAAAAAAAAAAAAAAAAAGTATTCAAAGGTTTTCACAGTGCTTACAGTGATAAGTAGATTCTAAATAAGAAAAGGCCTATATTTCAAACAGAATTAATGTAGTGAAGGTGAGACCACTGTACACAAGGGAGATATTTATCAGATGCCCTAGCAACATAAACAAGTATTAATAGAGAGTTTTTAAAAACTAGAAACAATGTGTGTATTCCAGTTGAATGTATTAGCGGTAAAGGACGTTGTCCATGATCAGCCTGAATGTAGCTAATGTTGCTTCTTTTCTTGAGAACTTGAACTTCCATATATGCATTTTGCTATGGCGTACATGGTGTTGGTTTGTTTTAGGTCAGTGCCTCGTAGCCTCCACACAACTTCCCCAGCTCACCAGTTCTCTGGAAACAATCCTCGCCCTGGCAGAATGAAAGTATTTTACATACCTAATCCATTTAAGTGGCTTCATAATCGGATGGAACTTGCTGCATTAAAGAGAGATTGGGACCCTTCCTTTGAAATAGAGTCCTTCAAGTATGGAGCTGTTCAGGTAAGCTGCAGTAGATTTTTGTTTATGGTATGCTCTATGTGTATGGTACTGTAGTGATGAAAAATATTTTACTGCATAGAATATATCTATCTTTGTCTATCTATAGCCTGACACCATAATCCCGTAAGGGGTGGCCATTTGTCTTTGAGTTAGTTGTTTTACAGGGAAAAGCACTAACTCTCTGCCAACCCACTTGTTGACATGTAGGAACCACATGTGAGTTGGTTATTTGGTTACCACCCTGCATTGTAAATGGTTTCCTAGCTTACTGGAAATCATCAGGCTTGTCACTCAGTGTAAGGGCACTGGAAGAGGAAAGCAGAGTAATAAAAGGTGACAAGAAAGATGGTAGAAATAGGAAGGGTGGAGGGCAGACACATAAAAATAATGATAAAGGTGAAGGAGGATGTAGGCAGCGCTACATCAGGTAAGTGGATGGTGGTCACCACCACCAACCACATACAGCATACTGTACATACTTTACATATATAGGCCAGATAACTAATTGATTCATTGTAAGTACTGTACAGCATATTAGTATCAAGTATTGTTCTTGTATGATGATAGCCTATAGGAGTACTGTACGTGTAATCATTGTTTTAGAGTTACAGCGCAGTACTTTAAGAAAAACTACAAAATATTAAATACAGTAGTATCTGACATCCCATTCAGTGCCCAGTTTTAGAAATCATTGTTGTATAATGATTATGGTTTATTATGAACCATACTGTTCTGTACACCTTCACCCCACTGGAGCTGTAGCACATGCTCAGTCACTGTTGCCAGCAGTGAAATTATGATGTGCCATACTATAGCTTACAAAGATTGTATTCCTCTATACATGGCCATGGGCTATGTGAGGATGTAGCACAGCAGCATGTAATAACAGCAATACTGTACCACTGCAGTCATTGGTGGAAACCGTAGAATGTGCCAACTGTAACTTTTATGGTCAGCATTACTGTAATAAGAATTAAGCAAGCTCAAACAGCTTTGGCCATAAACTACAAACTCATTTTACTTAACATTGTTAATGTTTGTATGAATGTCGACATGCATCAGGGGTCATTTTTATGCCCTTTATTGTTCATCATGGTGCTTGAAGCTCTCACATGACTTCAGAACTAGACTTCCATAGGAAGGGTTGTATGTTGATGACTTCATGGTGATTGAGGTGAATGAGAGGGTAGTGGAGGAGAGATTTAGGAAGTGGAGAGATGGAATGGAGTACAAGGATTTAAGAGTAAATTTGGATGAAGCAAAAGTACTGATATTTAGGGCTAGTGGCAGTGCTGTCAGATCAGGAATGTGGCCATATGCAGTTTGCCACATTGGTGTATGAAGCAATTCCATGTTGTGCAATGTTTGTGTTAATGGGTGAATAAGAGATGTTGTAGTACTAGAGGTAAGCTGTGAAATAATGTTGATTTCATGTGTGGAGTGTGCAGGGGAGAACATGCAGAGACAGAGAGGAGGGAAAGGATTGACCTACCTGGAGAGTGAGTGTGTGAAGGAGTTCTTTTATTATGGGGAAATATGTGCTGGAGGTGGGGCTTGAGCTAGATCTGTGTCTGGTGTAAGAAGTGGTTGGAAGAAGTTCAGGGAGCTGTTGCCCCTCCTGACATTGAGAGGACTCTCCCTAAGTGCTAAGGGGTCCTCATATACATCATGTGTTAGCAGTGTAATGTCGTGCAGTAATGAGACCTGGACAGTAAAAGAGGATATGTGTAGGCTCAGACATATAGAGTTGATAATGATCAGATGGATGTGTAGTGCACCCTTGAATGATGGGCTAGGCTAGGGGAGTTACGAGTGCAAATGAGGAGCTGAGTGGAAGAATCGGACTTGAATGTAATAGTGTGACGAGAAGGATTAGTTTGAGATAGTGTGGACATGTGGAGAGGATGGAGGATGACAACTGGATGCAGAGGGTAAGAGATGTGAACGTTGAGGGTAGGATTGCAGGAGGCAGACAAAAAAAGACTTGGGATGAGGTCATACAGTGTGACCCAGAAATATGGGACTGAATACAGTAAAGAGGCTGGGAGAGATTAAGCAGCGTGGAGAGGCACCATTAAGTGACCAAGACTGATGCATGGAGGCATGTTTGTGTCCATATAAAGTACAGCAGCAGTGACACAGTCATGTTATCGATGAAGACAGTTATCACTCACTCTTAAGGTGAGAGGTAGTGGATGGAGGCAGAAATAGGATGGGGGAAATGGGAGGGTGGGGATGGAAGGAAGGTTAGGACTTACCAATAAATTTACTGATGTAAGACCAGTCATGTCATATCCTACAGTCTCTATGAATGGCTAAAGCCTGAAGTTTTTGAGTTACATGGCAACTTGCCTTATCCCCACATGATCCATGGCCATATGTGGAGGAACACAATCTCTGTAGGCTATAGAACATTGAAATATGTTTATGAGGATAATTCTCTGTTCTGTTGCTTCTTTCTTATTGCCCCATCAAGAGCATAGATGCCTGGGGGTAAGCTGCTCAGTCATGGCATTCTAAGGTGAAAGTGGCCAGCTGCTCACTTCTGAGTGGCATTTTGTGGGCCGTAAATCCCAACCATCCCTTAGATTTAAACCCTTATGAGCCACATTCAGTTGCCTTAACCTGCCAGACCACCAGGCATCCATTTGTTGGCTCAGCGGTTACCATTCAGCATATTAAAAGCTTTTTTGAGTTACAGGAAACAAGTTTTCATGTCACTTGGTGTTGTCACATAAAGACAAGACTACATCGTGAGTGGATCGTGTGTACTCCCACATGCCACTACAGCTGAAAAGGCTTCGTGGTTAAATTAATGATGGAATGCTGGCACAGAGAAAGCCAAGCAGATAAATTGAATAACATGTTATGTAAACAACTGTACAGTATATGTAATGAACTGTTCAAATTCAGGAAGGCATTAATATCATCCTACTGGGATAGGTAATGTTCAAGAGAGGGAGAAAAAAAATCAGAAAAAATTATTGTATACTTGGTCTTTTTCTTTGTCACTACCGCTGAATATTGGACAGTTTACAGTGCAGATTACCATAATATGAAGCATTCTTCATCATCTGCTTAATTGTACAACACTGGCCATTTACAAGTTTCATTTTCTGTGGGTGTATCATCCCATCTTGCACTTTACTGATACTGTACACTGTACTAGCACCTAGTACTGTACAGTAAAATCAGAGTCTGTTAGAATTTTTTTCTTTAATGACTGTAAGATAAATTTATTGAGCCATTTTAGGTACAGTACTGTAATTTTTTTTGTATTTAGATGCATTGTTCACAGAATAGAAGATCTAATTAATAGTTCTCCAGTTTCAAGAAAAAAATGATTTTAAAATCAGGGATGTTATGAAGTCTCTTGGGGATCAGTCTTTCCAGCAATGAAGACAAATATCTTAAATTTTTAAGATAATAAATTGCTAGTGATGATTCAGTGTGTTTGCTTAGGTAGGTTCTTTTTTATGCTGTAATTAGTACTCAGTTTAGAAACATTTACTGCAGGCAGTGTGCACAGTAACGGAGCTAGTGAGTCAACGAGAGTGGGGTGAGTTGTGTGGTCTCCTCACTCAGAAGGCCATTGATGAATTACGTTCAACTAGGTGGACATATGACCAGGTAAAGCCTTGCTTCATGAAACAACCTTACAGTATAATACAGTACATAAATTCTGTCCATGAGGTCAAGTTTAAAGGCTGATGTTTAAGAAATGGCTTATATCTACAGTAGTTTTAAGTACCGTACTGTGCCATATTGACCATGCTGTGACTGTCAGAATTTTGCATACATATATTTGATCCATATGACAAGTACCATCAGAGTGTACATAAGAATCAATAGGTTTCCTTACTCCACGTGTTTTGCAAGTTACATTGTTTCTTATTCTGTTCATTTGACACATTCCATACAAATAACTCATGCTCAGTTTCCTCCTTCAGCAGCTTATACCCTAGATATTTCATCATGCCATACCAAAGTCTCATATCCATGTTAACATGAGCATTAACGTATCATGCAGTTCTTTTGCAGCTTTCATACTGAAACCCCTGTTTCATAATCATCAAGCTTTTCGTAACACATCATATACACCATTCTTCCCGGTGCCACTCTAATCCAGTTTATATCTCTCTTTAATCACTAGTAGTTCATACAGAGTCACCTTTCTTTCCATCCACTGTCATATTATTCCTGTTTGCAACTACTTTCAGATCACACTGTTAGGTCATTAATAGACTGAGCTAGTATGCAAAATCCTGTTCAGTTTATATTAGACTGGAGATGCTCCATCCCTCATCGTTAACACCCTTTCCACCCTTCTTTCGTCAGCATGAGTTTAACCTGTCATAACACTGTCCATATACAGTAAAGTCTCATTTATACAGCATCCAATATATCAGAACTTCACCTAATGCAGCTCTTTATTACCATAAGGCAGCATTTTTCTTTATCCATCCATCCATCCATCATTTAATCCAGTGTCGCTGTGTGAGGAGTGTAGAAGCCTTGGGCTAGGCAAGTTGGTCCTGACATTTTAGATGAGAGTGGCCAGCCTCACTCATCCCTGAGTGGCATTACATGAGCAGTAAACCCCAACCACCCCTTGGATATAAATCTGTACAGGCTCAGTCAGATTGGAGCACCATAATTACCCACCAAACCACCAAGTGCCATAATTTGGTTATATGGTTATCACCCAACATAATATTGTAAATGGTTTCCTGGGTTACATTTGACCATTTGTCTTGTCACTCATTGTGGAGACCAGAAGCCAGAATTACATTGAATAAGTGGATGATGGGCATACCCACCTACCACAGCAAAATGAAATAATAAAATAGCATTGTCTTCAGTATTATGAATTATTGATTTAGTCCTCAGTTATTAGAAATGAAAATTAAAATCAGCAAAAAGAGGAAAAAAGTGTTGAATATAGTTGTGGTAAAAAAAGAAAAAAAAAATCAGAAGTTTAATTAAGAAGCTACCATTCAGTGAACTGACAGACAAGAAAACATTGTGGTGCATGCTTCAAGAAAACAAAAACACAGACTTACTTGAATAAGGACAAAACTGATAAAAATACTGATACAGTGATGCATGCCATAAAGTACAAGAGAATAGAACTGTACATTTGTTTGCCTATGAATCATCATATTTTGCATTAAAATATGGTTGCACAGAACAACTTATATAACAGTGTAGAATGAAGTAAATATGTTTATGTGTGTGACATACACCTCAGATTTAGTAATTATGCAGATATGAAGGAGAAGGAATTAACATAATGGAAAATTTGACATTGGTAGAGTTCTAGTCATGCTGTATGAATGAGGTTATACTATACTGTGTACATAGTACTGCATGCTGACTCAAAATCATTATCATGCATCTGAGTTTGTTTCTGCCGACAGTGATGATGCAGTGTCTGTGGTTTCTCATGGCTTTGAGGGATTCAAAGATAAGTTCTTTTTCAAAGAGTTAATTGCTGGTGGTGGAGGCCACTAACTCTCCACCTCCTAGCCTCAGAACCCCTTACTTCAAGCCCATCTCAGGTCTGTCTGTGGTACGTGTTTCTCTCTCATTGTGCCCTTAATCTCTTTCTGTTAACATAGCCATGCTTGTGTATGTTTCTGGTACATACCATAACAGTATTTATACATTTACTTGGTCTGAATTGTCTGAAAAGGGAAAATCTGGGCTTGCACTTGGGTTACCTGGTACCAATTAGATAGTTCTCTGTGTCTTCATTATTGCACAGTTCTGTTATTACATGCCATGTTCAATATCATTTATGTGTGATAACAAAGGGATCAATGTATATTTAAGAGCCATGGTGATTTCACAGTCCCTTTTCTGACACCATCACTAATATTAACCCCTAAACGGCTTTTGGCATTGAGCGACACTTTCCATAAACAGGCCAGTGATGTCAAATTAACGTGAGCTATAGAAAACTGCGAACAATTATGAGAGGGAAACGAAGGTCACTGGTATGATTACCCATCCCTACTCTGCCATCCCCAGCACTCAGGAGGTCATTTTTTATGCACAGTGAATTTTATATCTTCGTGAATCATAATGAATCACAGGATGGGTTTAGGAAGCTGAAAAACACATTTCCAGGTGTGCCAGATGATTCTCTTCACATCTGTAAGAAAAAGAAATTGATTTGAAAACTGAAAAAATGGTCCTGGCACTGGCCAAGGAAGCCTGCAAATTTCTGAACCCATGGCCATTGAGGGGTTAAATTCAGTCACTTAGATATAGATCTATGTATAAGTATGTTATGCTACCATCAGAAAAATCAGCATCTTTCAACAGTTGTCATACCATACATAATCAGCCCTTCTGTAATCCCTCCCTGTTCACCCTGTCACGGGCTCTTTCCCTGATCTATAAATGCTATAAATATCATACCTTCTCGCATGCTTTGTCTGTCTTGCCACATACACTGTTTTAGATCTACACATCCCATTCCATTTGTAAAAAAAAAAAAAAAAAAAAAAAAAAAAAAAAACACCATACACTAGAGATTCAAATACATTCCTTATTTTCTCCTGTAGGTGTTGTTCCTAATATCTTACAGTTTTCAGTAGTATTAGCCCATGATTATTTTTACCCTCACTTTGATTACTGTACCTTTGCATCTGTACAGTCACAGCCTTCTTCCACTCCACCATTACAGCTCCACTCATACAAGCTCTCTGACATATTTCCAACAAACAGTTAATTTCCTCTTCATATACTACAGCTACAGTACACCAGATGCCTAGGTGTTAGGTGGGGGCATCCATGACCCACTTGTCTGATGTCATGCAGCCAGCTTCTTCCTTCATGTTTATCATTCTTTTTCTGTGTCAGTCTTCTTCTCCTCCTATTGCTGTCATTCATGTGGTCACTCATTATTATTGTTCCTTTTACTTCAGGTGGCTCTACACAGTGGCAATCAAATTGTTTTTTGTAACTAAAGGATCCACTTTCAACACTGGGTGGTAACCATATAGGCAGTTATTGAGGTGACATGGAGCCTACTGTAGTGCCTCTTTTAACTGGGTAGAGAGACACACATGCAGTGTTCACCCAGGAACCAAACCTCCACACTCCTCCCTGCACCTCGCCCTTGCGAGGCTTTATCAACTGCATGGAAACTTTGATTCATTGCATGGAATGGCCCTGCTGGGGCAGTTGCTTGACTGTGGGTGATGGGTGTGTTTGATCAGACAGACTGGGGTAGCACAACAACAACACCTGATGCCTCTCTGTTAATCAGACTCATCACAGTATTCTTCTTTTCTATCAGTGTCACATTCTCAGCCATCACATGCTTTCTCTGCAAATCATAAATATTAATCATATTTAACATCTCACAGTTCTTATTATTCCCATTCATCAGCTGTTCAAAATGTTTTTTCTATCAGGTCTGTATTTAGTTTCCATCCATCCATCCATCATCCAATCCTACCTTGTCCCATGAGGAACATAGGAACCTGGGGCTAGGCATGTTGGTCCTGACATTTAAGATGAGAGTGACCAGCCTCACTCATCCCTGAATGGCATTGTGTGAGCAATAACCCCAACCACTCCTTGGATATAAACCTTCACTGGCTCAATCTGATTGGAGTGCTGTAATTACGCACTAAACCACCAGCCGCCATAATTTGGTTGTATGGTTACCACCAAGCATAGTAAATGGTTTCCTGGTGTACAGGAGACCATTTGGCATGTCACTAAGTGTAGAGTCACCCATAGACAAAAGGAGCAGGAAAGAATGAAGGAAGAAAAAGGGAGAGTGTAAAGTCACCTGTAGGCAGAAGGATGAGGCAAAAATGAAGTGAAGAAAGACAGAAGAGGAAGGATGGAAGGAAAGGAGGGAGGAGAGGAAAGGGCAGACACCCGAGAGCAGCACTACATCGAGTGAGTGGATGGTGAGCACCCCCACCTGCCACAGTGTATTTAGTTTGCATTTGCTTATATTCTTCCACTCTCATGCCTTATAATGTTTTCACACTTTTTCACCATCATTCCTACATTTTGGTATTCCTATGGAGTAGTTTTCATTCTTTTTTCTTGCATGATTACTTTTTCCATTTTCACTCAGCTTTCTTTGGCTCTTTTTCATGTGTTTCTTGTTTTGGTATGCTTTTTTTCTTTCAATAGAACTCCATTCTTGCATTCACCCAGATAACTTTTTCTACTACTGTAGTAACTTTTTTAACCTCCGCAGTCTCCTAGGCTGAACCTTCTTGCGGTAGATCTTGTGCATTCCTAACCAAACACCGATATTCCTTAAATGCACCCCACAAGTACAGTGTTCCAAATCTATTTGATCCCAGATCGTTGACCATAACTCCTCTTCCATCGTAAGCACACATTCATCTATCATGCTCTACAGTATTTCTCAGCTTCTCCATGTTCATTATATCACCCATAGTACTCCTCTTGCTCCTTATCATGTAGACTCCTATCAGTTTTCCTTTGTGTACCAGTATATGGTGAAATAAACCTCCACACTATTTTCTTACTACCCTCATGCCAACAGCATTCCCATGCATCACTCTCTCCACAATTAAGTAATCAGTCAAGCTCCTATCAACATGCTTCCAAGTTTCTCCATACCATTCATTTTTGTGTTTCATTGTGATTGAAATATGAAATACTAATACATAACTTTCTTTCCTGAAACATGTCCATCAGTCATTGTGCACTCTAGAATGGCCCACTGTATAATTCACATGGCCATTGTCAGCTTACCCATTCAGGTCTTCCATCACATGCACCAGCTAAAATTCTGTACATTTGCCATGTCAAGAGATGTGCCGATAGTATTGGTATCAGTATCAATAGTATCACTCATTTTTTGAGTATCGGTACTGGTACTGGTGAAAATATCGCCAGTACTTAGTGGTAGGTGGGGACGCTCACCATCCACTCACTCAATGTAGTACTGCTCTCGGGTGTCTGCCTTTTTCTCTCTCCCATCCTTCTTACCTTCCATCCTCTTCCGTCTTTCTTTACTTCATTCTTTCCTTGTCCTTCTGCCCACGGGTGACTTTACACTCCCTCTTCTGTCTTTCTTTCGTTCATTCTTTCCTCTTCCTTCTGCCTATGGGTGACTCTACACTGAGTGACAAGCCAAATGGTTTCCTGTATACCAGGAAACCATTTACTATGCTGGGTGGTAACCATATACCCAAATTTTGGCATCTGGTGGTTTAGTGGGTAATTATTGTGCTCCAGTCGGATTGAGCCAGTGAAGGTTTATATCCAAGGGATGGTTGGGGTTGATTGCTCATGCAGTGTTACACAGGGATGAGTGAGGCTGGTCTCTCTCATCTTAAATATCGGGACCAACTGCATAGCCCCGGGCTCATTCGCTCCTCATGGAGCAATGTAGGATTGGATGAATGAATACTCCGATACTTTAAATAATATGTATACTCCAGTACAAATATAATATAATTGGCAGATTTGCATGGCCATGTGGAATGTGAGAGGTGTGAATGAGAAGAGCAAGAGGGTGGAAGTGGTGAATGTGTTCAGGAGTGCGAGATATGCCATGATGGCATTGTGTGAAACAAAGATGAAAGGGTGTGAAGTGGAGGAGTGGGAGGGTGAGAAATGTGTAAGACCGGGCATGAAAGGGCGAGGAAGATGCAAGGAAGGAGTTGCTTTGTTGATGAATGAGGTGTGGCAGAGTGGAATGAGAGATGACAAATGTGTCAGCATGAGATGTATGTATGTCAAGTTCAAGTTTGAAAAGGTGAAAGTGGCAGTAATTGTAGTGTATGCATCGTGTGATAACAGAAGTGAGAGAGAGAAAGGCAGGTTTTAGGATGAGCTGGAGGAAGCAGTGGGAGATATGCCCAGGAGCTATAAAGTGATCATAATGGGCGATATGAATGGAAGAGTAGACTCTGGTCCTGAGGATGACATAATGGGTTGTATTGGAGTACCCAGAGAAAATGATAATAGGAAGCGAATGAAGGATATGTGTCAGGAAAGGAGGTTGTGCATTTATAACTCATATTTCAGACACAAAGATGCACATAAATATACATGGTAGAGAGGGAATGAGGATCGTGTTGAAAGAAGCCTGACTGTTTATGTGCTCATAGAGAGGTCGATGCTGTGAATGGCTGCTGATACGAGGCCTGTGAGAGGATGATGTAGAGGTCTGTCAGATCATATGATTGTAGTATGCAAGATCAAGCTGAGTGGAGTGAAGTGGACCAGGAGAGAGAGGAGCAGTCAGGGAGAAAGACTGAAAGTCGAGAAGCAGAGGATCAAAGAAATGGCAGCTGAACACAGGACCAAAGTAGGGGAGGAGTTGGAGTCAATGAAGTGGAATGAAATGGATCTGGACAGCCTGTGGAATGCACATAGGGATTGCTTAGTTAGGAATGCTATAGTGGTGTGTGGTGTGACAAGAGTGACAACAGTGAAGTAAGGTACGGCATGGTGGGTGAAGAGGTTAAGAGAGCACTGGAGGAAAAGAGGATTAAGTGGCTAGAGTGGTTGCAGGACAGGAGTTCAATTTAAATAAGAACTGAATATACAGTATGACCTCACTATAACGGACTAATTGAGGCCCAAGCCATTCCGATAATTGAAAAATTCCAATAAATGAAACATCCAGACGTCCCCCTGCTAACCCGGACATTTTCCGATATATCAGACATTAGTCCAGATTGCATGAACGATTTTTAAACTTTTGACTATGGTTGTGGTACTGTACTGTGTTATAACTTCACTACATTAATCAAATGGTATAATATGAGGTGCTCCGAGCCAGAGGGGGCGACCGTGCATTGTGCTTATTTGCTTTGACATCTAATTACCAAACTGTAATATTCTTTAAACATGTGATGTTTACCACCATTTTAATCGTCTTGGCTAGCACTTTCAAGCTAAACAGTAAAATGTATGTAAGTATAATTTTACCACTGTATAATTAGCCGTGTCAAAGTTTAACAACTAATTACCGAAAATAAGCAAAATGCACAGTCGCCTCTCTGGCTTGGAGCGCCTCATATAATACTGTACTGTACACTGATAAATGTCTCATTTACCTTATTGTGGTGAACATAGCTGAAGTGGTCAGGCAGTCCGGACCACTTCTGGCTTTACCAGACTTTTTCCAATATACAGTATAGGAATTTAGTCTGGTAGCTCCTCGAGTCCGATAAAAGCAAATTCCATTGTATTGAAGTCTGTTATATTGAGGTTTTACTGTACTGAGAGCAAGAAGCACGTAAAGAGACTAATGAAGAGGAAAAATAAGGTAAATGATGATCTAGGAAGAAAAATGAATGCCAATTACTGTGAAAATAGGAAGTTATTCTGGAAAAAGATGCGGAAATGAGAGAGAACAGACGCCGTTATAAACATGACAAGTGCTCGTGGGCCCTTCAGGCCCCTTGCACTTGCTCCTGCGGAGGGCTCTCACATTTAGTTCTAGTGTAACATTGTCACTTGGATTTTTTGCAGCTAACCAATTGATCGTGTTATTTGCAGCTTCGGGAATGGAACCCAAGTTGTCAGAACACAAGTCCAAAGTACACACACAGACACATGGCTACTGCTACAGTTGATTTTAGTTCTACCTCTGGGCAAAAAATTCTACAGAGATCCTATGCCGGGCTTCGGGATCAGTGTTTTTCGGTCAAAATGTGATCACTGATTAAATATAGTAAAAGTTTTTCAGTCGTGATGGAACCAAGTTTTTCACATCAGCGATTTTTTTGCTATTTTTGTGCCAATTTTAATGCGATTTGAATGTGTAGTTTCGTCTGCCGAAAATACACACACACACACACACACACACACACACACACAGCTAGTGCTATAGTATATTAGTTTGGTTTTGGGGGTGTGCAGAGAAGGAATGCAGTGCCAGGAAACATGAAACTCGTACAGGTGAAGAACACTGTGAAGCAGGTGAAAAATGAGAAAGCAGCTGGGGTTGAGGTGTATGCAGAGATGATTAAGTGTAGTGGAGAGAGCAGAATGAAGTGCTTGCTGCAGATATGTAAGAAGGCATGGATGAATGAAACTGTGCCAGCAGAGTGAAAAAATGCTGTGATTGTACCCCTGTACAAAAATAAAGGTGAGCGAAATGAGTGCAGGAATTGTCATGGCATAAGTTTATTGAGTGTTGTAGGGAAGTTATTTGGAAGAATTATTATAGAAAAAGTAAGAGAGATATCAGAAGTCCCAGTGAGTGATGAAAGAGGTGGCAGAGGATGTGTGGATCAAATATTTGCAGTGGGACAGATAGTGGAAAAGGCTTGAGAGAAGGACTGTAAGGTGTTTATGCCATTTAAGGATCTGGAAAAAGCATACAATAAAGTGGACAGAGAAGGACTGTGGAAGGTTTTCTGCATGTATGGTGTAGATGGTAAGCTGCTAGGTACTGTCAAGAGGTTTTATGCTGATAATGAGGCATGTGTAAGGGTAAATGGGCATCCAAGTAAATGGTTCACGATTGGTGTGGGCATGCGACAAGGTTGTGTGAAGTCCCCATGGTTGTTCAGTATATATATAGATGGGGTGATGAGAGAAGTAAAAGCATGAGTAATGGAGAGAGGGTTGGCGTTGGTAAGGAATGGTGATGGATGGAATATCTCAAATTTGTTGTATGCTGATGGTGCAGTGGTGCTTGCAAATACTGAACAAGAACTTGGTAGACTAGTGCAGAGTTTTGTAGATGTCTGTGAGCATCATGCTTTGAGAATAAATGTAGAAAGGAGTAAAGTGATGGTAATCAAGAGAGAAGGTGACTCCCAGTGTGATGGTACAGTGAATGGAAAGACTGGAATTGGTGAGAGAGTTCAAATACCTGGGTACAGTGATAGAAAGAGAGGAAAATGTGCAAAAGAAATGGAAAGTAGAGTGACACAAGAAAGAAAAGTAGCTGGTGCCATGAAGGCCTTGATAAGAAACAGAGGCAGCTGCACGAGGCTTACATGAAGGAGTGTTAGTGCCAGCTTTAACTTATGAGTCTGAGACTACGGTGTGGCATGAAAATGAAAAATCAAGGGTGAGAGCAGTGGAGATGGGACTGCTAAGGAATGTATGTGGAGTACAGAGAGTGGATAGGATTCGAAATAATGTGATTCGTGAAAGCTGCAGAGTGAGGAAGTCTGTGGACACCAGAATCGAAGAGAGTGTACTGAGATGGTATGGTCATGTGAAGAAAATGGATAACAATAGAGTAGTGAAAAAGGTATATCTGAGTGAATTTGACTGAGGGAGGAGGCGAGGTAGGCCAAGGAGAAGGTGGAGGGATATGGTGGATGAGTGTTTGAGGAAGAGAGGTTTGGAAGTCAGTGAGGCTAGGGGACTGACAAGAGATTGAGCTAGCTGGAGGAATGTTGTGAGAAGAAGCGCATGATGAGGGATTTGGCGTCCCTTTTTAATGTGACATCATTCGGATTGATTCATTTGGATAGGTTTATGTGAAGCTACAGAATGTGGTGAAAGTTTTTTGGAGTATCATATAGAGCCAAGATTCCGGGAGCTTGAATGATGAGTGAATGGAAGCGTGGCCCATTGGCTTGGGCAAACTTGGGCTGTCTGGACATTGCCACTCCTCAGCCTGCCCTAAGGTGGGAAAGGAGGTCCGGATGATGATGATGATGATGATGGTAATGATGCAATATAGTAGTATTAATATATACTGTAATATAATAGTAAATTATGTTAATTATTATTTAGTTATATCAGATGTATAATATACTATAGTGGGATCTCGATTTTAGCAGCACGCAGGCTCATTTAATCGTAGTTTTGCTACTTTTAGCGACTGTTGATGCTTCTTTTCATCAAGCTAATCTGGCATCCCTGCTCCACAAGTACTGTCTGTGTTAGTTGACTGCACCAGCCCAAGAGTGCAGTTAGTCATTTCTTATCATGGCTTTTGGTCAGAGAAGTAGAAGTACAGTAAAAGCTTGATATAACGGAATAATTCAACCAACCCCTATTCCGTTTTATCAAATATTCCGCTTTTTCAAGCTTCCGTTCCAAAACCATAGATGGAACTGAATTTTCCGGAAATTTGCGATTTTTCCAATATTTCTTCCCTAACTCGTGACCTGAAGCCTATACACAGTTGCTACTAAGTAGCTTCTTTTGCAACACACACATATGCTGCCTATGCTAGTCATAATGAGACGCACAGAGCAGTCAGAACCCACAATAATAACGTTTTTTTTCCATTATGGAAACCCGACGCCTTGCGACAGAACGGAAAACTTCCAGTATGTTGTGAGTACCTCATGGGAAAAAGGCGTTCCATTCTCTCATGCTTCTGTTTTATGCAGCGTTCATTATATCAAGCTTTTACTGTACATCCCCTCTCATCTGGAAGTACAGGACAGTATGGTACTTTGACATAGATGAAAATGACGAGTCTAAAGTAGTCTGCAAGGAATGCAAGGACTTACTGTCATGTGGAGGAAAAAAGGGGAAATCTTTCAATACAGCAAATCTTAAAAAATATTCAGTATCAGCTGTTGGTTAGTATCGGAGTACTGTATCAGTATCGGTTGAACAGTGGGTATTGGTATTAGTATCAGCTAACGTCTTGGTATCGGCACCTCTCTGGTCATGTCATTCCATCTAGTTGGTCTCAAAACTTGCCCTCCTCAGCCACACCTCGTCATTTCAAAGTGCATAATTATGCAATAATCAGGGTGATTCACTGTCTTAAGTTACAGCTTGACTTACTTATATTGACTATTATTGTTCTATTGTACTGTAAATTCTCCATTTAATGCACTAATTCAGCCACTACCCTGTGCATCAAATTAAGTATTCCATTAAATTGAGAGGATCCCTCTTTAAGGCATTCTCGTCCCGTAGTTTGTGTATTTTTGTCACTAAATTGTTTATGGGATCACATGAGACAGTGGAATATCCTCCTCTACCCAATATAATCTTAGTACAACATTTATATTGATATACTGCACAGGCCATGTAACAAAGTGACAGAGATTAATGCACACGTAGTGTGATTTAATGGAAGTTATCTATGGTTTGGTTGCTATGCTGTACTAAAACTGGGTAGTGATAACAGACAAGATTTTGTATGCCAGTTTGGTTTGCCAAATTGGAGTGCATTAAATTGGGGATTTACTGTATCATGTATCCCATGAAAGATTTATCTGTACATGTCATGAAACTCTCATTTCAGAGTCACAACTTAATATTGTCTCCAGATAATGTTCAGGTGGTACTTATCAGCACTGTCAACCTCCAGAGTATTGTAGGTATGTTTTTTTTTTTTTTTTTTTTTTTTTTTTTTTACCGTCTTCTTAATCTAATGTTTGATACCCATTTCCAAAGGTCATCCAGGATGCTTTTGATTAAAACATTTCCAGGCCTGGAATATACATTCCAGTAACTAGAATTAGTACTCTGTCCTCTGTAATTTGACCTAAACATTGCTATCCCTATGTCTTAAATACTGAGCTGTAGATTATTATTAGAATACAGTCCTATAGTCACAAAAAGTGTTTATGAAAGGGATATAGAACTAATACTTTTTTAGCCATTGAGCTAAAGGAAATAAGCTGCAAAAAGATATGATTATCATCTAGATTAAGGCGGACAAACGAAAGTAAAATATTCCAGTGTGAGGAAAGATGATATTTGGTTGAATTTCTTTTCAGACAGGAAGTATTGTGACATTGACGTGGTTGTGATTGGGACACGAATACCTTATTGTCTAGAGAAACATTCTGTGGTAATGGTGGAATACTTTGCCAGGTAAATGCCTCTCCTTGGACACATAGTACTGTACTTTACTGTACACTTTTCCATGTAACTTTATTTATTTATATGTTTATTTATTTGTTGTAGGTAGGTGGGGGCACCCACCATCCACTCACTCAATGTAGTGCTGCTCTTGGGTGTCTGCCGTGTCCTCTCCTCCATCCTTGTTTCCTCTCATCTTCTTGTGTCTTTTTTTTCCTTCATTCAATTCTCTTCCTTCTGCCTACGGCTGACTTTACACTCCCTCTTCTGTCTTTCATTCCTTCATTCTTTCCTCTCCCTTCTGCCTGTGGGTGGCTCTACACTGAGTGACAAGCCAAATGGTTTCCCATACACCAGGAAACCATTTACTGCGCTGGGTGGTAACCATATAACCAAATTTTGGCCCCTGGTGGTTTAGTGGGTAATTATTGTGCTCCAGTCGGATTGAACCGGTGAAGGTTTATATCTAAGGGGTGATTGGGGTTTATTGCTTATGTAATGCCACTCAGGGATGAGTGAGGCTGGTCACTCTCATCTTAACCCGCCTCGTCCCGTCGACGTATGGGTATGTTGCAACGATTTGCATTTGCCAGTACCGGCATCGTACCGGTACGTCGTGCAATTGCAAAGTGCATAATATCGACAATTTTCAAATTTCGCGCTTGATTTGCGGTATGTATCCTCGCATGACCTTCCCCTACCTGCCTTCAGGCGGGGACACTCGGCGACCCCGCGCGACCCTCGCTAACCCGCCACTCGTCCACTCACCTGGTAGCAACGGTCCTGCTCAGACATGGCTAAGAGAGGTCTCTCAGAGGGCGAAATTCAAGCCGCCCTGGACGCCTTTACAGGCGACAGTGATTCCCCACTGGATGATGAGGTTGTGGATAAAGATTATGTGCAGCCAGAGGAGGAAGAAACCACCAGCAGTGATGAAGAAGTTCCGTCTCCCAGGAAGCGGCAGTACGTGACTTACTGTGCTGCTAGAGAGGGGCAGCCGGCCAAGAAACCACGTGGAACATCCTATGCCTATCCCCAACGTGATTTGGAACCAGATTTCGATGACGAGGACGGAGTTGTGGGACGTGCTGCCACGTGGTATGGACGTGAGGTAATCACTCATCGTGGCCCAGAGCGCACACCACGTCGGACGAGCAGGTATGGGCCTAGTATTTTGTTTGGGGAGTAAGTGCCGTGGAGGGAGTGGGGAATGAAAGGGAAAGTGCAGGGAGGATTAGGGAAAGTGAGAGTGACGTGAGTGAGTCATTGCTCTCCCTAGGTGGTGTAAGGTGGCGTAGTGTATCATGTGGGCGAGTGCGGGTGCGTTCAGTATCACGTGGGGTTGTGATGGAGGGGGAAAGTGTTGAGGAACCACTCCCAAGCACGTCTTATGCTCTCCAATATCCCCTAACACGTGGTCGAGCTAGGGTGCGTGAGAAAGCACGTGGTGTTGTCATGGTGGGGGAAGGTGGGGAGGAACCACTCCCCAGCACGTCTTATGCTCCCCAATATTCCACTACTTCATCCCCACAGCTCCCTAATGTTCCTCAAGGCCATAAGGGTAAGGGAAAGGGAAAGGGTAAAGGCAGAGGGAAGAGGAGTGACAGTGGGGGAAGCCCTCCACACTCCTTCTCCCCCACCTCCCCCACCAGGATCTCCTCCCCACCCAGACGAAGGCGGTGATGGGGACGAGGGATTTGTGGGATGGAATTGGGAGGATGGGAGTGATTTTTCTCCCCTCATTCACCCCTTCACTAAGCAGGGGCGCTCTGGCTGCATTGCTCCCGGAATTCACCGTAATTCCACCAGGTTGGATTTTTTCCACCTGTTTTTTAGTGAGGCATTCATGGAGCAGATTGTATACCAAACCAACCTTTTTGCAAGCACCCAGCGCCTTGAGAGTGAAAGATTGGGAACAAGGAGTAGGCATTCTATCATATATGATTACCCAGTCTCCCTTTCAGAAATGTTCCTATTTTTTGCCCTGGTCCTTTTGATGGGTATTATACGAAAGAACAGAATTCCTGCTTACTGGACAAGGGACCCTGTTATGTTTACCCCAATATTTGGGCAAGTGATGAGCCGTAATCGGTTTCAACAAATTCTAAGTCGCTTCCATTTCTATGATGCTCATGATCCTGCAGATGCGAACGACACTGATAAAATGAGGCGAATTAGGTTGGTCTTTGATCACCTGAGGCAAACCTTTCGTTCGTCATTCTATCCCTATAGAGACCTCGTCATAGACAAGAGTCTCGTGTTGTGGAGAGGTAATATTTCATTTAGGCAGTATATACCCAGCTAAAGGCACCATTTTGGGTTCAAGGTCTTTGTTATGTGTGACTGTAGGACTGGGTACGTGCAAGACATAGTCTTGTACACCGGTGCACAGACAGACATAATAGAAGATCGACATATTGGACTGTCGGGAGCAGTGGTAAAGACGATGATAGAAGACTACCTTCATCGTGGTCACCTCCTCTACCTGGACAACTGGTACACTAGCCCTCTTCTCGCTCGTTATCTTCACACGCATGAAACGGGAGTCTGTGGAACCGTGAAGGTGAACCGGCGTCAAATGGCCAAGATAGGGCGGAAACTTGCAAGGAATGAGGTTGTCTTCTTCAAAGCCAACAACATCCTTGCAACCGTGTGGAACCACAATAGAGAAGTAAGCCTCTTGTCAACGGTTCACCGCCCCTTGATGCACCATACTGATTCCATAGATTACCGTAGCGAGAACAGGCGTCACATTTGGAAACCTGAGTGTGTCATGGACTATAACATAAACATGTGCCTGGTGGACCAGTCAGACTCCATGATATCGATGGTAGAGTGTACCAGGACCATGATGAAGTGGTATAAGAAACTGTTCTTTCACTTGCTAGACATCACTGCTCTGAATTGCCACCACCTTCACGCCATGACAACAGGAGTTCAGGAAACCTTTGAAGGGTTTGTGAGGGAGCTCACAAGAGAGATGTTTGCACGTTATGCTGTAGAAAGGCTCCAACATCGCACCCACACTGCCCCTATTGCCCAAACTCCCCAGAGAATATCTGGCCGCCATTTCCCCACTCCTATCCCTCCCCAACCAAATAGACCTAGGCCCCAACGCAGGTGTCACGTGTGTAGCAATTCCCGGGTGAGACTTACGACACAAAGGAAGGACACCCGCTATGAGTGCGTTGAGTGTGACGTGGGTCTCTGTATTCACCCATGTTTCAGCGAATATCACACGTTGATGCAATTCTGATATGCTGTGAATGCGACAGGACACTGAAACTATGAAGTAAATGCGACAAACGGACGCTCAGTGAAATTATCAGTCATGTTGATCTCCAAATATTAGTATAAAGTGCATACGGGTATAACATAAGTGCAGAAATTGCATGTAAGTGTATAAATATGCTGTAAGTGGAAACATACATAGCGAGGGTTTTATGATGCGATATTCTGTCGCTCAGTGCAATAAATACGGCCCGTAATTATGTAATTATTATTATGGGAAATGCTTACGGGTATAAGTTCAAATTATTGTAAGTGCTGAAATATATTCTAAGTCAAATATTCATAGCGTGTGTATAGAGATGCGATATCCTAACGTTCAGTTGAATGAATAAGGCCCGTAATAATGAAAATAGAAGTCAACAAGTGGGAAAGTGTGTAATATATGTGAAGAATTAGTATATAAGTGTTCGAGTATTATGTTGGTCGAAACATTCATTGCGAGGGTATTTTCATGCGATATTCTGACGCTCACTTGAATAAATAATGCAGGTAAGTATGTACAGTGCAGTATAGGGGTGTAAACGTGTGTAATGTAAGTGGGAAAGTATAATTGGAGTGAAAAAATAAAGTAGAAGATGAAACACGAGTGTTTGAGATTGTGGTTGCTACATGAATATGCGCTAGCATATCGCTAAATGCCCTCGTAATGAATGTAAATAATTGAAAACATTTACAGTGGTGGAGGAAAGGTTCTATGTAAAGGGAAAAATAATAGGAAAATGGTAAAACAATTGGGTATGTTGAAATACGAGTCATAGTGAGTGCGCTTACTAAGCTGATGTTCGCTAAACTTATGCTGCATGTCATCATAATGAATGAAAACATCTGAAAACACTTACAAACAGTAGAAATTGGTAAAATGTCATTGAAACAGAAGTGTACAAGTAGAAAAAATGATATGTTGACTGATACAAGAAACTTAGCATATAGCATGTTACGACTCGGACCTAACTCGCTATGCTCGCGCGATGGTACAATGCTTATTTTTCATATATATGTGTCTGAAATCCATTATATTGGTATTGTTATTGTTCATTAGTTCAAATTCAATAAATATAGAGGTGTTGTGTGTTGTTTCTCCCAGTATTCTGTACCATAGAAAACGTGAGCGCCTGACACGCGAGGGACCTCACCTGTTCCGACCACTTATAGACCACGGTAAGCCCTTTCTAGGTGATTTTCCTTCGTTTCTCAACCTAAGCGGAATTTTGAGCCCCCCCCCCAAAAAAAAAATCCAAAAAGGCTCGGGACTGGGGGATGTCGGAGGTGCGGAAAACCTCGGGACGTGACGGGTTAAATGTCAGGACCAACTGCCTAGCCCCGGGCTTCTACGCTCCTCATGGGGCAACGTAGGATTGGATGAAGGATGGATGGATTATTTATTTGTTTATTTTGCCTCTCTTGATGCATAGTACACTGTATAGTATATAATTTACCCAGTAATTAGCCACTTTGCTCTTGAATCAGGGTAACATCCTTTTTAGGTTATTCATGATGTTACCAGATGATTTTATTCATCGTAAAAGGCCTCATATGCTGAGAGAATATTAAGGCTGTATTAATCCCTCCAGTTCAAAAAGTTTATCATAAGCTGAATATAGCTGTAAGGAGATTCCAAGAATAAAAAAAAAATAAAAAAGCCCTAGGCTAATTGACTTGAGATTTTTATGGTAACTATTGTGTTATACATAGTTAATTAAAATACAGTATGTTTATTGCAGTTGAGGACATAAATGCCAGAAGCATATTCTGGATGAGGGCAAAGTCTTGGAAGTGTCTCCACATCACAAGAGTATTCAATGTTTTCATTATCTTTGCACAGTAACTTAATGAGAGAATGAACTTGTGATTCACCTAACTTTTTGGTATTGAGTCAGCTTTGTGTTGACTAAAATATGTACTTTACCATACAGTAATTGCAAAATATGTAAAACAAGTATCACGAAGCTGGAAGAGGTGAGTGTAAAAAGTTCATTTTTGTTCATTTATTTTGTTATTTTATTTTCATTCTTGCCACCACCAGATGGTTTTATGTAGGTTTGGGGAGATATATATTAGTGAAGGGTTTAGTATAGTGTGCTCTGTTTCTATAGCTCTGAACAATTTTCATATTGAGTACATTATATGGTATATTCTTGCTTCCAACAGATTTCATCGTGAGTACACAGACTATAAACTGCCAGACTGGACCATTACCCTGTTTAAACTTCAGAACTTTCAAGCCGTGTTAAGGAAGAATGATACCTAACATTTAGAAATATCAAGCTGTATCAAGGAGTAAATGGTACTGAAGCTGCTATAAAACAAGCCATCCTTCGGCAGAATAAATATCATTGGTAGCATAAAAAACTTTGCCAAAGATGCAGTGTTCCATGTATCCAGAACAGTGTCTCACTATACAGCTCAGCCCAGTTTCTGCAGGCCTGACTGATCACAGCAGGTAATACAGATCATAGGCAAGACTCTGGTTGAACTCTGATGAAGACTATAACAAATGGTCACAGTTATGGACATGGAAGAGAGAGGTGTTAATGCAGTGGGCATAACATTCATTACTTTCATAAAGAGGAAGAAGCTGCTAGGAGGAGGAGGAGGGATTTTCTATCAATAAAGAAAACTTCTGATTCTCTGGACCAAGATTATTCTGAAAATTTCTTATTGCATGTCAAATAGTCTCCATTGTACAGTTGCCAGGACTGATAGCTGGTACAGTGGGTGGCATATATTGGTAGATGTGGCATTGATATGCTTGTTTGCATTGTAGCTTTAAGTTAAAATGAAGGGGATGCCAAAACCACATATAAAATAATTGGGGTTATAAGTTTGTTTATGCATATTACATCTGTGCCAAATTACCTACGATACTCATAATGTACTTTAGATAGATATGTCAAGTAAATGTATTAATGAATGTCCATTAGTCGATCCTCAGATGGAAAGGAGACTTTATTTGAACTTTTTGAACTCTGATTCCTTTCCTGAGATTTACATACAAGGTCTGTTCAGAGTGTATCCGACCTTAGGCTCTAAAAAAAAAAAAAATAGCTAACCTCTTGACTAAGGACACTAATCCCCCTCAAAGTAGGCCCCTTCTGACTTGATACACATAGCCCAGCATTCTGTGCACTGCCTGAAACATTTTGCAAAGTCAGTTTTTGGTATCTCCTGCAGGTGCTTCATCATATTTGTCAAGATCTCTCTGATGAATGTTGCTGAAGACTTGTTAGAATGTGTAAATAGCAATCCAGACTTTGTGAAGACTGTTATCACTGGAGATGAGACTTGGGTGTATGGGTATGACCCAGAAATCAAAGCACAATCATCCCAGTGGAAACATGCAGGGTCGTCATGCCAAAAAAAGCATGACAAATCCACAGTAAAGTGAAATGCACTTGCATGTTTTTTTTTTTTTTTTTTTTTTTTTTTTTTGACTACTGTGGTGTTGTGCATCACGAATATGCACCAGACTGTCAAACTGTCAACAAACATCACTACCTTGATGTTATCTGTCGTCTTTGTGACACAGTTCAGCTGAAGACACCAGATCTTTGGAAAGTGGCAAGTTGGAAGCTGCACCGTGACAGTGCCCCCACCCATTCTTCTCAACTGATTCAGGAATTTTTGGCCAAGCACAACATCCCACAAGTCCGGCTGGCTCCCTGCTCGCCAGACATGGCTTCATGTGACTTTTGGTTGTTCCGCAGTCTCAAAACTCCTCTCAAGGGTTCCCAGTTTGAGATGAGAGAAGAGATCATGACAAATGCGATGAAGCACCTGCAGGAGATACTGCAAACCAACTTTGAAAAATGTTTCAGGGAGTGGCAAGAAAGCTGGGCTACGTTTGTCAAGTCAGAAGGGGCCTACATTGAGGGAGATTGTGTCCTCAGTCAACAGGTTAACAATTTATTTTTTTTAGAGCCAAAGATCAGATACTTTCTGAACAGTCCTCATATGCAGTAATTGAGAATCTGACCCAGTATATTATTTTGTGCATAATTCGGTACAGGTATTGTATTTATCCCACTGCATCCCGGCAAATTTTTCACCAATCCCCCCCCCCCCATACTGTTTTTTTTTTTTTTTTTTTTTTTTTTTTTTTTTTTTTTTTTTTCTCTAAAACCTCCGCTTCTTATGAGAAGCACCGAAAATTCAGAGAGAAAGTGCTCAGTTGAGTTTTGAAATACAGTACAGGTAACAGTACCCTCACCTTGGTACGGTGTTCTCTCAGGCCAGGCTCCAGAGAAGACGTTTTCCCAAGCCACTCATAATAGTTAAATATTTATTTATTTGGTACGAATTTAAATTTAGTACAAGAGTATATTGGTTTTCACTCAATAATATAGGCGATATAACCGTTGTTCACTCACCAAACACATCAACATATTGCACCTTTTACAACGTTACCGCCTCATCACCTCTGCCTGTTTCTTCCTCTGGCTTGTTTCTTCCTTTGTCCTCCACCTCGGGAATCACTTTCGCCTTGAATTTTGTCATTGGAGAGACCGTGGTGCAATGTGTCATTACTGGCCAGGTCACTGCTAACAGGTGGGTTGCCAAGAAAATGGCGTGCAGGGGGGGAGGGGGAGTCAGGTGGGGCCAGGCATTATCCCTGCCTGGCATTGGGTAGAGGAAGGTCTCCCACATATGCCTACCAAAAATCACCTGTGAAACTTGAAAAATGTGCAAACATCGGACCTCGCAATTGTCAAACGTATGGATACATCATCGGGTGTCACCGTGACAAAACATGGTGACGTATCCATATGTCAGCGGGACACCTCAGGTTAAATGGTTCAATGCTTGGTGTAAGCTCACCATGGCAAGACCAACTACTGGTAGCTTAATAATATGTCCCTTGATCGCAGCTGCTCCAGTACACTCATGTTTCACTGACAGATGTTTTACTGAGCCAGAACCAAATCCAGCACAGTTACTCAGATCATTAATATAAAACATTATCCACTTTAAGTATATTACAAGCACTGCAACTATATTTCTTATGGATGTAATGAGTGTGTGCAAACTGTATATAGTTACCAATTGTTTTATATTTAGAGGGACTCTCAAACACAGTTATCGGGCCATAATTACAGAGTTTTGTCAATTGTTATTGATATTTGTCAATTGTTTTATATTTAGAGGGACCCTCACACACTGTGATCTGACCATAATTATAGAGTTCTGTCAGTCTGTTCTTAGCCTGAAGGTACATTGTAAACAGGTGCTTATCAACCAGAGTGCACCAGCCACTGTACCAGTTATCAGTGCTGGCAATGTTACTTTTGAACCTTGAACTCCTTCATTGTGGCTCTCATGTAAACAAATAAGAATACAGGTACAGTATTCACATCCTGTTGCCAGTACTGCATCTCAACATATTGAGATACTTCTTAAGCCAATAAGTGTATGTATGTATATAGATAGATAGATAGATAGATAGGCAGATAGATATATGTATATCTATCTATAGATAGATATTTTGATAAATATAGATATATACTGTATATCAAAGATAATAGAAAATCCTACAAAAAATTATACTTTAATAAAGTTTTGTGCAGGCTGTCCCATGACAGATAGATGAGAATGGTTCAACTCTGACGGCCCATTACAGTTAATTTGCAACACAAATGTGCTACCAGTGGCACTTGTTCTGCGTTATGCAGTACCCTGTGACAGGACTCTAACAATCAAAATTTCCACCCCATATTGAGAATAAATGGTACCTAAAACTCAGAACTTTAAATTGGCACGAAGGAAGGATGGTATCTGACAGAAGAATTTTTAAACTGTATCAGGGAAGAGTGGTATGCAGCCTGTACCAAGGAAAAATTGTATCTAACACTTCAAATTTTCAAGGTGCATCAAGCTAGAATGTTATCTAGCACTTGGAACCATCAGAGCGCATTAAGGAAGAATGGTACCTAACACTTAGAAGTATCATATCAAGGGAAAATGGTACTCAAAACTCAAAATCCTTAGGGTGTATTGAGGAATACTGGTACCTAACAATGTGATACTGTCATTAATGACATACATTCTTCAGTGGTTTACTGTAAACCACAGTACTATGTATTATTGTCTGAACTATGCCATGTATTAAGCTGTACAATACATAGGAATGTTTTAATATGAAATTAAAATATACGTTCAATGTTTAATTTTCTCTTGCAGAGACTATGGAAATAGTGTGTGGAAGGAAAATTAGAGATTAGTTTATGAATTTGATAGCATGTGTGTGCTTAAATTGAGAATGAATGAGAGGAAGAGTAAAATGATGTTATTTATGAGGCACTGGTACTAAGTATTCAGTAAGGATGGATGTTTTAGCGATGGACCACTTGAGAGAGAGTTTGAGTTTTACCACTTCTGTATTATTGCTACCTACAGATGAATTGTTCAGTTTAGGAGGACTCCTTTGTATTGTATAATTGATAAAGGCTCCAACATGCATGCATGCATTGGTACTACTTAATCAAGAAGTATTGCTGGTAAAACAAAAGTGTGTAAACACTTTTGTTTTTGTTGTGGTCCCACACTTAGAATGTGAACCCAGTAGGTTTTAGTCTGAAATTGACTTTCTTGCAGTCCAACATCCTTTTCTCAAGGGACAGAGTTAAGGGATGTTTGTATAACCAGGCAGTGGAGCCACCCAGTTAAATTGGTTCTACTGCATTAAGCCACTCCTCACTAGCACCAGTATTAATCTGAACAGACAGTACACAGTGCAGTAGTACAGGTAAATGTTTATCATTCGTTCATTATCCAATCCTGTTTTGACCCATGAAGACCATAGGAGCCCAGGGCTGGGCTAGTTGGTCCAGACATTTAAGATGATTGTGACCAGCCTCAATCATCCCTAGAGTGGCATTATGTGAGCAATAAACCCCAGCCACCCCTTGGATATAAACTTGCACTGGCTCTATCTGACTGGAGCGGCTTAATTACCCACTAAACCACCAGGCACCATAATTTGGTTATAAGGTTACCACCCAGTGTAGTAAATGGTTTCCTGGTGTACAGGAAACCATTTGGCTTGTCACTCATTGTAGTCACCTGTAGACAGATGAGGAAAGAAAGACAGAAGAGAATATGAGTGGACTAAAAAAAAAAAATTGTTAGGGGAAAAATATTAAGTACAGTAATTTCAACCTTTATTAAATTCATATGTATTTCACTTCAGTACAGTTGATAAACAATACAATTTCAATTGAACAGTCAATAAACAATACAATTTCACTTCAATACAGTCTACCTCATCTTACACAGACTTCATTCTATGAAGTTACATTTAGATCTTACATAAGGATGGCAAGAGTTACATGTTTTGGACAACAGGGTATATGTAATGTTTCCTGGTATAGGGTGATCTTATGAACAGCCTGGGCTCTATTAACCAGCATCAGTGTGCTCGGTGTGGGAAGCTGTAGGCCACATCTCCCAATTCTAAGACAAAATATGCTGTTTTATATTCCATCAAGCATTGTTTCAAACTAACATAGGCACTTGCCCAGGCAACCGAATCCAAGTTGAGATGTGGGCATCATCCAGCCCTCTTGAGTTATCAGAAGAGGCTGGATGACTCAGTCGCTGATGCCTGTCCAGGATGCAACACAGCATTCCATACTATTAAGCACATTATAGAAGACTGCATTGCACACAATCATCTGCACCAACAACACAACATACACTTCTTGAGGGCTCTGTGGGAAGGCCCAGTCTCAGCCGTGGCCTTCCTTAGGGCCTCTGGGCTGTTCCACCAGACTGCCTAGGGAACAACTACTATTACTACTAACATGGGTGGTTTGAAATGGGTGCTGTATTTTCTACCAATACAATACAGGACAGGACTGTCTGGTTTTAGTACTACAATATTTACTAGGTTCATCATATAATATGAGGGTATAATACAGAGTATTCTGAAAGCTATACTAATGTAATAAAATGCACACTATGAATAATGGTCATCTCATCTTGACCTTTTTTCCCACCTAAGTTGGCAAACTTACAAAAATAATTCCTGTCAATACTACTGTACTCTGCACAGCCAAGCAAATATCACAACCAGAAAATGGTTCTAAAATGCACCAAACATTATTTTTTAACTATATGAATAAACATTATTATATAAAAAACACTAAAATATGGATAAAATACATGATCTAAAAATTATTAAAACAGTACAGCTTGGTATTACAGGTAGGGTATATACTATAATATCAATCTCAAGCTGTGTCACTCTCCTACACTCTACATACAGTACATTTAATTAACACTCTGGTTCCAATGAACTGCCTCCAAATACATAAAACCATTAAGTATTAGCCTTGAAAATACTACTGTTGACAGGACCACAAGAGGTTTACTCTGGTCATCATTAATCTTTTTGTGGTAGGAACATCTAGTTCTCAAATACAGTACAGGACAATACCAAGTGATTTCATTCATCTGCGAGTGATATGATAAGAGCCTAAATGTTCATGAGAACACCAGTTGCATAAATATACGTGCTTTGAAAAGTTGTTCCATCTAGTAAGGTTTCTTAAAAAGGAAAGAGGTAATCATCTTGAGAGCTGGTCCAGGCTTGTCCTCTGGCACCATGTGACCGGCACCACGCACTGTCACTACATCCAGACCCTGGAACCGTTTCACAAACCCTCCCACCTGACCACCTTGGTGCCACATCTTGCGGTCATCCACCACCTGTTATCACAAGTATGTAATCAATATACAGTAATGACTCCCCCCCCCCCCACACGCACACACAAGGATGGGATGAGGTAGGATCCAGAAAACATGGAAAGTACAAAAGAGAAAGAACCACCAACAGTCTGTCTAGTAAAATGTGCCACACACTTCACTTCATCATCATCATCATCACCATCATCCGGACCTCCTTTCCCACACTAGGACAGGGTGAGGAGTAACAACGTCCAGAGAGCCAAAGTTTGCTCAGTTCAAAGGGCCATACTTCCATTTACTCATCATTCAAGCCCTCAAAATCCTGGCTTCATCTGATAGGCCAAAAAAAATTCACCATATTCTGTAACTTCACATAAGTAATCCCTCTAATATCCGGATGCCCACTATCCGGACTTAATCATCCTGGGATCCAATATTCCCAGAATGGTCCGAAAACCGCAAAAAATTCAAAAAAAAAATTCCCGCCTGTAATTTGAACTTGGCGCGCGGGACACGGGACAGCTTTGTTGCAGCGCGTCATTCCTCCGACATCCGCTAGAACGCCCCTCCATCCTCCCCACTTTCCGCCTGTCTCTCGTCGCGAGTGAATGCTCATGAGTGAAAAGACAAAAATTTAATGGACTGTAACTGTAACATAAATTAACTTGAGTGTTTTTGGTTTAGAAAATGGTTTTAAGAGTGGAAAGACTTAAAGTGCAGAGAGCAACACTTATTTCATTAAGGTACAATGGAGCGCAAATAAGACAAGAGTGCGCACTGTGAAGAGAATGGACTTCTGAGTGCGAATTACTAAGTTCAGTGCAAGACTTCATGAACAGTGTACTGCAAGTGCTTCAGGAAAACCTTCTTACTGTCAGAGTCTGAGAGGAGGCGGTTATTCATCGAGATGGCCATGGACTTGCTATAAGTAGGCAGAATGTTTCATACTGTACTCTACTGTATTTTCCATACTATACTTACCTCAAACACCTCATTTCACTCTTTTATGTCCCTTATTGGTGTGAATATGCTGTGTCTTAGGTGCTATGCATGTGCAGTAGGGAGGTGTTTTTCTGAGTTAGGCTAGGTTAGGGTCCATAACTACCAGTCCAGGAGCCAGGGACTTGTAAGTACCCAGAATGTTGAATATTGTATGAACCTACCTCAAAAACCTCATTTTATGCTTCTTTTGCATTTATTTCAGTCTTTTATGTCCCTTATTGGTGTGATTTGGGTCTTAAATAGGTGCTATGCATGTCCAGAGGGAGTTGTATAGGTGTTTTTCTGAGTTAGGGTCCATAAGTACAAGTCCAGAAGGCTGGGGCCCAATATCCGGACAGGACCACTATCCGGACATGCCTATGGCTCTATTACGTCAGATATTGGAGGGATTATTGTACTGTATATACCTATCTGACAGAGCCAATCCGAACGCTGTCACATTAAAAAGGGGTGCCAAATCCCTGGTCGTGCACTTCTCCACACAAAATTCATCAAGCCTGCTCGATTTCTTCAGTCCCTTAGCCTCACCAACTTCCATACCTCTCTTCCTCACACACTCATTCATATACCATTAAAGCCCCAGATTGCCGGGTCCACCTCATATGATGTGAAGTGCACCTATGGGAGGGTGGGAATGCAATGATAACCCTAATTCACCAAAAAAAAAAAAAAAAAAAAAAAAAAAAAAAAAAAAATAAAAGGGGGTACATAGAAGCAAGAGAGTTAAGAGAAGGGTGAAAAACACGATAACAATCAACATTATCAAAATCAAACTAAATGTTAAAAAAAAAATAAAATAAAATTTAAAGTCAGACAACATAATTTGGAGATGACCATAATGATAACCTTTATCACTCTGTTTTAAGTGTATACAAACATGCACAGTCCTGTTAAGTAAAACAAAACAAACTGTAACCATAGAAGGAAGTTAGAACTGCTATAAACTTACACAGAGTCAACACAGTCACTTTTTAAAATACTGTTCTGTTTTTATAGTCCCCAAAAATCTCGAAAAATTGCCTGTTAAGTCATATCGTCCCTTACATTGCTGATCTGCCTCTTAACACCAGTTCACAGTTCCAGTTGTATGGAAATTATGACTCTGTATTTTGGAACACATCGACTTAGAACTGCCTGTGCTTAGGGTACTACAAATTTACTCTGCTATACACAACTACACACATTAACTGACCCTCAGAGCCAAGTCATTAGTGAACCACTCATCTCCCAGGAAGTTGCAGGCCATGTCAATGTCACCGTTGTACACCAGACCACGAACACTGGGTATCAGTTTCTTGTAGTGGTCCTTCATGCTCTGGTATTCTCGTTTGTAGCTGTAGCTCACTTCATCACTGCATAGGTGACATAAGTATCTTGTCAGTCATAAGTTGCGACGATAAAAACAGCCAATTTCATCTTACCCCTCCCATGGTATAGACAACTCTTAGTATTTAATTCCAATTATCACCAGACAGTTTTTCACATGAGCAGTACAGGAACCTGAACATTAATGAACTTCCTTTGAGGTGTAATGGCCGCAGCCTACTTTACAGGTTACCAATGTCCAGAACATTTAAAGGTAGGTCACTGACTTCTAAGACCTGATAGAATTACATTACAGGATACTATGGAAAATAATACAATGAGTCTACTAGTCTGTTATGCTACAATATGGTCCATAAATGTACTGGTCGTTTAATGGGTTTAAGGGTTTGAGAGTAACTGCGGATAAAACAAAAGTGATGACATCTAGGGGTGGTGGCAGTACTGTCAAAGCATTGTGTGTGTGGTCATGTGCAGTTTGCCAAAGGGGTGTGGGAAGTAATTCCATCTTGTGTAGTGTATGCGATAAGTGGGCGCATATGAGATGTAGCAGTAGGTTGCAAAATAATGCTGATTTCACGTGTGCAGTGTGTTGGGGACAGCATGCAGAGATTGAAAGGCATGAAAGGACTGATCTTGCTAGAGAATCTATGCAGTGTGTGGAGGATTTTTATTTAGAGGTCATACTATATGCTGGAGGCAGGGCTGGAATAAGGGGCGGTTGGAGAAGTTCAGGGAGCTGCCGCCTCTCCTAACATTGAAGGCTCTCCCTCCATGCTAAGGAATCTTCGTGTATGGCATTTGTTAGGAGTGTAATGCTGTATGGTAGTGAGACTTGGGCAGTAATGGAAGAGGATATTTATAGGCTCAAATGTACAGAAATGACAATGATAAGATGGATGTGTAGTGTGTCCTTGAATGCAAGACCTGGGGGGGAGAGGGGAACTAGGATTGTGACTGAAAAGTTAGAAAGGAAGGATGGGACTGGAATGTACTGGTATTGTGATGAGCAGCAGTAAACTGAGATGGTTTGAGCATGCTGAGAGGAAGGATGGGACTGGAATGTATTGGTACTGTGATAAGCAGGGGTAAAACTGAGATGGTTTGGGCATGTTGAGAGGAAGGATGGGACTGGATTGTATTGGTACTGTGATGAGCAGGGGTAAACTGAGATGGTTTGGGCATGCTGAGAGGAAGGATGGGACTGGAATGCACTGGTATTGTGATCAGGGGTAAACTGAGATGGTTTGGGCCTGCTGAGAGGAACATTGGGACTGAAATGTATTGGTACTGTGATGAGAAGCGTTAAACTGAGATGGTCTGGGCATATTGAGAAGATGAAGGATGACAACTGGCTGCGGATAGTGAGAAGTGTGAACATCAGGGGGGCTGCGATAGGCAGACTGAAAGACCTGGCATGAGGTCAGAGTGGTCTCAAGGATAAGTGACTGAATAGGAAGGTTGCCAGGGATTGAGCAGCGTGGAATGCTGCCATCACATAACCAAGGCTGACACATGCAAGCATGCTGGAACCTTTGTAAACGATTCGACGATCCCTTGCCAAATCATGGGTGCACATTATATGGCGGGAAAAATGGTATATTCACTCTCCTTCACTTGGCTACCTCATGACAGCTTCTACTTTCCTGCTTTTCTTTTCGTGGTTCCAGATCCTACCAATATTTTTCAAGAAGTAAAATGTATGCCTTAATTATGATTCCAATAGGGGTACGCTATAAACAATGACTCTGTTCTCCCGTCACTCACCTGCAGAGCTCAAACTTGGGGACGGAATCAGGGATGTGGATGGCCTTCCGCACAGCTGGAGTGTTGAGGTAAAGATGCAAATCTGTTCCATTTGTGCAGGGTGGGTCTAACTGGAGGTGAGCTGGTCTGTGGAAAAACATTTGAACAAAATTAGCACCATATATACCAGTATGACTATGATGTACTATAGACAAATATCTGCGCGAAAATCACAAATAGCTACTGCTCTCTCTTCCAACGCTGGTATTTATATGTAAGTATACTAAGCCAGTTCAAAAAGTATCTGACCTTAGACTAAAAAAATAATAGCTAACCTGTTGAGGTCGGACACCAATCCCCCTATAAGTAGGTCCCTTCTGACTTGACACACGTAGCCCAGCGTTCTTTGCACCGCCTGAAACATTTTTCAAAGTCGGTTTTCTGTATCTCCAGCAGGTGCTTCGTTGCACATGTCATGATCTCTTCTCTCGGATGAACGTTGCTCAAGACATGTTGGAGTGTACAAAGCGTAATCCAGATTTTCTGAAGACTAATATCACTGGATATGAGACTCAGGTGTACAGGTATTACCCAGAAACCAAAGCGGTCATCCCAAAGTATGCATGAAAAGTTGCCTCAGCCCAAAAAAGCACGAGAGGTCTGCAGCAAGGTTAAACGCACTCACATGTTGACAGTTTTTTTCTGTTATGGTACCGTAGTGTTGTGCATCACAAACATGCATCAGAAGGTCACACTGTCAACAAAAATTACTACCTTGACATCACCTATTGTCTTCATGATCCACTTTGGTGGAAGAGCCCAGATCTTTGGAAAGCAGCAAGTTGTAAGCTGCACCATGACAACGCCCGTGCCCATTCTTCAAAACTGATTCAGGAATTTTTGGCAAAGCACATCATCTTGCAGGTCCGGCTGGCTCCCTATTCACCAAACATGACTCCTAATGACTTTTGGTCAATCCCTAAGCTCAAAACTGCTGAAGGGTTCCCGATTTGAGATGAGAGAAGAGATCATGATGAATATGATGAAGCACCCGCAAGAGATACTGAAAATCGACTTTGAAAAATGTTTCAGGCAGTGGAAAGAATGCTGGGCAACGTGTCAAGCCAGAAGGGGCCTACATTGAGGGGGATTAGTGTCCTAGCTCAACAGGTTAACTATTTTTTTTTTTTTTTGAGCTTAAGATCAGATACTTTCTGAACAAACCCTGTATGTCCCCTGTCACACTTAAGAACTTTTCCTCCTGTATGAGACAGTTCTCTGTGCATGCAGGGAGATGAAGGGTGAGCGTTCATGCAGTGTACTTGGGCACTGCATTAGCTTTAATGCTTCAGAAAATTTTCAAATGCCTGGTAGTTTAGTGACTTATGGCACTCCAACTGGATGTGGGCCATGAGGGTCTACTTGCAAGAAGTGGTTTGGCTTTAGTGCCCCTGTAATTCAATCAGGGATAGGTAAACTGGTCCCTCATGTCTTATGTGTCTAAACTGAGTAACTTGTTTTAAAGCTCTGCACTCCTGATGGGATAATGATGGACTGAATGTTAGCTGGATGGATGGTATCGTCAAATGTATGTATTCTAGTGATGACGAGTGTGTGAAGTCAGACTACACATGTTCAAGTGGTATTTTACAGGTTCTGAAGGGCACTGATCTGTCACCGGAGAAGTGACCTGCTCCTACCAAATGATTTACACATGGGTATAAGTATGGAGAGTTTTTTATGAAATGAAGGATGAAAAGTGCATATGGAAAATGTACTGGAGTGGATGTCTGTGAGTGAGGTTGTCTCATACTGTTGGTGTCAAGACACCAATATAAACATCTGGAAAACATCATCATTAGGTCCAATGATGTGATGCCTCCATGGTATCCTATACATGGGAATTGCTGACATCCACCTTATGCATTCTCACTTTTTCAGTTAATGAACCCCCCTTCCTCCACCTCTTCCTTTGCTGGTGTACTGTTTCATTCTTCTCTTTAACACTGCAAGGAATCTTCATTTTCTAAAGTTAATGTCAATTTCACTTTCAAAGACTTTCTCTGATGCCTTGTCAACACGTAAGTGCTACTATCATTAACTGTATACCATTTCAATGAATTTTTCCAAATCTATTTTACATCACCAAATATCACTCTTAATGTCCTCTCTTCCTTACCAAATACAATCGTCCTCTAAGAGCTACATTCAAGAGATGTTATTTCCACAAACCCTCGATTCAGCAGTGACTAATTTTCCACTTAAGCAGCACAATATCAATGCATGCAGATTGATACTGGTGGAAAACTCTGCAAATCTTCAATGTCTGATCAACTTTTACCTTACATCTCTGACTTTTGTGACGAATGATTACTTGTGTTAAAGCATTACTGGTGGTAGGTGGGGGTGCTCACCATCCACTCACTCGATGTTATGCTGCTTTGGGTGTCTGTCCTTTCCTCTCTCCTCATCCTTCTGCCTACGGGTGACTACACTCCCTCTCCTGTTTTTCTTTCCTTCACTCTTTCCTCTTCCTTCTGCCTATGGATGACTACACTGAGCAACAAGCCAAATGGTTACCTATACACCAGGAAATCATTTACTACACCGGGTGGTAACCATGTAACCAAATTATGGCGCCTAGTGGTTTTGTGGATAATCAAGGTGCTCCAATGGGATTAAGCCTGTGTAGGTTTATATCCAAGGGGTGGTTGGGGTTTATTGCTCACGTAATGCCACTCAGGGATCAGTAAGGCTGGTCACTCTCATCTTAAATGTTAGGACCAACTTACCTAGCCCCGGGCTCCTATGCTCCTCATGAGGTGACACTGGATTGAATGATGGATGGATGGAGGGTTAAAGCAGTATAACAGTAAGCTAACAAGTACATGAGCTAAAGTAAGACAACAATAAAAACATAAATACAAAACAAATTTTGGGGAGAGCGAGAGACACAGATGGGGGTGGGTGGGATGCACCTACTTGTTCCTAGCTTTCTCCATCATATCTGGGTGGAAGCTCTGGTGCCTGAAGATATTGGTGAGGTGAGCCACGTGTCTGGAGAGGTTGCCAGCCGTGGTGTGTGGGCAGTCATCATACAGGTTGTACATATTCAAACCCTCATTATAGATGATGTCACTTGCTTTACTTACCTATAAAAAAATAAATACATAAAACAAAAT
Organism: Coenobita brevimanus; assembly: GCF_032717465.1. Classification (NCBI taxonomy): domain Eukaryota; kingdom Metazoa; phylum Arthropoda; class Malacostraca; order Decapoda; family Coenobitidae; genus Coenobita; species Coenobita brevimanus. The sequence continues at coordinate 7,679,543 of NC_137045.1, forward strand.
GTTTAGAACCAACTGTAGATGTATTTGCATACTTCAAGAGGCTATTAAATGATGTTATTGTGGGGGCGCTCACCATCCACTCACTTGTAGTGCTGCTCTCGGGTGTCTGCCCTTTCCTGTCTTCCTTTATTCCTTCCTTCCTGTTCTGTCTTTCTTTCCTTCAGTCTTTCCTCTTCCTTCTGTCTACAGGTGACTCTACACTGAATGACAAGCCAAATGGTTTCCTGTACACCAGCAAACCATTTACTAAGCTGGGTGGTAATCATATAAACATATTATGGCACCTGATAGTTTAGTGGGTAATTAGGGTGCTCCAATCAGACTGACCCTGTGCAGGTTTATATCCAAGGGGTGGTAGGGGTTTATTGCTCACATAATGCCACTCAGGGATGAGTGAGGCTGGTCACTCTCATCTTAAATGTAAGGACCAACTTAACTAGCCCTGGGCTCCTTCGCTCCTAATGGGGCAACACTGGACTTGATGATAAATGAATGAATGAAAATCATTAACCCACCCCATTCCGACCGATTTTCCACCACTGACTCCCCCCAATCCCGACCAATTTTGGAAAAAAAAATTTTTGGCTCAAACCTCCGCTTTCGGTGAGAAACATCGAAAATTCATAGAGAAATCTCTCACCTGAGGTTTAAAATACTCGATACAGGTAGCAGTACCTCTTACCTTACTGGGTTTTCTATCAGGCTGGCTCCAAAGAAAACGAGTTCTATGGGAGGGTAACTATTCCACGCCACTTATAAACAGTATTTATTTATTTATTTGGTACGAATTTATATGTAGTTTGAGACTATATTGGTTTTCACACAGTAATATAGGCAATATAAGCATTGTTTCACTCACCAAACATATCAACATACCTGACCTTTTTTGGTGACATTATGTGATCATTATTTCTGACTGTTTCTTCCTCTAATGCTACGTAAACTTTGTCCTCCACATTGCCATTGATTGGGGAATAACTCTGGCCCTGAATTTCGTACCGTGGCATGACATGTCTTTACTGGCCAGGTCACTGGTAACAGATGAATTGCCGAGACAATGGCATGCCCAAGAGCTGGACACCCCAAGTCCTGGACATTTTGGGCTTGGGTCCATTAGTCCAAGTCTCGGATTATTCCCTAAGATATCTGGACATCTGGGACATAAAAAAAAAAAAAAAAGACGTGTTCATCCCTCTAACTTTGCCGTGCAATGATGAACAGCTGTGATTTGGTGCGTAGTTCCAGCAATGTCTGCTAGAGCACCCCTGCATCCTCCCCATTTCCTGCTTACCTACCGTCGTGACTGCATGCTCGTCGCCATGGCTGCCCATGTGCTCTCTGGCTCTGACAGTGAATAAACCGCAATACCTCGCCACTAGACCACAAGGGAATTTACAGTGTTGTGCAGTGTTAAGAAAACAGAATTCAGAGTGCAACTTTTCAAGTTCACTAATCCTCATAATCAGTGTTTTAACCAGATCCATGACATTAGTCTATCAAATCCTGGAAATTCGAGTCTCTCAGTGTTTACATTTTCGGCCATGTTTGATGTCAGTTACAGTACCAAAAACAGCTGTTACCGAAAAATACTACAAACATTCATGTATATTCTTGCCAATAAATCTTTACATTTTGGTAATCTATATTCATTCATTCATTCATTGCCAGATGCCATGTATCCCAAACAGGGTGGCCAAGGGCTTAGAGTTAATTATTTTATAGGGAGGGGCACTAATCCTCCACCAACCCCACTCGACACGTAGGGAGAACGTTATGCCAACAGCATCTGGTGTTCCCAGGTGGTCACCCATCCAAGTACTAACCAGACCCAACGTTGCTTAACTTCGCTGATCGGACGGGAAGCGGTGTACTCAACGTGGCATAATCTATATTAACTTACAATATTTTAAGCTTAAAACAATACCATAGGAGACAGGACAAACATAATTCCTAAAAACTACTTAAGGTTTGCAGCGGTGGTTGAGAGCAGTCAAAACACATCCATTCACTCTGGCTGACAGTGTGTGTGTATGTGTGTGTGTGTGTGTGTGTGTGTGTGTGTGTGTGTGTGTGTGTGTGTGTGTGTGCACGTGGGTGGGAAGTCGGTTTACCACGCACCACACAGTCAGTTTGAATCCAACACCCGAACCGTGCATGACTCGCGAATCATTATTTGAGGCTTATTTTTCTGCCTTCCAGTGATTGCTTGCCTTGTTTGCCAACATGGGGCCTAAGTGTTGTGTCAGTGATGCATGTGGTAACACACCAAAGCGGGCTCATAGAGTGATATCGCTGACAGAGAAAGTTAAAGTGTTGGACAAACTTAGGGAAGGAATATTGGAGAGTGCTGTTGGTCATATGTTTGGGGTGAATGAGTGAACTGTTCATACAATAAAGAAGGCAGAACGTAGCATACAGGAGGCAGTGAGGGCTAGTGCACTAGACTGTGCAAAAGTGTCTCATTATAAGAGAGATAAGCACATTTTAAAGATGGAAAATGTGCTATTTTTGTGGATGGAGAACTCTCACAAACGTGGTATACCCCTTGACTCCAATATAATTAACCCGCCCCATCCCGAAGTTTTTGGACCTTTTTTTTTTTTGGCTCAAACATCCACTTTTGGTGAGAAACATCGAAAATTCATAGAGAAATCGCTCACCTGAAGTTTAAAATACCCGATTTAGGTACAAGTCCTTCCTTACCTGACTGGGTTTTCTAACAGGCTAGCACCAAAGAAAAAGAGTTCTATGGGAGGGTAACTATTTTATCCACTCATAAACAGTATTTATTTATTTACTTGGTACGAATTTATATGTAGTACAAGAGTATATTGGTTTTCAAAAGTAATATAGGCATTATAAGCATTGGTTCACTCACTAACTCATCACCATTTGTGACCTTTTTTTTCCCACATTACCTGATCATCATTTCTGACTGTTTCTTCCTCTAATGCTATGTAAACATTGTCCTCCACATTGTCATCGATTGGGGAATCACTCTGGCCCTGAATGTCTTTATTGGCCAGGTCACTGGTAACAGGTGAATTGCCGAGACAATGGCGTGCAGGGGGGGGGGGGAGAGGTTATGCGGTGTAAGGCATTGTTCCTGCTTGGCATCTTGTAGAGGAATAGAGGGAGGTGTCCCATGTATACGTGCCAAAGATCACTCGCGAAATCACTCGTGAAAATTGAAAATTGTGCAAATTAGGGACCTTGCATTGTTGCCGTGTTAATTCACGTCGCCGGGACGGCGTGGGTTAAAGAGAAAGCACTTTCTCTGTACCAGACTATGTGTGAAGCTGACAGAGGTGAAGGCACTTCATCAGCTCCTGACACCCCAGTTTTCAGTGCAAGCAAAGGGTGGTTTGAAAATTTTAAGAAGAGATTTTGCCTTCGTAACCTCCACATCTGTGGAGAAAGTGGATCAGATGATCATGAGGCAGCACGTGACTGTGCTTGTCAGCTTTCAATAAGTGCTTAAATCTCTTACATTTTTGTGGTTTTTCACTCTTTTTGCTAGTTTATTAGGTGTATGTAGTGCATAAACAGTACTACTCAGATGTAATACTGTACACTTAATACACATGCATAATTACATGCACACGTGCAGAAAGTATACGCGAATTTACCACATAAGCGAAGGGTCTGGGAACATACCTCCCGCGTAAATTAAGGGATTATTGTATATATATATATATATATATATATATATAATATATAACCCCCCCCAAACATGCAGTATAAAAGCTACCTGATAAATACGAGACAAAAGCTATGCCACAAATAATCTCCACAACATAGCACAGGCCCATATTCTTGTCAGCATTGAAGGCTCACCAGCACCTCTTCCTAGAGCTTATTTCAGCATACAGCATGCTGATATTACTTTGTATATTTATATGCTAAGTATATTGATATTATACAAATATTAATAACACAAAAAAGGACAATGAAATGTAACATGGAAAAAAATAAATAAAAAGTGTCTTAAGTCAACACACAAAAAAAAAAAGCCCAAAAGGGCCATGTGACAAATAGAGACTAAATAATGTCATACATCCCCACCCTCAACAACTTAGTGTGTGGGGAATATCTGTTTTGGCAAGCCAAAGAGAATGGAGCTGTGTATCAGAATGCTGTGGTGGTCACTTTTTAAAGCTATTCTCAAAGCAAGAAAGACTGTATGCATATGTACTGGTAATCCCTAAAACTGACTGTGGTGCAAGCCCAAGTTCTTGGCTATGCAACAACTCCCCCCCCCCCCATTTTTTCTTCTATTTGTTACTACTCTACCAAAGAAACCCTTCCAAACTTCAGGCAGGGCCTTTCTAAGTCAGTTTTTATTCTTATAAAGGAAATCGCTGCTTGTTAAAATAGTCATTAATTCTCTACAAGTTTTTGCCTTAGTATGGAATATAAAATCAGTCAATCAATCAACTGCCAGACATCTTATTCCGGTGGTCAGCATGTCTCTAAGTTAGCTACTTACAGCTATTGAGCACAACGGCCACTTGTTAGAAGAGAAGTTACAGGTCTGCCTTGATGCATGTCCACCAGTGCAGCAGTGTTGTACCAGACGTGTCCACAACCTGTTCACAAGTTAGACTTGACATACTAGCTGTCCCTAATATACCATAAATTATTATTTAACCATACAAAATCATGCATACAAAGAAGTCAACCTTTCAATGTGGAAATAATTAATTTCTTAGGTATATCAAGTATCTCATTATAATGTAAAATTTCATATGCCATACTTTGTTCAGTGGAGAATAATAGAAAAAATCCATCAGTGTTCTGAGACTAAGATGGTCAGTTTAGAAGAGAAGTAAACTCTGAAAGTGTATCAATACTGCTTCCAACACTCACAACTGAGCAAAACCTGGCTAATGAATGATTAACAACTTTCTACTTAACAACACCCAGAATTAGCTGCTGGGATAAGCAGGTAACTGGTACAGAAACTAATGAGAACTTTGTGAGTTGGGAAGACTGTTCATGTCTCTGTTATGTATATCCCTATGTTGCTGGAAGTGTTTTTTCTCAGGAGTTTACTAAAGTTCCTGCCATAATATTTACTGCATTAAGTGTGAGCACAGGAATATCAATAATGATGGGGTTGTAACTTTTGCATAATCATCATGAGCTTTTTCCCACCTAAGGATGGAATGAGGCAGATCCTGAAAACAGGAAGAGAGAAAACATGACAGAGGAAAACTATCATTAGTATGCCACTGAAATCCTGTAAATGAAACAAATCATGTGGACACTAACTCATCTCCATACAGTCCATGGTAATAACCAAAGAAGATGATAGAATCGTCGTTCAAGCGGTAACTGGAGAGCCCGTTACCAATGGCGAAGCCCTGAAAGTTGATCTTGAATTCTTGTTGTCCTTCCAACACTCGCACTGCTAGTGTTGGCACATACACACCACCATAGGACTCTCCAGTGATATAAAACTCATTCTTCCGATACTCTGGGAACTGTAAAATGGATAAGCTGTACTATATCACTTGCAACAACCTTGTCACACTAGCTTTCTCTGTGAAACATTGCACTTTAGACAATTTTACTCATCTTTAGAAGAATGCCTTCAGTAAGGAGATTAGAAACAACCAGCCAATCCTCTGGTAAACTTTTTTTTTTTTTTTTGTGCTAACTACATACTATTTTTTATATCAACGAAGAAACTCTTATAATACAGAAGTTAACTACTTGTATATATGTCAGGAGACATGAAGTACTCTGTAACGACTATCTAACCTGTTCAAGAAGGTGTTGTATTTTATTCTATTCTTGTTACCACCATACAATTCTTTTGAGATTAGAAGAGACTTGCTGAAGCTAAGCTGTTGATGTAGACTATACCCAACTATTTACATCCAAAAAGTCTGTCTTAAAGCTAACGAGAATCACCTGGAGGTTCCAAAATTAACATGAAAAAGTGTATGATTCTTCACATGATATACAGTGCTATATAGGGTAGGAATGACGTACCTTGTTTGTGAAAAAGTCCACAAGAGCCCTGTAGTTAGATAAGGATGTTTCATCATCTCCTGTGGCACAATCATCATTTTCATCATATGAAAATCCAACACAGGCTGGTGCTTCCAAGAACAAGACATTGGCTACCTTAAGAAAAAAGCAGAAATTAATTAGTCAATATATCTCAGTATTATGCTACTGCATAATCTGCATACTGCAATAAATGCTTTAGCAACACAACACCATTCTTGCGATCTTCTGAATTACTTGAATCATGAAGTCTGACTATTCTATTGTGTTTTCTAACTACCCTCCACACTCCCACAAGAGATACACTGCTACCACACCATATCACTTGCTCAAACACTCAAACACACTACAGTAAAATTCTTTTTGAAAAATTAGATTTACAGCAAAAGTCCTCCAATCCAACCACCAATAATCCAAAAATCCCAATATTCTGAATTTGTCAAGGGGAAATTTTTCGATTCCCCCCCCCCCCAAACTTTCCTGGGCTTTTTCTAAGGATTTATCTGGTTTGGACTTGCCCCTGGACTTGGATGTACCTGTCTGCAACTATTCCTGTACACTCCTATGCATTTCCGGTGAGTAAAACAATGACCATATCATTTTAAGTGTTCATTTTATGATCATGTACATACTTCTAATGTTTTCAAAGGGCCCTCCCAATAGCCCGGAAAAACCAATAGTCTGAATGAGCCTTGGTCCCCTGCAATTAGGATTACAGGACTTTTACAGTATATAAGAAATATAATGAAGCTAACCATCAGTCTCCAAGAACAACTTCCCGACTTTTACATGAACTGCCAAAACACCCTCGACAACACTGACTGACATGAGGTAACCTCCAGTCCACCCAGAGTAAAAGCTTTCATAAGTCAGAGCTATTGTTTCCAACCCCTACACCTTCTCACACACTGAAAGGTGAAGGTATGTGAGTCTGAAGGTAGGAGAAAACATGAAAGCCAAGAAGATGGCTGAATAAAGTATTGTATGAGAAGTGAGATATGGAAATGGATGTAGCAAAAGAAGTGACACAGGACTGAAGCTGACTGATGAAGTAGGGTATGTATGGAAGTGTGCATGATAAAAATGATCCCCTTTATAACTTGTACAGTAGTCAATGGATTGGCATTATCCAACAGGCACAAGACTGTAACCAAATATATTATCACTGCCAAAAATTTGCTACCAGTAAAATTTCTCACTTCTCCCCAAATACAGCAGTATCGTCTCATATCATACCTGTGTTGTGTACTCCATACTACTGCCTGCCCCATTTACAAAATTTTCAACTAACACCGTACATCACTATTACCAGTGGTGGGCAGCGCAAATGAAGAAGGACCTTGCGCAAGTGCAATGCGCAATCCACAGTTCACTACCTTGCGCAAGCGCAAGTGCGCAATCTGACAAATATTTAGCTTGCGCAATGTTGCAAAGCACAAGTGCAAACCATTTGCATATATTTGTGTGAGTGACCATAAAATATTGAGATATTTATATAAAATAGCATAATTTTATTTATTATTATTATTTTCTATTATTGTAATTTGCACAAGTGTGCAATCTAATATTTAGCTTGTGCAATGTCACTAAGCACAAGCGCAAACCATTTGCATATATTTGTGGGAATTACTGTAAAATATTGATATCTTAATAAATTAGCATACTTACTTTTATTTATTATTATTCTATCTATCTATTGCAAGAAGCCTTAATCCCGTAAGGGATGGCCACTGGTCACAAACAAGCAACAAATCGCCCTCCATGTCATCCTGTCCCCTGCCATTTCACTGCCCTGCTCCCAGCTCACAACCCCCTCTCTCATATACCTCTCCACTCCATCCCTCCATCTCATCCTTGGCCTCCCCCTCCCTCTCCCCCCCTCCACCTAACTCACATACACTCTTCTTGTTAGTCTCTCTCCAAATGACCAAACCACCTCAGTTTGTTTCTCCTAACGCTTCCTATCACATCTACATCCACACCACAATGATCCTTCATTTCCTCATTTGTCAGTCTGTTTCTCCATGTAACTCCACATGCTCCTCTCAAATAACTCATTTATTTCCACAGCTCTCACTCTTGACTTCTGTCCCTCCAAGGTCAAAGCTTCACTTCCATACATTAAAGACGGTATCACAATACTGTCGTATAGTAATTTTTTCACTCGTGGAAGTTCAAACACAGCAGTGAGCAGGATGCGAAGCGGAGGGACAGGGAAACAAAGGCTGTGATGTTGCCAGTTTACTTTTATCTGCATTTTTGCAAGACATTTTATTTAATAATTCAATATAGATATACAATTGCATGTGTAATTCCTTACAAAAATCATTAAAACATATTATTTAAATCAAATATCCACAGCCTAATAATTACGTGTAATATGTTTTAATGATTTTTGTAAGGAATTGCATATGCTACTCTTAATAAATAATGTATTGTTAATTTATTATTATTTACTAATAATAATAATTTAAAAAATATTAAAATACATTACCTCTGTTGAAGCATTTTAAGAAATGGTACTACCCTCCGTCCCTCCCACCTCCCCCAGAACCCTTGTGACCCGCCTGTGCCTCCCCCATCCCTTGTCCAGACATACGGGAAGCTCCCAAAACCACGTGTCCCAACTAAATTTGCGCTTGCGCTCCTGCCTTTTCATGTGTGAAAGAGCAAATATTGCGCATGGTCTCGTGCGGTGCACAATGCACAAACGATATTCACCGGAGCACAGTGGTGCGCAACTGTGCTTTGCGCAAGTGTTTACGCACCTGCCCAGCAGTGATTATTACAGCTGATAGTACATGTAATGCATAATACACATTATGACCTAAACAAACTTCAATATCATCATCATCATTTTATCCAGTGCTGCCCCATAATGAGCGTACAAGCCGGGGTTGGGCAAGTTGGTCCTGGCATTTAAGATGAGAGTGGCCAGCCTCACTCATCCCTGAGTGGCATTACATAAGCAATAAACTCCAACCATCCCTTGGACATAAACCTGCACTGGCTCAATGTGATTGGAGAGCCCTAATTACCCATTAAACCATCAAGCACCATTATTTGGTCATATGGTTAACACCAGCATAGTCAGTGGCTTCCTGATGTACAGGGAACCATTTGGCTTGTTACTCAGTGTAGAGTCACCCAGTGACAGAAGGAAGAGGAAAGACTGAAAGAAAGAAGGATAAGGGGAAGGAAGGAATGAGTGAAGGAAAGGACAAGAGGAAGGAAGAAGGACAACAGAAAGGAAGGAAAGAAAGAAGGAAAGAAAGAAAAGAGGAAGGAAGGAAAGAAGGAAAGAAGGAAAAGAGGAAGGAAGGAAAGAAAGAAGGAAAGAAGGAAAAGAGGAAGGAAGGAAAGAAAGAAGGACAAGAGGAAGGAAGGAAAGAAAGAAGGACAAGAGGAAGGAAGGAAAGAAGGAAAGGGGGACAAGAGGAAGGAAGGAAAGAAGGAAAGGGGGACAAGAGGAAGGAAGGATAGGTGGACGAGACAAGAAAGGACAGGAAAACGAGAGCAACACTACATCGAGTAAGGGGATGGTGAGCGCCCTCACCTACGACACTTACATCCTAATTCTGCCAAGGATAAAAGTATGTACCGGGTACTGGTATGTGTACTGTATATATAGCTACACACACACACACACACACACACGCACGCACACGCGCACACACACACACACACATTCTTCATGGTTGATAGGGGCACTCAACCTCCACTCACTTGATGTAGCGCTGCTCTCAGGCACCGGCCCTTTCCTCTTTTCCTTCTTTCTTTCCATCCTTCCTCATCTGTCTTTCTTTCCTTCAGTGTTTCCTCTTCCCTCTGTCTAAGGGTGACTTTACACCGAGTGACAAGCCAAATGGTTTCCTGTACACCCGGAAACCATTTGCTATGCTGGGTGGTAACCATATAACGAAATTATGCCACCATGGTGGTTTAATAGGTAATTAAGGTGCTCCAATCAGATTAAGCTGGTGCAGGTTTATATCCAAAGGGTGGTTGGGGTTTATTGCCCATGTAATGCCACTCAGGGATAAGTGAGGCTGGCCACTCTCATCTTAAATGTCAGGACCAACTTGCTTAGCCCCTGACTTCTACGCTCATGGGGCAACACTGGATTAGATGATGATGATGATGATATATGTTCATTCATTCATCATGTAAACCTGAGTTGCCCCATGAGGAGCGTAGAAGCCCGTGGCTGGGCAAGTTGGTCCTGATATTTAACATGGGAGTGACCAGCCTCACACGTCCCTGAGTGGCATTACCTGAGCAATAAACCCACACCACCCCCTGGCTATAAACCTGGACCAGCTCAATCCGACTGAAGCGCTTTATTTACCCACTAAATCATCAGGTGCCCAAATTCGGTTATATGGTTACCACCCAGTGCAGTAAATGGTTTCCCAGTGTACAGGAAACCATTTGGCTTGTCACTCAGTGTAGAGTCACTGTAGATAGATGGAAGAGGAGAGAATGAAAGACAGACAGATGAGGAAGGAAGGAATGAAGGCAAGAAGAGAGGAAAGGGCAGGCACCCGAGAGCAGCACTACATCGTGAGTGGATGGTAAGCACCCCCACCTACCACCAATATATATTCATGAAGAAAATAAAATACAAGATGGCATACTTACAGTGTTCCAGGCATATATATTCTTCCTGAGAGTCTTGCCATCAGGGTTGACCAGGTATGGACCCAGCTCTGCCAGAAGACCCTCCATGGATGAGCAGCCGGGTCCACCATTCATCCACAGCACCACTGGATCATCAACTGGGCTCCGGGATGACTCAACAAACCTGCATAATATAATGTAAGTACCTTACGATACAGTTATGGTCAATACTGTAGTAGCAGTCCACTCTTCAAGTGAATAATAGTGACACACTTACATATTATCCTGTATTTTGAAAAAGCTGGCTAAGCTCCAAAGATCACATAAATGGATTTTGTTTTGTATCACGAGGTGAACCAATATTTATGTCTGCTGGGTATATCATTACTTTGAGTTACACATTACAGTACTTTTGAAGTGGATTCTACAGTTAATCCTTGCTTAAAGTCTAAAATGTACACAGGCTATCTATCTATCTATTGCCAGACGCCACAATCCCGTAAGGGGTGGCCACTTGACTTTGAGTTACACAGGCAAAATGCTAATTTAAGTAAATCACCTTTGTGACACTTCTATCTATCTATCTACTGCCAGACGCCATAATCCTGTACGGGGTGGCCATTTGACTCTGAGTTATTTGTTTTACAGGGAGGGGCACTAACCCTCCACCAACCCACTTGACACATAGGAAGCACGTATGGTTTGGTTATATGGTTACCACCCAGCGTTGTAAATGGTTTCCTGGCTTATAGGAAACCATTTGGCTTGTCACTCAATGTAAAGCCACCTGTAATGGAAAGAAAAGCATTAAGTTGTGACAGGAAAGATGGGAAAAATAGGAAGAGAGGAGGGCAGGCACAGAAAAAGAATGATAAAGGCTAAGGAAGAAGTAGGCAGCACTACATCAAGTGAGTGGATGATGGTCGCCACCACCTACCACTAAGGGATTTGTGACACTTGCTTCTGGTAAATAAATAAAAAATATATAAATATATAAATGAATTGTTTTTTTTACATTAAAATAACTATTCTCACAAAACACAAGCAACTTTATATGAAGAATAAGTTTATTAATGAAACAACTGTGTATATGGACTTTCTAAAGATGCCTTAAACTAATCAATGGATGGAAACAAATTTACTAGAACAAACAAATCCCTTCCATGTCACTCTGTCCTCTACCAGTTGGCTGCCTTCCCTCCAAATCAGACTCCTTCTCTGTCTCATTTATCTCTCAACCCCACACCTCCATCACATCCTTGGTCATCCCCTCCACCTTCCACCATTTACCGGTACTGTATTTTATGTTAGTACCATAGACAAAATTTGATGAAACGTGCATGTTCTGTACTGTACTACAACAAGAACCAAATTATTGTTTTTGTTTTTGACATGCTTGCATGCATCGGCCTTGGTCACCTAATGGCAGCTCTCCATGCTGCTCGATCTCTGGCAGCCTCACTGGTCAGTGCCTTAACCCTATATTCACACTTAATTACCTCGTCAAAGCTTTATTTTGGTCTACCTCTTGCAACCCCACCCCTAATATTAATGCCTCTCACCTTCTGCACCCAATTATCATCCCCCATCCTCTCCACATGCCCAAACCACCTCAATCTACTTCTTCTTATCACAAAACCAATACACTCCAGTCCCATCCTACTTCTCAACTCTTCCATCGTAAACCCAGCCCCCCCAGGCCTTGCACTCAGGGACGCATTGCACATCCACCTAATCGTTATCATTTCTGTACATCTGAACCTATGTCAAGTAATTATAATTACAAATACCAGAACTATATAACAGTTTCCAACTTGCCAGTAGTGTAGGTGTTTGCCTGGTGAGCCTGCAAGGTAACCACTGTAGTGTCTGAATGAAACAGGGTGGTCGAGGCCTGGGAGGTCAGTAATGAGGTCTGCTGCCGGGGCACCATATACCAAGTTCCCCACACTCACCACCACCACTGCCACTGATAACCACCACATCTTCCCTCCACTAATAAACGTGCTATGTTGAAATCTGTCAATTATATAAATTGTGCTTTCAATTTTTTGCTGAAATCACTGATGTATATTTAATTTTAAAAAAAATAGAAAAAAGTGACATTGGCAAATACAGTACCGGTACTGTACAGTAAAAACTAAATTGCCCTTCCTTGCCAAAGGTGGGCAATAACAACAAAGATACAGTATACAACTTGAATTTCACATACAGTACCAACATCAAGTACAGTAAGTTGTAATACACCCTGTAGCTAATATGGTACTGTACTGTTACTGGCTAAATTCATGATACTGTACTTTAACTGATACAACACTGCAACATACTGTCCTGTGATAACCATAAATCCCTTCTCATGGGGGCTGAACAAAAATTTCCAAAATCAAGATCCATTCATTGCATGATACAGTACCAGTATGTGGAAAATATAAAGCAAGAATACTGCACGGAAAAAAAAAAAAAAAAAAAAAAATCTGTGTGAATATGGACGACGCAGCTCTGAACACAGAATGAGAGCCTACAAATCTACTCCAGAGTATGGAACAGATGTTGTTGCTGCAGATCATGTAGTTAGTAATGACAGTGTCTATCTGGTGAAAGAGGCTACCACATGCAAGAACATAGTCTTTCAAAATAAAATTAATAAAATAGAAACATGTACAATACTGTACCATATAACAGATGTCATTGCAAAGGCTACCTTCCTGACTAACACCAATATAAACCAAACCTTTCACTGTATACGTGTAGTAGAAATTTCAAGACAAACCTACAGCACTCTCTAAGCATCTTACATGACAGTACATCTGAAAAAATAAAAACAGATAAATTAATAAATCATAACTAAGTGATGTATGAACAAGCATAGGCTACTAACAGAAGCATTATACACATCCTCCTCCAACACCAATATAAATACTGCTATGGCATGTATGGCATAACAGTACCAATATGGTATGCAGTACAGTATATACTACTTAATATGATCAATATCCTATGTTGCTGCATATGATATTCAGTAAACCCTTGCTATAACAGACCTCGATATAACGGATTTCAGATTTAATGAATGCCTTAGTGGACACCAAACTTTCGTGGGCTATAACAAATAACGGTTATTGAATGGGGCACGGTGGGTCACAATACAAAGGTTTCCTCCCTTTTTTACTTCAACCTGGCCCAAAACTGTCCTCTCCCCATTATGACTGCTGAGATGCAATTACAGATTATTCATTCATTCATTCATTGCCAGACGCCATGTATCCCAGACGGGGTGGCCAAGGGCTTAGAGTTAATTGTTTTACAGGGAGGGGCACTAATCCTCCACCAACCCACTTGACACATAGGGATGCCAACAGCATCTGGTGTTCCCAGGCGGTCACCCATCCAAGTACTAACCAGACCCAACGTTGCTTAACTTCGCTGATCGGACGGGAAGCGGTGTACTCAACATGGTACAGTAGGCTAATACTGTACTAGTCAAGCCAGATGTGAAATATGTTGCAAAAGGGCAAAATTACAGGCCAAGTTAGTGTAAA
>NC_137045.1:7701219-7738719 GCF_032717465.1 Coenobita brevimanus
TTTATCACATGAAGTGCATTGTGAATGTAAATCATGACTACTGTTGAGTGAAAACGAAAACAGATTTACGGGTGATGACTGAAAATCAAATGACATTCTGTAGAAGACAAAACGGATTATTCAAACTTCATACTGAGCAAATATTAATCTGAGTAAACTAGAGCACAGTACAAGCATGAACTCGAGCCTTGTAGGACAGATCTGGGATATGAATAAGGTGACGGAGTGGGTGGAGGGGCAGAACGTGACGGAAGAAGAGTGGGTGATCGTGGGTCCTGGCGTGCCTGTCACCCACCCCGGCATCAACCTGACGGCGGTGGTGGCTGGTTCCTGTGCGTCGTTGATCTTGCTGGTACTCGTCATCTCCATGCTCGTATACTACATCAAAGTTTGGCGCCGCCGTAGAGAGTGAGTACAAACACGTCACACGTTTTTTGCTTGGAGTCTCAGTTGTTACGTTTGCTCTGGCATGTATTGCAACCTTCGTGGTGTTATGGATGCAGGGTATGTAGGCATGGTGTGTGATTTATTAAATAGAGTGATCATCGATTGAAGCCATTTGCCTGCAGAAACCTTGGCCCCTTAATCTAGCAACATTTCATATATATATATATATATATATATATATATATATATATATATATATATATATATATATATATAATCAAAATGTTAGTGACGAAATCAGGAGATGCGGTAGTGGTAGAACGTACAGTACCCGTACAGAACGGGAAATGAACGTTTAGCGTACAAGGAAAGTCTCTGTATTCACAAAGAATCGTAGCCAGTTCTAATGATGAACGTTTTCGTAGCAATAACTTCTTATCAGGTATCGTTTTGTTACGAAATTTTTCAGTAATGATTGGGTCTAATCTGCTTGCGGAAGTTTTTGGTAGCTGTATGAGGAAAGGTGAAGGTACATTCTGTAGATTTAAGCTATCCTAATCACAGCTGTAACCTCCCTTCACCCTGTCTCTGTCTGTCTGTCTGTCTGTCTTATCAGCTTCTCATTTTAGACTGTGCGATAAGTTAACAACGACAACATCCCGGATACTTGTAGACGTTCAGTCCGAGGACTTTTTTTTTTTTTTTTTTTTGGCTATTGCAGCAACCAGACGATTTTATTAATTTTGGGGGACATCTTAGTTCAAGTCGCCTTAGCTGTGTAATACCGCCTGGTAGTAGCAAGAATAAGATAAGAATGTCATCATACTCAAGTGGCTAGTAAATAACCCCTTATGGAGATTCAGCTTCTTCACATCGATGACACACTTTTATCCTTGCTACTCTCAGACTATTTTGGTCAGCTTAGGAGAGCCATTTCGGACTGGAGGTGTTTGTGTGAAAATTTAGAGTTCCCTTAGTTATAATCAAATATCACTGAAATAAATAATGCCCCGATGATTAGCGTACTAAGCTTAAAATGGTACTGGTATGCGTTATTTTGAAGTTATTATAGAACCGACAATGAAGTATGATATATCTGAACACACCTAACTCAGCCTTGAAAGCAATGGTCGTCCGTCTTAATCTTAGTCGTATAGTCCGTGCTTCTCAACTTAGTTCAGATTTTCGTCCTTTGCAGCTTGGTTTACGTAGTACAGTGGCCAGAAAATAATGCCACGACTCCACACCCTCATCACTGCACTTCTTCGTGACCAGCATCATATTCTAGTGTTAATGCATTGCTACAACTCAACATTCAATATGTTGAGAGAGAGAGAGAGAGAGAGAGAGAGAGAGAGAGAGAGAGAGCAATTTTGGCCAAGTTGCAGTAAAAATATGGTTATTGCCACAGGTTTTGGGTGTTGAAGTATGGTGAAACTCTGTATTTGTTATAAACTTTTCAACATCTATGAACGGGAGCCCTCATTTGATATCGTCCTGGCCAAGAAACGACATTGATTAATCTGTTCACTAAGAGATGCGTTTCCCGTGATTACTCATAACCTCTGGAGGAAGTAAGTATGAAATGAATAAGTATATGTTTCCGTGTTGAAAGGGTTAAGGACTGAAAATGAAAATGTGCCAGAGAAAAATCGGATACATAGTACAGTAAATGGCCGATATTGGCAACAACATGGCCTGTTTATGTTGTGGTCATTTTCCACCACTGTTCACATTACAGAATGTTATCTACTCATTTAAACCGCCTGATGAATAGCCAGGTGCATGTTACGTCAGATCATGATTTTTGTGGCAGTGACGTTACCTTACTAAACATAGCACACCTTGCCGCGTTCAGGAATAATAGACCCTGTGTCATATGCACCAAGTTAATACATTCACACAGCACCCTATAGGCTACCACATCCCAGGTCTGTGGGCATATAATCGCAAACTCTGGTAGTAGATTTCTATTTATAGCCAGAGCGACGCTGATATCAGCACACATTGTCCCTTAGTCTACCAAAGGAAGTCACCTGTTTAGCAGTATGTGCAACAGGCAGAGATGTGGGACAGACTACATTGTGTATGTGACCCCATGCACAAGGTACTCTATACCATATCGCCGTACTCATTTGGAGGGAACTTGGTGCATATGACACCGGTAGCGTTATTTTGAAACCAGGTGCAGAAATAGTTAGGCATTTCCACAGATCTCTATGGCTTTCATCTGTTGTCATTTTAATGTTCACTCCAATTTTATTGTTGAGTGTTAGGTAACAGTTTGAGCGAAGCTGAAAGTAAATTTTAAAAATCAATTTTGACCGTGTTTATTAAAAATAAGAAATGCCTCGTATTGAGGATGATGGTAAAGACTTCTATCCTATCTTGTTCCCACAATCTATAAATAGGCACCTTTTCTTACAGGAGTTACCCAGCATACAGTAGTCCAGCTGGCCTACTGCGGTTATTTTTTTATGTAATGTGCTTGTCTTTAATCCCCTCATTTCGAAAAATCTCAACAAATCATGAGGTAGCAATAATGAAATAAGAAAGAAGTCAGCTTCCAGCTTACACACACACACACACACACACACACACACACACACACACACGTTAGGTGATACGTTGTATTCAGCACTATCCACACTTAACGCCTCTTCCCATAATTAATTTACAGCGCCTCAGAGGTGAAAATTACAATACATGTGGTAGTTCATTGGCTTGATTGTAGAAATGAGGATCACCACAGCATATAGTTTACTGTATATGGTAAGTACTGTATTTAGAAAATTTCCATCACTCAGAAAAGCTGGCAAGTGGCAGATAGACAGATCACGAAGAGCAGTGGTGTAGGAGGATTAATTATCGCCCGGCTTAGCAAGGCGAGGTGATGTAGTTTTTGTCGGCGCGCGCGCCGTGTGTGCGTGTTTGTGTGTGTGTGTGTGTGTTTTGCCAGAATATCTTGAAAAGTTGTAAACGAATTCTCACCAGCTATGTGGATTTTGCAGAATTCAGTTACTTTGGTGCGCATTTAATCAAAGACGACCGAATGCCAGCCGCCGTAAATATGGATTGGCTTTTTGTGAAACGCTGCTATTGAATTCCATAGAGTTTTGCGTATTTTCTTTACATTTTGTTTGTAGGTAGCATGTACAGTACCTTGGCCAACAACATATTCTGGCGGGCAATTAGCATTCGGCCCCCGAATGCTTTTGTTTCATTTCGTTTAGAATTGCAGAGCGCATTCGCTTTCTGGATGGTTAGGGACAGCAGATAGTTTGCCTTGTACTTTGTACATTCATCTAGGCCTCTTGGGCGGAGGACTGATATGAAGTCAGACAGCAGATACTGATGCTGGCTGTAACGGTGTCGCAATTTGTGGGTCACATTACATTAACGACAGACTTCGGTTAATGTACAGCAGGATGGACTCGGATACTTGGGTAATTTTGAGCTGGAGTAACTTTATTTCATTTATTTATTAGCCTGTTTATTTTTAATAGAAACCAGTATATTGTTTTGTAGGCCTCTCATAAATATGATGTGATTTAACAAACCTAATCTAGTCCTTACTCTGAGACAAAACTTTTCAGATTATCTTGCTGGTAGCCACAATATTAGGTCAGTACCGTACGACATGATCGACATTACCTAAGTGGAAAGATAAGCCTGTGCGTCTATGTGTAGATGATGATTTAACTAGAGGTTGGCTGGATGTTTGATGTATGTTTGGAGATTATTTATACCACAGATATTTGTGAAGCCTATTCAGAAGGAATATCCACCCAGCCATTCCTCTATTCATCCAACCATTCATCATTCATTCCTTAACTGCCTCATTAGGAGCGTAGGGACCAGCAGGTAGACTATGTATTCCATATATTTAAGATCCAAGTTACCTTGCCTGGAGTAGCGGTATGTGTGCAGTGTACACCAAACTATCCCTCGGGCTTAAAACCTTATTAACTACATCGAACTAGAGCGCCTTAGCCCATTTGATTACGGAGCGTCTGTTGGTATTTTTACGGGAGTATGTTTGACTTGTCACTCAGGCCACAATAACGAGGTTGCACTATCGAGTGAGTGGATGATAGGCGTTCCTATTGTTATGACCCAGAATCGATCATAAATTTGCTATATTCATTTTTGTTTTTACATGACTGAAGTGAGTCACCCCCACAACTTGAACAGTTAGTCGTGGTTACTTGAAATTTGATGTGTTTCTGTTATGAGTTAGGAATGAGTCTCCTTGGTTACTAATCAATTCAGTCCTCGTATTTGGCTACACTTGGCCATCAGCTTAGCCGAAAGGGTTTAGGAGTGCTCATCAAGTGGGGGGGGGGGAAGCGCACTAAACTGAAGCTCCCTCTTGACCTTGTGTTCAGCTGCAGGTAGGAGGGACAGTCCAATAGTTCTCCTTTTGTTTTTCTGTGGTTTTGATGATGATGATGATCTGTTTGTAGGTGCCATACTGCAGTGTGAATTAATGGTAACCGTGTGCTGGTGCCATACTGCAGCGTGAATTAGTGGTAACCGTGTGCTGTGTTTCAGGTACGAGCGGCTGGAAGAGAGACGGCTGCTGGACGAGCTAACAGAGGTGCTTGAGGCGCTGAGGGGACGGCCCAGGCGGGTGGGATCCACTGACCCCCTCACAGAGAGCGAGAAGTACTTCCTCATCCACGACTTTGCTGACTTCCCCTAAGGCTGCAGTGAAGTATTTCCCTATTGAAGATTTAGCTAATTTCCACTGAGGCGCCACAATGAAGTACTTCCTCATCCACGACTTTGCTGATTTCCCCTGAGGCCTCGCAATGAAGTACTTCATTCACGACTTTGCTGACCCTGAGGCCCCGCAGCGAAATACTTCCTCATCCACGTCTTAGCTGACTTCCTATGTGGCCCAGCAACTGCCCTATCATGCCTGCCTCGCCTCCTTTATGAACCCACCTGTCGTTATTTTACTTGTGGGTGCAGCGAGAGCAAAACACAAGACACAGCTTAAGTATTTGATTTCTTTAACGTTTGGGACTAAAAATACCCCATCTAAAGAGAGACTTACCTCTGTGTGCCCCCCTCTTTTTTTTTTTTTTTTTTTTTTTTTTGTTATCCTGGTCTTATTCTAATTCACACTCTTGTAACAGCTGCCTAGCATGGGCCAGCTGTCCCACTGCAGTTATCCTCTTTTATGTTTTTAAGTGTTAAGAGACGTATATAACTTACGCTCTTACCGGTGTACCCCTCCCACCCATTTTACTCATTTGTCTCCACGAATCAGTCTTTACTTTTTGTCTCTACGCACACATCCGCCGTTGGGCACCTGAGATGATATATCACAAATAAGTACAGCTTCTTACGTTGTCCCAGGTTTCTGATTCTTCTAATTTACTGCAGGTTTATGGACCACAAGCCTTTGCTGGTATGAGTTTCCAGTCTTTAAAAATGTGACCGCCGCCTCACTGGTAATGAAAGCTAAGTGGTAATCAATCCAGTTCGAAAATTCTCTTCTAAGCTAATAAAAAAAAATGGCAGCAGAAAGAATGAAACAGGGATCTTCTTGCTGAAAGAGTTACCCAGTTACAGTGAAGTGGTTAATGACTCCTTTACCTAATCCCTCCAGTTCGAAAAGTCAATCCTACGGTGTATAAAGTAATCTGGATTCATTAAATAAAAAGTAATCAGACTGAGGGTTTTGCCCAAAGAAGCTACAGGTATATCTCCCTTGAGCTCTAACAAAACGGGTACGGTGCCACCATTCCTAACACCGTTCCTATGTATTAGCCCTCTGTTCACTTCTCATAACACCCGCAACACCTCGTATTATTTGCTCTACCACCAGATAATTTTACTCACCTCAGGATAGGCTTTTTGAAGTGTATATATGGTTTATACATGATATTCATGAATCTCCACTCCAAGAAATATACCAAAAATTTAAGAAAATCATCTGAAGGTAGAGATAATATGCCAAGTACACATTCAATAATCCCTTCATTACAGTAAATCTTCCCTAAGTCTAATAACATCGTCCCAAGGCAGCAACAGCATGAGAAGACAGCTATGTATTCAATAATCCCTACAATGAAAAGAATCTACCCTTAGTTTAATAATATAATCTGAAGGTAACAACAACAATATACAACACACGTCATTTGATTGAAGGGGTTAAGTGTTTCCGTACTTTCACATCCCACCTTTATAACAGACAGACAGACTTACGACCAACTGCGGATCATAACCAAGATTTATTTCTGCAGGAAGGGGAAGAGACAAGGGGAACTTCCACACTCTCATATCTTTGTCCTTACATCGACTGGGGAATTAGGTGTCGGCATCATTGTTGTATTATTTTGATCGGACTCAGCCATCATGACAAACTGTAACTTGTCTCATGGAAAACACATTCATATTTTCGTGTATACTGTAGGTTAATGACAAACTTGAATTATGGTTATGTGCTCAGTGATCGGTAAGTATTTTTCAGGTAATTTAACTGATATAATGTATAATAAACGATATTTTATTTAATTTCTGATTGAAAATCAACGTTGTATTATTATTTCTTGTCAAAATACATTGTTTTATGATTAGTTTTATTTCATTCTTTGTGGCTTTTATGATAATGATGTATGAATGAACGTCCGAGCGAAATCACTGGACGTGCTGTCGATAGTACTCTCTTTCATAGTTTATCTTTCCACGCTTTCTGAACGTGACATATATTTTCATGTCATAAAGTGTGGCAATCCTGCTGACGTTGTTTATGCCCGGCTGATGTGTGCTAATTCAACACGAGTGAGCATCAACGTATCTTATCATAATGTGTCGTAATTCCACAGTATCGTCATTGTTCACTATACTCACATTTAGAAGTGTTTATTGGAATAGTTTATTCTGAAAATTCTTCTATATCTTATATCTGAGTTGTGGTGACGCGGTTGTTGTAATGTGAATGTGATCTTAAGTTGGCACAACAATTATTTGACAGGTCACCTAGTCATCTTCCACACCCCCTCACCTGGTTTTCACTCTTCCATAATATAACAGTTATAATAATAGCAATAGCATACGATGATCGTCATTAAAATCTAGACTTCTATATTTCATTTATTTATTGTTGGACACGGTAAATAACATTGTGGTTGACCATATTCATTGGGCACTTGTACTGTAGTAGGTGGGGACGCTCATTAGAGACCCTATAGATAGTAACAGGGTCCCTAGTGCTCACCATCCACTCACTCGATGTTGTGCAACCTCAAGATGACTGCACTGGTTGACAAACCAAATGGTTTCTTATAATCCAGGAAAAAAAAAAATGAAAACATTTACCACGCCGGGTGATACCCATGTAACGAAATCACGTCTGGTGCTCTCTCTCTCTCTCTCTCTCTCTCTCTCTCTCTCTCTCTCTAATTGTGTGTGTGTGTGTGTGTGTGTGTGTGTGTGTGTGTGTGTGTTTCGTTCTTACGTCCACCTTTAATTAATTAAAGGAAATATTTTTATTTAAAATGCCAGATTCCCCGAGGTTTAGTACCAATTATATGGTAAAAGTTGATATTTTGAAACATTTATCACATAACGAGGACTATTTACAATATTTGCTAACTGAATAATTTACCGTATTTCCATTTTTTTTTCTCTTTACATTATCGCACATTAGCGAAAGAGTAGAATTAATGCTACCTTAAAATAGGATTATTCCTACATGAACTACATGTTATATTTACAGTTACCTAGCCATACATTAAACAGCAGTCAGGAACAAGTACTATAATATTTCGTATGTAAGTCAGGGACACAGCTTACTATTACACTGTGTCTGTTCATACCTTGTACTTGGGGTTATGTCCGTCACTTTCCTTCCTGACGCACCATACCAAGAGCAATCAGTTATGGGCAGAGAAACACAAAGCCTCTCTCAAAGAAATGTTAGCCAGTTGTGGGAAATGAGACGCAGAAAAGATCAAATGTTAGGCAAACTTTTGTGCTGTTACACCACTGCTGTCGTCCTCAGTGTTTCTGGCCCATATCAGCATTTAGTGGCGTCCCCAGATTTTTTAAAATCTGGAAAATTCTTAAATCTGGATATCCACTTTTTTTTTTTTTCATAACAATCAATGGTATCTAGGGGCATCTGGATATCCACTTTATATTTTTTGATAAAACAATCAATGGTATCTAGGCGCACCCACCATCCTCTCACTTCATGAAGTACCGCTTTCAGGTGACTACAATGAATGGCAAGCCAAATGGTTTCCCGTAACCCAGAAAACCATTAGCTACGCTGGGTCAGGACTGGGTATGAACTGGAGATGCACGAAAAGACGCCTGGTAGTCTGGTGAATTGAGATGCTCTAACCGTAAGTGGCCCATAAGGATTTAAATCCGATGGATGTTTGGGGTTTAATGCTAGTGAATAACTCTCCCCCTAAATGTTGGATCTGAGTAACCCAGCCCAGGGCTCCTACGCTCTTAATAAAGCAATAAAGGATTGGATGATGGATGTCAGATGTAATTTATCGACACTGAACGTGACGAGGTGAAATTAGAATAAAAGTTTCCTTTAAGCCCCCAACCTTTGGATATAATTTTATTTTATTTTCACTATATTTTCAGACTATATATTTTTTTTAAACTTTGGAATGAGTTCCGGTCGCGATGACAATAATGAAGGCTCGATGTAATTCCTCCAGTTCAAAAAGGTTCTTGTGAGTTAAGATCGCCTGGTGGTTGCAAGAATAAAACGACACTACGGTATCGTAGTGAAAGCTGAAAATTAAACAGTGGTTCAACTAGTTGTTTGACAGTAACTTCTGAAACTGGTGTTAAGTGAGCAGATTGACCAATAATTTGGTATTCCATTACTTTCATCTGTCTCTCATCTATGAAAGAGAGACAGTCCAAAGACCTCCCCAGATGATCAATAATGAGCAGGCAGATGTCTTGCGCTGTTGACAGTCTTTGTGGAGGAAGTTAGGGGGAAGGTGAAGGAGTGCCAGTGTCAGACATTCATTTGTCTTGGCATTGCGCAAGTACAGTTTCAAATGTCTCGGACCACTGAAACTCCTTTCTTTTGGGCTATAGGGGTAGTTCGTGGGGAAACAGATGCATGCAATATCACCCCGCAAGATAAAGGGGTGCGTAAGATCCACACTTTTACGCAGGGGTAAAGGAAAGGAGCGTCGTATTGTTAGGAATTACGTAGGCTGATAACTTCGTTGACTTGCCCGAGCCTTGGAAGATTTTGAGTCAGTCATCAGTGACTGAGCTACAGCTCATCCACCTTAACTTGGCGATGACATTCGTCATTTATTTCCCGTCATTCAGTGGCAGAATATACAGTACTGTGGCTCTACATCCTATCGAGAACACTGATTCGTGACAGTATAGTATTTTCTTGTTACAGCTTAAATTTCAGGGTAGAAAGAGGGCAATTTTAGGCTGAAGTTAAAATGAACATTATAGTCTTCTGTGATACATTCCAGTAACATTGCAGAAAAGCCTGATTGATGGTGGCGGGAAAGGAAGCTGTTTATGGCGTTAGGGAAGTGATAGCATTGAGGGGGAACTTTTTATTTATTTATTTATTTATTTTATTTTTTTTTTTTTTTGGTAGTGGTGGTGGTGGTGGTAAGGAGGATGAGTGGATTTTGCTGGTGGCAGTGTCCAGGAAAGGAGGCAGTTGTTGATGGTGGCAGTGTAAATGTGTAGTAGCTGTTGTGTACGGTATTGACTTGTTCAATACGGATTTTTTTTTTAACACATGCTAGAAACATGGCATGTGTAATGAGTTGCTCCGTGCTCGTGCGTTCGTGAACTGTTGTAAATAACTAAGTTTTGATTCGATTTAAAAGTCTGAGGAAGTGTTACGGGTCAGTCAAGGTGGTGACTTTTTGTTTAATAACAGGTCAAAGAGGTAACATGGAATTCATTAAACCTGTTATAGGTGGCGGGTGTTGCACTCTTTAAGTGCTCTTTCTTGTTTAATTATTATCACCAGACTATTTAATGAAGTTAGGGAAATTGCTTAGCAGTGAAGGGATTCATGAAAGTTGTATTTAATTCCCCCTGTTTAAAATGTCACATGAAGTTAATATAATATTGTTGTATGGAGATTATAAAATCAATGACAGAATGGCCGAAAGAAAGTTATTGTTAGTAGTGGTATGAAAGGGTGGCTATTGTTGGTGCTGGTGGTAAGGAAGGATAGGTATCTTCTTTCTCGTGTCGAGGCATATAAAAAATAAATAAATAAGGGATAGTAAGGGAAATAAAGTAGCAGTTGAGATGGAGTGATAGGAAAAAACAGAAAATGATGGAAACATGAAATCTTTAAATATGCCAGGATGAGATGGAATTGGCTGGGTGGAAAAAGCTGTAAGAGGTCTTTGTTCTGTTTCAGTCTCTTGCTGATTTTTGGGATGAATGATAATGCTTCCATGACAGTTTTTTTTTTTTTTTTTTTTTTTTTATTTGCTCCCTACCTGCACACAATTTTTTGTAGCTTAGATGAGTCTTCGAACTGGAGGGGTTCAGTGAATCCTTCATTAATCCGTTTAATATGAGAGATCCTTTCTAAGTTGACGAAAATCGTCTGAAGGTAAAAAAGAATAATGTAAACAAAATGTCATGGTCTTGGAAGCGTCAAAACGTTTCACAGGGTGTACAAGTGACGAGGCGGCAGACCAAGAGTAAAGATCAAAGGAAACGGAAGCTGCTTTGTTTGTAAAGAACTAACTCCCTACTGCTACTACTACTACTACTATAATAATAATAATAATAATTTGAGAGTTTTATGTGAGGGCTGTTTATAACCATTCATGACTTAAGGATTTGAATGCATACTGTTATTATGATCTGCACATTTGGAGGGTTCGGAGGTCGGAGGAGAGCTGTAATCTTTACTGTATTTGTTTAATTCTAGCATTCTGGCCACACTCTTATACGAACAGGTTCAGTTGCCTCGTGTGTACAGGCGTGTCATGCAGTATACGACGCTTGATGCTTTGTAGGTAAAACAAATGCGTAGTGAACTATATGCCTCATCCTTGGACGCGACCCTGGGAGATGAGTGAGACGCTCCTTCCCTGCCATCATGTCGCCATTCTCATTTTCCTAGTACCTCTTCCTTGTCAGCTTAATTCTGTATTTTATTTTTGAATTATATGTCGACGTTAAGAGGATATATATAAACCACATACAGAGGAATAATATGATGTAATATTCAAATATATATCGCCAAGGAAGAGATACAGGGGATCGAGACTCCTTACCGTTGGAGAACATGGGCCTTATCCTGGTGGTATCGTCCTTACTGATAATTAGTACAGTAAATAGACTCTTCTGGGGCTCTATTTATAAATATTCTTGGACTTAAATTTGTGTATGAGATTGCTTGTTTATAATTTTGTCTTCTTTCATATAGCTGCCGAGCACTTCACAAACTACACACACACGCATACACACACACACACACACACACACACACACACGACAGAATAAAGTCAATCACGATACTAATTAAACACCTTTGTAGAGACTTTATCGAGAGAATTATTTAACCCTCTCATAGTCGGGACGGCTCTTAAGTACTCTATCCCAACTAAAGCCAGACGATTTTATTCAGCTGAATGAGTTATAGGAGCCCGAGAGTGTTAATATCCTTTTTGAATGATTCTCCAGATAAAGCCTCCATACCCTCGCGAGCTAAGCGCGCATGGTTTCAGGCAGTATTGGAGAAACCAGAACAGGAGAACATAAAAGAAAATAACGTAAGGAGTGTGTGCGTGTGTGTGTGTGTGTGTTCGCGTACAGATTCCATTCGATGATCTTACGTATTTTTCAGCCTTTCTGCTTAGTAATTATCGGCCTTTCATGCTACTTACCATTTAATCTCACTGGTTATAGTTCAAGTGGTAGATTTTATACCCATATATTCTGAAATTGTCTTTATTGTGAATGATAGAACAGTTTCGTCTCGACTTGGACCCTCTTGAGATATCGCAGAGAACATGAGAATATTTCATGATGATGGTGATGGTGATGATGATAATGATTGTTATTATTTCCCTTCTTTCTTTTCTCTCTGCTATCCCACTCACACTGCGTCCCCCACACCCACTCACCCTGCGTCCCTCACACCCACTCACCCTGCGTCCCCAACACCCACTCACCCTCATCCCCGAACCCACTCACCCTGCGTCCCCCACACCCACTCACCCTCATCCCCGAACCCACTCACCCTGCGTCCTCCACACCCACTCACCCTCATCCCCGAACCCACTCACCCTGCGTCCCCCACACCCAATCACCTCCACCCCACTACTCACCGGCGCCGACCTGAGGCTCCCAACCGCCCCTACTGTCATTCGACTATTCACTAAATTTCTTAAGTCTAAGTTGTGTATAAGGCTTTTTTTTTTTTTTTAATACTTTTATTCTTTTTCATCCAGCCACACTTCACAACCAAATGAGGTAACGGGAAAAAAAAAAAAAACAAGAACCACACACACAAAAAATCTGAAAGCGGTATAGCCTAAATGCCAGGAATACTCGTTTAATTCTACGTACTTATTCAGACCCTTGATAACTGCGAAGCTTGACCTCACGCCTGCAGTACTCAATCCACTGGTAGAATTTTCCATGTGAGTCATACAGCCAAGGAGAGTTATTAAATCTCCGTGGTTATTACTCCAGCCTCAGGGCTATGGTTTTTAACTGAGTATGGTTATGGTTACGTGTGTTAAAGGATTACTAATGATCGTTAGGCATGGATAAGAGAGAGAGAGAGAGAGAGAGAGAGAGAGAGAGAGAGAGAGAGAGAGAGAAAGAGGGGGGGGGATGTGTGCATGGTACATCATTGATTTACCTTAAAAAAACTCTTGGGCACCATTCTCATAATATACATCCACCTCTCACCGCTTGTCCCCTTGTGTCTCAGTCCCTATTACTCTATTTTCCACATAGAGTTCTCTGATGGCGGGAAATACACCACGACTGCACCTCTGACCCTGAGAGACCCAAGGGACGATTTAGCAGGGGGAGGGGGAGGGGCTAAGGTCAGGACATCACACAAGGTCGAGATGTCTGACGAGATGAGGCAAGACAGTGGTGAGCTGGCGGCGATTTGTGTGGGTACTGTACAGTACTGCTAAAGTTCCTACAGCATAGCATCGCGTGACTTTGGAAAAGAGGTCCTTTTCGCTTGCCGACATATTCAACGATACGTGAACTTCGGCCTTCGCCGTACATCAACTGCTTGAAATTATCGTTACACTGATGGAGTGATGAGTAACCAGAAAAAGGGTGACTTATAACAGCGAGAAGACCACGAGAATAAGATAAAGAACTGAGACAACAGATGAGTGAAGAAAAATAGGTTGTGTTCCAGAACTGCGTCACACTCAGATAACCGATAGTTTGTTTGCTCCAGGAGGAAGCACGTGATTGTCTGCCCAAGGCTCAGACTACTGATAATCTGGGTCAGGTGCGCAGGTAAAGGAGGAGAGGCGGTCCGGATGATGGTGTGGGCGCACTGAGAACTACCCCCTGGGAATACACAACACCTTCTGGCCAAGGAGGAAGCGACGTCTGATACAAAAATTTGCCCACTCATTTACTGAGTCTTCGTCACACTTAGGGTATGTCCTTCACTCTTCACCTTGAGGCATCATACAAAACAGTCACCTACAGGCAAAGAAACGTAGGAAGCCTCTCTCACCTTTGAGATATTGGCCAGCAAAGAAAAGGACAAGTACAAGAAGCGAATTAGTAATCGATTGTGTGTACAGTACAAGAGAAGAAATATTAAGCGAGCGTGAGAAATAGAGCCTGTAATATCAAGGGAACGTGAGAAGGAGAGAAATACAAGAGGTGCATTATTAGCTGAACTTTTGTCGTGACTATGAACACGTACTTCACTCTGCGCAACGGGATACATCTGACGTGGCCCCACACGGAGGAAGGTCAGCGAGAGCAGATGTGGAGCATCGGGGCGGCCGTGGGGGTCATGATGGTTCTCATAATATTCATCATCATTCTGACCTGCTGCTGCAAACGACAGTAAGTTATTTTTCTCTGGTCAGTGGGGAAAATGTTCTTTTCCCCGATTTATTTAAATGTTTATTTATTTTGCTGTTGTTGGTGTGTTTTCTTTTGCTGTAGAAAAAGGACGGAAATTCGTCAGTCTTATAACTCAACAAACCTTTTCTTCCTATTGTCCTTCATTTTTCCTTTCATTGTGGAATCCAAATGGATGAAGGGATTAAATACAGGAAGTATCAGTAAGCTTTTAAAAGTGAAGAGATAGGAAAGAATAAGAATTAATGGTTTAAGAGTTTGAGGAAGTTACGAAATGGTGTGGAAAAAGAGTAGGAAAAATGACAAAAATTTCTAAGCTTACCCATTCTAATTTACCTGAATGCCACCCAGACGCCTATTTCACCGAGAATTACTTCAGGAGCAATTATTGCCAAAAGAAATTAATTTAACAATGTTAAACAGTTCTTTAAGTGATTCGGAGTCATCAGCAGTGAAAGAAAATATAGACTGAAATCATGAAATCGTTAGCACGGAGCTGATTATTTATAATTTCTGGTTTCTTTTCCCACTTTTCCTTTGCACATTTCCTCCAGTGCATGACTTTCCTTGTCACTCGTAAAGCTTCGGCTGGAGGGTTTGACAGGCAGATGATAGCTGTCTTTATGCTACCATTATTTTATTCGCATAGAGTAGTCATCTCTTGTATGTTTTTTTTTTTTTCTTTATGTTCCGAGGTCTGAAATCTCTCCCTGATTGTTTTATGAAAAAGCACATAACCCTCAGTAATATGATGTGGTATCTGTGCAGTGGATCTGTTCAGTGTAGCTGCCTTATAAGGACCAACCAGCCTACTGAAGTAATTGTCTTGAATACGAGTACTGTACCATGCGCTCTCCCCTTCCTAAAATTTCTCGTGAGGAATCCAATTGAAAGCTTTGCCAAAGTCGAAGTAAAAGCTGTCCCATGATATATCACTGTCTAGCAGGTCATACACTTGAGAGAAAACTTGTTCATAAAGACCCCGTAAACTCATGCTGGGTTTCGTTTATATAATTAAAACCTTGAACGTTCTAAAAGCAGTTGTTCTGCTACTGAGGTTTAGCTTGACGGACGATAAGATGGACAGAGAAAGAGGGAGGGGTAATGTGAGTGAGGCTCCTGAGGCAGGCATTCCAAGGTAGAATATGAGAGAGAGAGAGAGAGTGGGCAAAGCGTCTTTAGCAATTATAGGATCAAGTAGAATTGTGGGATTAGAGCAGTGGGACAGATGCATTCGCTATGGAATTTGAGAGGCTCACGTGTTAATTTACACGTGAAGATTTCGTACTGAGAGAGAGAGAGAGAGAGAGAAAGAGAGACGGTAAAATGAAATGGGACCTATACAGTAACTGTTAGTCTTAATGAGGCGACTGACATGACTATAATGTGTGCTGCAGGTGTGACATGCGTGCCTACAGCCGGGAGGACGAGGTGGCCGCCGTGTTGGTTCGAGCCCAGCCACACCAACAGTACGGCTCCACCAGGGACGGCCAGCACCACCACCTCATCACACACCCCCAACGACTCTGTCCTTAAACCTTTCAGTCAGCCTTTTATTCTTTTCCTGTTATGTCAGAACGGTTTTACTTATTATGAGTTAGTGCTGGAGTTGGATGCCTTCACCTGATGGCACTGGAATGACCGGGTGCACCACTGTCTTGTTATATAAACGTCCCTAATGTCCCTCCCAATCCCCCAAACGAAACATGAGAAGAAAGGATAACTGCAGTAGGCAACTTGGTCCATTGAGAGTATATTTACATGTTGTTTGTATAACTATGAGTGACTTCTTTCTGTTAACTGGATGGCTGTTGGATATGTTGCACATACTGTGTTGTAGATAAGTAGGTTAAAATGTGCAATGCTCTTTATAGCACCAGTGACAGCTTTAATTTATTTAGTGTAAAAATATTTTTTTAACAATCTGTTAAACATTTTTATTAAGACGAGTTGAACAGTTTAACAACAAAGAAATCTTGAAGTTATGTTTCCCTTTTTATTGGTGTTTATGATCCTAACAATGCCTAAAGTCGTACTCTTGTTGCCAAGAGGCATAGCACCCCTTTCGTAGCAGTTTATTTTACAAACTAGTATATAAACTTCTCTTGTACTTGTATATTATTACCCCGCCCGGGTCGGAGTCCCGCGAGGTATTGTTTTTGGTCGTTTGTTTGTTGGCAACATTACGGAAAAACGGCTGAATTAAATTAAATGAAGGTTTCAGGATATGTGGGCATTGGTCTCAAAAGTGATTAAATTTTGGCGGTAATCGAGTGAACCTGAAAGTTCAGAATCAAGGTCACCGATTTTCAGAGGGCTACAACTTGAAACTAGTCAAATATAGCCCATATGGGCTTTCACTTGGCATCAAGACCTTTGACCTTGAGTGACCTTAATTTCATGCAAAAACGACACAGTTTTCAGACTGCAAAAGTGGCCCACTTGATGGCATTCTCCGTGTATGAATACGAGTGAAAGCCAGCAGTCAGTCTAATCATCCCTGCGGGGATCTCAAGGAGTTGCAGGAATTCCCATAGTACCACCCGATTTGTTGAGTTAAACGTTTTCTTAAGATCCTCCTAGGCTCCAAGTTGACCTTGACGATACTCAAGTCGACTTTCTACAAGAACTATGAAGATCTTGAGTCTGGATGGTATCAGGAGAATGTGAGCAAAAACCTTTCCTGGCACAATGAGCACTGCAGTACCACAGTACTTGCTAGTCTCGCTGGTCTCCTTTCCTTTTCCAAATAGGGATGACCAAAACCATTGTCCGGTATGGAAGAATGAGACCAGTCTGCCAAATGACCCTTGTGACTGCAAGTAATGCCCCGATCACGGCTTCAAGCCCAGCTTCGATAAGTTCTACTGGGTTGCTGCAAACACCAGCTGCTCAACCACTTTTCAACCTATCCACTGCCTTCTTGATTTCCTTTAGAGAAGGCACGGTATCATCTTATGGTGGGAGAGCAGTTAGTGGTTGTACACCCGCCGACAGAACCTTTCACCTGGGAAGCACAGTTGTAAACAGGTGCTCAAAGTACTCAGTCCAATGAGCCCCATACTCATTCGCCCCTAACACTAGCCGTCCATCTGCAATTTAGACAAAGTTAACCTGAGAGATGGATCTGGAGGGGAGCTTCTTCAGGGTTCGGTAAGCAGGCCGAAGGTCATTTGCAAAAAAGGGGCCTGCCACCTCCTCCTCCTCACTGATTTGCCTGGCATACCTTCCTTTGTCTCTGCTTAGCGAAACTCGTGCCCGTCAAGGCAGAAGTCTGTGCCGCTCCCGATCCCCAACCAATCTGGCATTACGACTCTCCTCAACTGAGGGTAATATCCCTGGAGAGACAAAACCCATTTCTGATCTCGGTCGCTCTCCAATGTACTCATCAGTTACTGCCTGGGTAGCACGTTCTCATCACTCAACAGGGTCCTCGACAATAATGAGCATTTCAAACCTATTCGAAACTATTACTGCATACAAATGAGCACACTGCTCATTCCTGGATTTCTCAAGACGAAACTGCTTTTGGTAGCATCTTGAGCTTCTCTCAGTTTTGATTTGTAGCCTTAGAGTAGAAACATGTCTGTGATCAGTATCAAAGAACTCTGCACTCCTGAAAACACTGCAGTTCTGAGGGATCCTCCAGCAAGTACTAACAGGGCTGTGGTCAATCTCATTTACTGCTCCAGTACTAGCATACCAAGTCCAGCGGTGAAGATCTGGCCACTGGAACCAGTATCCAGTAATTTTTAACTTATAGGGCTTTGCAAAATCCAGTAGGTAAGATATACTGGAATTCCTGGTTCCAAAGCCATGGGGACCTGGACATTCCTCGAACCTTTCCTTGTCAATGCCAGAAGCCGCACTGAAGTCATTCAGGATCAAAAGTGTATCCCCTGAGGGGCACTACTCCACAACTGAGTCAAGTCTGGCACAGAACATCTCTTTCTCTTCTATATCACTCATCTCAGTCGGAGTGTACACCATCATAAGGGAGATGAAGCCCAAGAAGTGCATTATCCTCATCAGCATTATACGCTTATCAACGGGAGTAACCCTGTAGACACAAGAGACAAGTAAGCTCTAGGATGGGCACGACCAATAATACATGTATCCGTTACTATGATCTCTCCATGTCCGGGCTACCTTACTTAAGACAGAGCAGCTATGCCGATCCCAAATCGTCCCCACTCTAGTGACCAAAAGGACGATCATTCTTTGAAAGGCTTAGAACTTTCCAAGCCCCCATTCAGAGTGCCCTCCGAAGGTTAAACTTGTGCGTGGTTCTATTGTCTCGTGAGTCCTCTGCGTCACGAGAAAATCAGAATTTGGGTTTGAGGATCATCCCATCATCCTGCTGCCGAAGTCCCGTAGCTTTACCCAGCAGCCCTCATAACTGGTGTCAGTATGACAAGACCCAAAATGCCCTATCAGACTGGCAACCGATGGAACTGTTTTGATTTGTAGCCTAAGAGTAGCAACAAGTCTGTGATCAGTAGCAACGAACTCTGCTGCACTCCTGAAAACCCTGCCAGATCTTAGGATATACAGTATTAGTATAGTAGGCTACACATCTACTCAAGTTAATTTTCTTGGTACCATCTTTTCTTTGCATCAGTCATGCATTATCGGAAAAAGGAGGGAGGGAGGAAGTCAAATTCATACAGTTAAGTTACTGTTAAAAGAAATAATTTTCTTTGACGCATGTATAACTTCTTAAGGGATACCTATTTTAAACTATGCTGACTATAGCATTCGCCCAGGGTACCGCTCCCCAGGGGATATCACCGCATGACCGACCGCCAACAGGCCATGTAAACTCTGCCACAATCCCATGGATGAAACATTGTCCCATCATATCGTTAACTGCCCAGTTATTGCCCCCTTCACACCAGACCCCCTGTGCAACCTATTTCATCACACCTCTTGATGTACTTGAAGATATTCTCATCCTTCACCCTGACTTCCTCTCATTGTAATGCCCTGGCACTAGGACAATGATGGGACATTTTGGTATATATATATATATATATATATATATATATATATATATATATATATATATATATGTGTGTGTGTGTGTGTGTGTGTGTATATATGTGTGTGTGTGTGTGTGTGTTGTACACACACGCACACATCAGGTGCATGTGCATGTATTGTCCTGGTGCTGGGATGTTGAATCAAGAGGTAATTTTATAATGCATATGGTTTTTGTCTATCTATCTACCCGTGTATGTGACTATATGTATAAGTATCTGCTTAGGGTGTATATGTATATATATGTCTCCCTGTCTTTGTATATATGAGTATATCATATACAGAATATGTGCATGTAGCATATGTATATATATGTGCACGCCTGTACACATACCCATATCTATACATGCGTGCCTATCCTGTACATGCATGCCTATGGCTACATGTGCTTGAATATATACATATATGTACAGATATATACGTATACGTATGTGTGCATACGTGCCTCTCTCTCCGGAACCTGTCATATGAAGACAGACTGAAAAGACTAAGTCTGCATTCGCTAGAGAGGCGTACAGTAAGGGGAGACTTAATTGAGGTGTTTAAGTGGATGAATGGTATAAATAAGGGAGATATTAGCAAGGTACTTAAAGTGAGCATACAGGATAGAACTAGAAATAATGGTTTCAAACTAGAAAAATTCCGTTTCAGTAAGGAAATCGGTAGAAATTGGTTTGGTAATAGAGTAGTAGACGAATGGAATAAGCTACCTAGTAAAGTAGTTGCTGCCTCTTCCATTGAGAGTTTCAAGCATAGGCTAGATAAGCATATGACAAATAAGGGGTGGATATAGAATAAAGAAAATCTTATAACCAATACTAATTCAAAAAATTTTCTTTTCAGGTTACACTATGATAGTCTCTATTCTCCTTTCACACTTTCCTGTAAAATGTCCACGCCAGTTTTTCTATACGGCGTGGTGTTCTTTCTGACTTTTTCCTGCCGGCTTCGGCTGGAGGGTTTGGAGGGCGGGGGAGAGCCTTCTTCTTTGCTGTCCTTATCTCATTCTAGTAGTTCAGTTACTCTTCTAGGAGCTGCCTAGCATGGGCCAACCGGCCTACTGCAGTTATCCTCTCTTCTTATGTTCTTATGTGTATCTATGTACCTCTTTACTCATCTCAAAACATGTAATGATAGTTACTGTAACAACTTTGTACCATGTGTGTGCCGTTGTATGTCTTTGTTCATTATTGTTCTTGTAATGATAATTATTTCTATTTCTATACATTCTATTCCCTAAGATACCGATTTTTTTTTTCTTTTCTCCGGCTCTCATGCACCCTTTCCTGCTTGGCCTTAAGGGACAGTTTCCTAGAGTGTTCCGGCTTGAACTGAATGGTAAATAAAGAACTTAAAAAAAAAAAAACTGACTCAGAAGATTCCTGGATGTAGGTTCTATCGAGCCTGTACTTTCAGGCCTATACTGCTACATTCACACTATGATCTCTGGTGGTCAAGATGGTTGTGTCGGATATGAACTCTGGACTCCTGAAAACCTTACCGGTTCTTAGGATATAGTAGTACACTACACATGTATTCAAGTTAATTTTCTTGATATCATCTTTTCTTTGTATAGGTAATGCATTATCATAAAACAAAGGGGGGGGGAAGTCAAATATATATAGTTAAGTATACGTTAACTTTAAAAAGAAATATATAGTTTTCTTTGAAGTATGTATAACTTATTAAGGGGTGGCGATCTTAAACTATACTGGTTAGAAGATTGCTGGATGTAGGCTCTGCTGAGCCTGTGGTCTCTGTCTGGTGGTCAAGGTGGTTTTTATTGGAGAGAGAGAGAGAGAGAGAGAGAGAGAGAGAGAAAGAGAGAGAGAGAGAGAGAGAGAGAGAGAGAGAAGATTCTTCTCTATTCCTCTATTGCCCTCTCCATGAATGCCACCCCCTACCGTCCCAGTGTGTGTGTGCGTGTGTAATTCACCGGGTCGGTCAGGATCACTTGATGGTCGTGATGGTCAGCTTTTACCCTCCCGGAAGGGAGCTGAGAGCTCATATAGTCCGATCTAAGGGCAAGGCTGTGACCTTCACACACGCACACACCCGTGTGTGTGTGTGTGTGTGTGTGTACATGAGATGAGATGAGTATAATGTGTATACTGTGCGTGTGAGGTGAAGTGAATATGTGCGTGTATGGGTAATGTGAAGTAGATTGTGCGTGTGTAAGTTGGGCGAATTGTGTGTGTGTATGTGTGTGTGTTATGTACGAAGTATGTATCTGTGTGTCGGTCTGAGGCGTTATGGGGAAGCGTGTGTGGGTGAGGTGAAACAAGTGTCTGTCCTTATATTTAGAAATTCTGACTGCTATGGTCACGGCATCCTTACTTGGCAGGTGCACCGAAATGAACATGAATATTCTAAGTAAAATAATCTTGATCAGAGATGAAAAGAAAGACGTGTCCAGCATGATATTTAAACTTAGTCTGTAGATAAGTATGATTACAAGGGAAGAAATACTGTATATCAGTCACTGTCGACACCGTTGATCAGGTGAATTCAGCTTTATAAAATAAGAATATTAAAGCGCTGGAGGCGAAAAGGTGTGTTTGTAACCTGACCACCCATCTCGCTTACTGTCAACACAACAAGCAAGAGTAATGGAGTGATAGCATGGTTGGTGTATTTGCACTGTGAGAAGATGAAATGTCAGACGAGAGAGAATGGGGGGGGGGAGTGGGTCGTAGAATCCGCACACGTTCGTCAGAAGTTCATAAATGAACACAGTCGCTGATTTGAGAGATGCTGGCCATAATGCAGTGTACCCATATATTATATATATATATATATATATATATATATATATATATATATATATATATATATATATATATATATATTAACCACCAACTCCCTTTTAATTTTTTTCACTCCTTTCTACAGCACATCAGTTCAAGGTAAAGTTTGACTGATAACAATTATGTATATTGGTAAAAGTTTCAATTAATTAAATACAGCACTTTAATTCATGCATCATGTGACTGCCTTGCATCAGGGGAAACGGACGTGTTGACCAAAACAAACTTGAATCCGGACCTTTAGTGCTGTGTTTGCCGAGTAAGTGACTGTTTGGTAGCTGCTTATGTGTTGTGAGTAGGACTTAGTTGTTTTGTGAATATGACTGGTTAGCGTCTGTGCTGGTAGGCCATGTTAGATATTAAAAGCGAGGAGTACTGTGGATGTGGATTAAATAACACCTACCGTACCTCAGTCACCTCCTGTTCCTGTTTCATTTCTATCGTCTGCCGTCCTCCGGAAAACCCAGCTGTTGGTGAGTATGGTGATCTTCAGAATACTCCCCAAAATATTTCATTATTGTTTACAACTATAACGCTCCCTAAGTTATTTAATTTTCAGTATTCCAGTCAGAAATGGCTACAGGTGGATTTTCAGTTGATAGGATTTTCGGGAACAATAACAAAACCTCAGCTGACCATATTAAACTGACCACCATTAACGCCCTGAGCACGGCGACACATTGTAAAAATAGTTTATTCTTGCTGCTGCCAGACGATTTCATGCGCCTTAGAAAAGATGTCTTGCAGTGAGGAGGTTAATTGAGGCTTTACGTATAGTACCTCCAGTTCTAAAAGGAATAAAATCGTTTGGAAAGCAGCATGATTAAAAGATTTCACCGTATTGAAGAGGTTAATTCTTAACTAACTAGTAATTGATGATGATGACTAGCCTAACCAGATAACACAGATGACGACATTATTTGCAATGTCATGTATTGTTCAAATAATGTGATACCGGTATTGTGTTTGCGGTAGGACAGTGTAGAATTGGAAATATTATAGATAGAATGCATAAGATTCGAAACATTCATACTGGCAGTTGTAAGATATGTCATAAAATCAAAATTCATTTTTGTTGTACTATTTACATTATTCATGTGTTGATGGAAGGTGTGTTGATGAATAACAACGCTTGCCGGTATTTTGCAGTATGTTAGCTTAAGTACGTTATTAGGCCGCCTTTGAGTTCTCTGTACTGAATTCGGCCTTGTCTTTCTATGAGTTATCGCCGATTATTGGCCGTCAAGGTTGTCACGGTAGGTTTGAGTGACTCGTACGGTGTAATGTTGTTTTTGATATCTAGCGAATGTTGCCGTTTGCGGTGTTTGAGGCCGGTTCCCTTCAGACCTAAGAAAAAGAAGAGGAAGATTTGTCTTTTAAATCCCATAATTCAGAGATTTTGCTACAAGGGTGAATAGTAGTTAATACTCATCAGTGCCCTTCTTTGACACATCATTGCATATCAAGAGTGACATTTTTATCATGTAAATAATCTGATAACTGATAATCTCCACCAACTTGACCGTCACCATCAAACTAACCATATTTACCGTAGCCTTATTTGTGCTCACTTTTCTTGCTGGCAAAAAATTGAAAATGACGCTGCGATGGTATGAGTACCGTACTGGTACCGTGCCACATAAGCAATAAAGGCTGTTTGGGATATGTGACTTACCTTATGTGAAGTCTCGGTGATTTTTAAATTGGATATTGCTGTGTGTGTGTGTGTGTGTGTGTGTGTGTGTGTGTGTGTGTGTGCTGTTGTCTTTACCTTCCATCTTAGATCCTACTCCTCCCCACCCACGACCCTCCATCGCCCGCATATCTCCTAACACGCCACCTTCCTCCGTCCTTCCACACACACACACACACACACACACACACACACACACACACACACACACACACCACCTTCATCCTCCTAGCGCACCTACATCCACAACCATAAGCCCTCACACCTCCACCTGTATCTTTGCTCACCTACACCCACCCATTTTTTTTTTTTTTTTTTTTTTTTTTTTTGAGAGAGAGAGAGAGAGAGAGAGAGAGAGAGAGAGAGAGAATTTCATGCATTCCCCTGAGAAAATCGAATAAATATTTCTATTTGTATAAGAAGAATTAATGAATCATATTTCGAATCCCATCAGTAAGAGGGACTAACTGAACTGAATGGGGTAGTTCGTGCACAGTTAGGAGAAAGAACAATGAGAATTTGCCGATGTTTTGACCCCTTCAGCTAGAGTAGCCTTCGCTAAACAGGGGAAAATATTCCTTCAGTATATAATAATAATAATGATAATAATAATAATAATAATAATAATAATAAGAACAATGGAAAAAAAAAAAAGTTATAGTGTTAAGAATTACAGTCAACCCGTCCTCCTACCTGAATTGCGGTTGTTGTGGCAGTTATCTTCTCAGTTGAGGAATACACACCGGTAAATACCACCGACCGTACAGTATGCTGTTGGCCTGACGAGGCTCCATAATACAATCAGGAAACTGAGTACGGTACCTACTTAAAGTCTGACGCATGCATCGCAGAAAATTTGACAATCCTAGACATACTGTATGCTAATTTAATCGACAGGTTTTTGCGCTGGTTTTAAATAATTTTCAGACAAAAGCGAGAAGTATATATATATATATATATATATATATATATATATATATGTACTGAGGAAGCAGCTAATAATGGATTAAATATTTCGGCGAAGATTTCCGGTTTTAGCTCCTCCCCTCTCCCCTAAAAAGGACTTATCTCGGCGAGATGTGTGGCGTGTAAGACGATACCATGGAGCATCAACCCTATAAACTTGGAAACAAAGCGTGTTATATGGGCACCGGAACAAGGGATGCCACCCGAGTCCCCGCGTGAGGTAGAGAGAAATGTCGGGACAAAAAAAGGGGTGAGGCAGGAAGTGAGGGTGACTCGGGGTGGTCTGGTTGGGATGGGATGTCCTGTGGTTTGGGTGGCTTTTGTCTGGGATTAATCGTGCTAATTCTATGTTAATTACAGCGGTGGTCCTTCCTTTGAAGGATTTACGATGAGAATAGCCAACAGTACCATTATGATGTTCACTGTACTCTGCTAATGGTGCATGATCTTAAAAGCACCCTGATATGTTCGGTTTGTTTTTCGTCTAACAGAACTGGGCCACTCTCACAACTTGATTACTATGCCGGGGTTGCACGAAAGTAATCGAGCCCTTGTTATGAGGTAGGAATGACTCGTCTTGGTTACTTGTCAAATCAAGCCTCCAGTCTTGCTTTATCCTGCTGTCAACTGAACAGAAAAAAGGTTAGGGATATTTATCAGATTTGAGTAAGCCGTCGTTAGAGGTGCGGATCTGATTTTCTTGATAATTGCACTCGCTAGAGCTACAGTAAATGATCATTTGATGTTAACTGCACTTTGGTATTCGTCTTTATTGTGAAAGATGTACCACGTGGATATGACGCTTACTTCACTCTGGTAGCCTGACTTGATAATTAGATACCCATCTGAATAACATCGTCTGATCATGCCTGGAATACCAGAGAGAGAGAGAGAGAGGGGGGGGGACGGGGGGGTTGTACAAAGAGCTAGGCAGGGGACCGGAAACAGTGTGTTGCAGCTGGCACCGTCGGTAGGAAACTAGGCGAGGGAATGTAAACAGTCACCTACAAAAAAGAAAAAAAAAAAGAAAGAAAGAAAAAAGAAAAAGAAAAAAGTGTCGGAACAGCTGGGTAACGGCATGTATTATTTCAGCATGATCTCAATGGATTTTACATCTTTTAATCATCAAAATGATAGGTATAGCGCCTTCAACAGATTTACCGGTACGTCTTATATGTTTTTAGTTCTTCCTCATTCTTCCTATGTGTGTGTGTGTGTGTGTGTGTGTATTGGTCGTAGGAACTGCATATTGTGGTCAGGTTCGCAGTGTATCTTGACTACCTGCGTGGAAAATTATTTGACTTTGTTGATACGGCCAGATTACCCAATGATTCGTGACGTTATATGGCCTGATAATGTTTGCGATGTTTGTATGGCCGGCATAGAGAGACAGGGAGGGAGGTAGGTAGGCATGGGACCATTGAAACTATTAGCAGTCTCACATTCCTTCCTTTCTCAGTAGGGAGATCAAGTATGCAGAACTGGGAAGTAATATGTATCAGATTTACCTTACTCGTACATTTATCGCTGTCATATCGATGCGACTAGCCTAGTGGATGGGTGTGGTTTGAGAAGATAGATGAAGGTTCGGTAGAGGGTTGGGTTACGGTGGATTGACTGATTGACTTGTTGATTGGCTGACTGTGTGGAGTTACGACAAAGAGGAGGGGTTGGATCATGGGGTGGGGTAGGGTTAAGATGTAATTAGGTTAGAAGTTGGTGTTGTGGTAGACGTTTGAGGGGTGGTAGAGGGACGAGGTGAGGATATATTGATAGACTGAAGAAAAATTAGTTGCTTAGTTAAGATTAGGGTAAAGGGAGGATGTTTGGGGATAGGATCAGTG
The DNA here is from genome assembly GCF_032717465.1 of Coenobita brevimanus. Taxonomy (NCBI): domain Eukaryota; kingdom Metazoa; phylum Arthropoda; class Malacostraca; order Decapoda; family Coenobitidae; genus Coenobita; species Coenobita brevimanus. The sequence continues at coordinate 7,728,039 of NC_137045.1, forward strand.
TGGGGCTAGGTTAGTGGGGTAGGAGGATGTGGTCTGGTTAGAGAGACTGGGAAGAGTGGAGGGGCGTGGGTATGCTCGATTGACTGATCGAAAAAAAGAAAAGAAAAACTAAAGGTTGGAGTTTGAATAAAGAGAATGGCTGCGGATAGGGTAGGGTGGGGTAGGGGTTAGGGATAGGTTACCAGATATAGTTAGGGTAGCAGGAAATGGTTTGGGTAGAGGGATGAGGTAAATAAAGTGTTGGGGATGGGGGTAGGAGAGAGTAGTAGGGGTTGGGTAGAGCTGTGGGAATAAGTGAGGTTTAAGAGTGTAAAGTAAGTTGGGTATATATTGGCGGGGGTAGGGTAAAGGGAAATTGATAGGTAGGACACGGAGAATTATTAGGAGGCTTATGATGGGAGAATGGATGGAGGTGGGGAGTGGCCTGGGGCAGAAGAAATCAGATAGACCCAACTGGGGGAAGGGAAGGTGAGGGTGGGTTACAGAGACCTTTAGAACATTTGCAAGTCTGTGGACGGGTAGGATGATATATGATGGTGATTAAATTAGGTTAGGCATTGATCAGGTTAAGTCATGTTCGTGGTGATTAGGTCTGGATAGGCTGATGGTGATCAAGTTAGGTTGGAGGTGGCCAGATTAGGTTAGGCCAGTAGAGTGCAGAGACTTCCAGTAGTTGACGAAATTTGTGTAGGGATAGAAGGACTGCAGTACCAAAGTGCGACTATGTCTTTTAAAAGATTAAATTAGGCTGAAGGTGGTTGATACTGACAGGGTGAAAATGGTATGCGGTGAGGTGATGAAATTAGGTCTGTAAATTTAGGCTAGGTTGAGAAAGTGGGCGATGATGTTACGTTAATATGAAGTAAGGTGATGAAATAAGGTTTGAGGTTAGTAAATGAGAGGAGGGCTTCGGTGTGACAGGACAAGAGAGGAAATGTGACAATACAGGCGTCTCGTCACGTCAGTTAAGAAGGCTGTCTAGCACCTTATCCTTGCCAGTGTACTTGGTAGCTACGTTATTATATATATATATATATATATATATATATATATATATATATAGATAGATAGATAGAGATAGATTGATAGATAGATAGATAGATTTGATAGACAGATAGATAGATAGACATATGAAGAGAAAAATAACATACGAGAGAATACTAAGCTTTATCTGTACTATGTGAGGTAAATACCGGTAGGCTAGTCAAGGGGTGTTAGAAATCCCCCCAAGCTGACGAAAATAGGGCAGCATCGGATGTAGGACAGGGACAATTCTAGGTAATTTCCTAGGGCACACTCGCTCCTATACTTTCACTCACGCACACGCACATCCTCCCTCACTCACTCACGTATACATTCATTGCTTCTCACAACATTATTGCTCATATCTCTTTGTTCTCTTTAACACAGCCACTTTCACCCTTACAAGATCACACAACACATGAGTTCTTCTAGATCATCCACGCATATACACACTGAAAACACACGCATGGACAATCCCCCACTTTTTTTTTTTTTTCTAATATCATCTTGCAAAGAGACTGCATCGAAAGACAGCCAAAGCAAGATCTAATAATTTCAGGATATTCGAGCTCATTGGATCGTATTCAAAGGGCCTTTGGAGATTTTGTAGCTCCTCCTCATAACGGAATTATTCTGCGCATTGCACCTCTTACATTGACTTATTGCACCTCTTATATTGCTGATGCTAAATTTGTGTGTGTGTGTGTGTGTATATATATATATATATATATATATATATATATATATATATATATATATATATATATATATATATATGCATCGTACATTACGGAGTTAGGGTGTAACATGGAAAACAAATTGCAAAGGAAGAGGTGACACAAGGATTCCGCTGCCAGTTAGAACATGGTCCGTTGTGTTTATAGGATTGTGTTTACAGGACCGTGTTTACAGGATTGAGTTTACAGGATTGTGTTTATAAGACCAGAGATAATGTGCAAAGGAAAAGACTTGACACTCAAGTACATTGGTGTATTGTTCACATGCACCTCCTTCTGTATGATTGCACCTTTATACTTAGTAAATCAGTACGATGATATCAAGATTAGGAAAGTTTTGGTGGTGGTGGGGTTAAGGAGGGGTATTTCAAACCCCTCCACATCATAAAGTTTTTTCTAAGATGAATACTACAGCTTGATGGTAGCAAGCATAACATAAATACGTTATCGTAGTGAAGGGCTAACAGCGAGGGACTGACTGTTGATGATGGTGGTGCTGGTGATGATATAATAATGATGATAATGATCATGATAGTGGTGATAAATGTAACAGTGAGGGTGATAAACCTGATGGTAGCGATGATGATGATGATGATGGTGATGATGATGATTATAATAATGATGATTATCGTGGTAATAGTAGAAGTAATAGTAATAGTAGTAGTAGTAGCAGTAGTAGTAGTAGTAGTAGTAGTAGTAGTAGTAGCAAGTAGTAGTAGTAGTAGTAGTAGTGTTAATAATGACCATGATGATGTTAATATTGATGATGATTATCGTGATGATGTTGATGGTGATGATAATGGTGGTGGTGATGGTGGTGGTGGTATTTGTGTAAGTCGATATCCTTTCCTTAGCATGAGAGCTTTGGAAGTATACACATGTGGTTAGTTCATTTAAGTCGCACGTCATTAGAGACAGCCATACGCGATTCCTTGTATTAATCGCATCACTTTTGCTAATGTAAGCCACAACACGCACACATTCTATCTCTCGCTCTCTCTCTCTCTCTCTCTCTCTGATCTAAGTCAAGTTGTTCCCAGAGTGAGCGGAGTGTGACGCGGCGTGACGTAACGATGGTGACGATACTGTTACCACCCAGGCATTTCCTGAGAGAGAGAGAGAGAGAGAGAGAGAGAGAGAGAGAGAGAGAGAGAGAGAGGGCGCAAATATATACGGTAATTAAGTAAAGGTGTGATGATTAAGTGTTTGCTTTTGATGTGATAATACTCGTATCCCTCTGCCTATCTTTATATCTGTATTTCTGTATACGTGTCAATATTTACCCAAATTTCTGTTTACATCAATGTGTGTCTCAACCTACCTTTTTTTCATCTACCTGTGTCCGTATATATTATGTCAAGTTATCTTTTTATCTGTTCCGACATTTCTTTGCTTCTCATTCTCAGTAGTCTAACAGTTTCTTTTACTCCACATTCCATATTCTCATCCACAATGCGTCTCATTCTTAATTTTCCATCGTCACCTTTCACTCTCACTTTTCCCTTGTCGCTATTCACTCTCAGTTTTCCCTCGTCACCTTTCACTCCCCTTTTTCCCGTGTCGTCTTTCACTCTCACTTTTCCTTTGTCACCCTTCACTCTCACTGTTCCCTTGTCATTCTTCACTCTCACCCCTCCCTCGTCACTCTTCACCCACTTCTCCAGCACTGACACTCACTTTTCACTCCACAATCACACACTATGCATCCCAAACTCATTTTTCCCTCCTCACTCCTCATGCACACTATTGGAGGATATTGTTGTTCTTTTGCTAATGATCTCCCGTATCTCACTACTAGAATAACACACTATGTAGTACTGCTCAGTATTCTTTCCATAGCACTTGTTCGTGATTAGCAGTATTCTTCCCTTGTTACAAATCAACATGCAAGATGGAAAGGTGACAATTTTACGCCTTGGGAAAGCGAGCAACAGAGTACTGTATAGTCATCATCGCCGTGTTTCCTGTCTTATCTCAGCGTGACAGCATCTCTAAATCAGGAGTGGAGGAGTAACTCGGGTATTCTGAAACACATCTTTTGGATATCACGTTTACTATTACCTTGCTGCGGTATCTACAGGCGTTCTTATTCAGCTTAATAGAGAGTTTTCAAGTTGGTGGGGTTTCATATAGGCCTAGGCGTCAGTAATCAGTTCACTCGTAAATAATATCGTTAGGGAGTGATGGGGTGCTCAAAGAAAAAAAATCTTGAGTTAGTGTTATGTATAAGATGGCTTGTTTACACATTATATTCTACAACCAAACTAGAGGGAATATTAAACTGAAAACAGGTTAAAAATGGTACGTAATAATGGATTGCTATGGACGATCCTTTATAGCAGAAAGTAGCTAAGATTGTATATCACTGCCGCCCCTGGTAGCAACAAATGATGAGAATAATGACTAACTCGGGCTAAAGGGGCTACACACACACACACACACACACACACACACACACACACACACACACACACACACACACACACACACACACAGCTGCACCAACGAGAGATAACTTCATTTGGCTTCTTGTCACTGCCTTGCTAACATCCTGCCTGCTTTCTCATGTAATCTTCTGTCATGTTTTCCCCTGTCATATTGGCCTTTCACTACACTGTTTTTTTTTACTGCCTTATCTGGTTTTCTGGGAATCTTGGGATAGATGGTTGTACACTTCATTTCTAACTCTTCCGTATTCTCTCATCTGTTTTATTTCTTCGTGTTCTAATGACTTCCCTTCTACGTGTTATTCCTAACTTTTGTGGCTTTCTAGGAGGCTTAGAATATAGTAATTTAAACCTTCACAGTGCCATTTTCCCCTTCCATAATCTTTGTTGTTAATCCCACCATCTTAAATCCCCGGGTTATGTTTATATTCCTGTTTCTGTTAGTCTTCCCTGTGTTCTGTAATTTTCTTTTTCTGCCTGGCATTCTAGGAACCTTTGATTATGATAGTCCCACCTTGTTCTTCTGTCCCTTCGCATTTTCTCTTCAGTGTTATTACCCATTGTCCCAAAATATTCCCTTACCCCTCCTCCCTTCGTATCCTCTCTCCCACCGTCTTATCTGCCAGTGTCCTGTTTGCCTCCTCTACGTGCCCTTAATGTGTTGACCTATCGCGTCTTCTGGGAACACAGGGATCTGAGTATATGAGCGTCCTCTCTGTTCCCATGTGAACGCTCCACCAACGCTATTTTTATCACGCATCGTGGTTTCTTCAACGTCATTCTTACAGTACTTATAGTTAGTCATACACGTTTCAGTTGACCTGTTGCTTCACTGTTACTGCAGGCCAGACCCCGCACACGTACACACCTACTCATGGTTAAAAGCTCAGCCTTGTGTCATTTATGTAATGGAGATTTGTCTCTTTTTTTCTTGATCGATCCGTCTGTCTCTGTATCTATTTACCTATTAGCCTATGTGCGTATGTATGTACGTATGTATGTATTTAACCATGTCTGTCTACCATCAATCTCCATTTAACTATGTATTTATTATATCTATACTCTCTCTATATCAATGTGTCTGTCTGATTCTGTGTTTGTCTGTCTGTATGTCTATATTTATCTGCCCGGCTTTCTGTCTCCGTAATACTCTGACTGGTTGTAGCTACAGTATCTCTAAATACACGTATACCTGTAGGTTTATGAGCCGCATCAAGGACTGCGAGAGAGAGAGAGAGAGAGAGAGAGAGAGAGGTTTCTTATATATATATATATCTTATATATATATATATATATATATATATATATATATATATATATATATATATACATATATATATATATACATATATATATATATATATATATATATCTTATATATATAGGCCGGTATATGTTTATATATGGTACACGCATACATGTGTGCGTGTGTGTGTATGCAGAAGGGTGGGAGCTCCATCAGACTACAGGAGACAAGCTTGGCTGGGCGTGGCTGTCTCGCTGTCTGCCTGTGTGTGTGTGTGTGTGTGTGTGTGTGTGTGTGTGTACAAGCCTTGGGTTAGATATTTTCATGACTTCGTGCTATTTATGCCAGAGTCAAGTTTTCTACGTGTCACCTTGACTCCTTATTTACGACATTTTTCTCGAATGAATGGGTGCTGACTCTGGCAGTACGAGTATCCGTCTGTTAGGGTACAGCCGTTCAGTTATGGCTGTTCGTTGACAACTCTGTTTTTCTTATAAATTTTTTGAATGTTTAATCCATATTTTTGCTTAGACACTGAGCGTCAGTGAATTTATTAAAGGTCTTCCTGGTTCAAGTCCCGTAATTTTGCATTTAGTGTATATGTGATTCATCATATAGCCATATTCTAACAACAGGTGCGATATAGATAGATTTCTTGGCACTGCAGACAATGGTGTAGTGTGCGCATGCCTGGTTCGCGGTGGAGCCAGATGACAATTAGTTACAGCAGGTTGGGAAGGAAGGAGAACTGTATCGTGTGCTGCAATGAGTTGCCTTGATAAGTGTAAGGTTGTCTTTCCTAGGTGTGTGGTGGTGTCGGCATGAGCAGCGTAGTCCCTCAGGCCACCAGGTGCTGTGGCGGGGACGAGTGCACTCACGCGTAAAAAGCCTCGCAACCCCAACAGCATCCCGCTTGTGCTGCCCCAATATGCGTTCATAAATAAATGAAAGAGTGAGATGCATTATGGAAATATCCTAACAGGCATTATGGGATAACACTGTGGGTGTCATGTATCACTTGTGGTGTTCACTGACTAGGGTGACGTCATCAGGGATGAGACATGCAGACGGGGCTTGTGGGGATATGACTGGTTGTCACTTTGTAGAATAAAGACAGGAGCGAGGATGTGTAACTGATTCCTCACTGTCAGTCTACGGTCCTGGTCAAATATCACTTTAAGTATTACCAGGCAACTCAAGAGGAAAATTCCTCCTTGCTGGACGACTCCTGCCATAGTGCTGGCCAGGCTGTGGGACGCGGAAGTCTCAGTGTCTGGAGACATTGCAAGTGCAAAGGTCACATACCAGTCGTACTTGCACCCGTCGCCTGGTCGTTGCCAAGACGTCAGCTGGCAAATAAACCGGCACAATAGTTACATACATAGCTTTTACAGCAGCTGATGCAGGTTGTTCAATAGACGTTCCAAACCACCGATGTTTAGAGTTGTCCGTCTCCTACCAAATATGTAGTTATGCTTATCATTGTTCACAAATACACGAACTCTAGATTATCTTCGGGTACATCAGGTTATCTCCAGGTACATCAGTGCAGGAATTGCCATCATCCCATTTCGTAGTCTTGTTAGCTATTATAATCTGATTCATTATTGCCTACACTAACTACAATCCAGTCCAGTAGGCGTTTTGTTCTTTACCTGACAGAACTGGACCACTACAACAACTTTAATGCTAAATCGTGCTTGCATGAAATCCGTTGAGTCATAAGAAGGTGGGAATGAGTCTCCTTGGTCACTAGTCAAATCCACCCCTTTGTCTTACTACACTTGGCCATTCATTGAGCTGAAAGAGGTAAAGAATTTCCGTCAGGTAAAAAATCAAAAAATAAAAACAAAAAACAATGTAGTAACCTCTCCATACACCCAGCTAGCCACTAACTTGTCATAATCCAGGTGCTGTTGGAGGCTTCGTAGCACTTCTTTCTTTGCACGTAATCTTGCATATTACACCTTAACATCGTCTGCTTTGCTGCTTATCTCCTTTTATAATCGACGTCAGTAACATGCAAGAGGAAACTGAGATAAAATGTGTTGATTATTTCGCTAAGGAAGAGGTGTTACGAGCTCTCCAAAGCCTCTTTAAGACGACCCAGAGTCCCTCACTGGGTTGCCTCTATAACTCAGTATTCCATGATCAGTCCTGTGATTTTACGTCAGATATTTCATGTAAACTTCACTGAATAAAAAATGAGGAATGCTTAGAGTAATGCTTGTCGACAGCACGAGGTTATTTAAGACGGACATCCAGCTATCTGCAAAGTCTCAGTCTCCCCCCCCCAGACTACGACACGCGACCGTCAGCTTTACAATCCAGATCCTTATTTCAGTTATGAGTACGAACAAACTGAGGGTTAAAAAAAAAAAAAATGCCAAAGATCTCATGGCCTGCCTAGGAATCGAACCTGGATCCCTTCATTTGCAGGTCGAGTATGCTTCCAATTACAGCACCGTCATCCCCCACCATATATGAATGAGGGAGAGCAGGAGGGGTCGTAAGGAGACGGGGTGAGGGATGGAGGGAAGAAGAGAGGAAGAGGAAGGAAAGGAGGAGTGACAGGTAGGGAGGCTGAGGGAGCGTAGGGAGAATTATAAGCGAGGGAAAGAAGGGTGGTATAAGAAAGGGAAGATGAGGTAGGAGGGAAAGAAGAAAGTTATGAGAGAGGAAGGATGGGAGGGTTATGATGAGTGAAGGATGGTTAGGGAGGGAGATATGGAGGGAGGATGTGGCTGGTAGGTAAGGTTCCGCTCTATATAAAACGGGTTGGGGGTGGGGTGGGGGTGGTCACAGTAGCCTGGGTGGAACTACACCTTTCCCCTTCCCCCCATCCACAACACCTTCATGCTTGTTTCTTTCCCCGCATCCCTCTCTTCCTCCTTCACCCTCCTTTCCTTCCTCACCCTCCATTCCTTTTTCACCCTGCCCTTTTTCCACATCCTTCCCTTCCTCTTCCACCCCTCCCTTCTTCCTCCACTCTTCCTTTCTCTTTCATTCCTTTCCCCCATATCCCTCCCTCCCTCCACCACCTTCCCATTCTCCACCCCCTGTCCGTTCATCCTTTCCTCCCTTCCTCTTTCATCCTCCCTACTTCCTCCCTTTATCTTGTGCTGGATAAACTCGGCCTGAGGTAACCAGAATGTACTGAATAAATGAGGTAATGATAGAAACAGAGATGGGTGTGGCGGGACAGACCGGAAGGAGAGTCAGTGTTACTCTTTCCTTTTCCTCCTCACCGTCCGCATCGCCTGCTCTCCTCTACCTCTCTTTCCTCCAACTCTTCTACGTTTCTCTTATCTCCTCCTCCCCCTCCTGCACTTTTCGTCTCTCCTTTCCCTTTATCCAATTCTTCTGTCTTTCTCTTGTCTTCTCCTCTTCCTACCATTTTCCCCTCCGCTGTCTTCTCCTCTCACATTCTCTCTTCCCTCCTCCACCTCTCCTACTCGTCTCATGTCTCCTCTTTCTCCTTCCTTTCTTATCTCCTGTGTCTTTCCTGCTCCTCTTTTGTCTCCTGTTCCTGCTCTTCTTTTCTACCTATTTCGTTCCTCTTCCTCTCCTATCGCTGTCTTGTCTATTTCACTCTCTGAACTGTACTTCTCCCCTTCACTCGCATCTTCTTTATTACATCTCTTTCTGTCTGTCTGTCTGTCTATCTGTCTGTCTGTCTGTCTGTCTGTCTGTCTGTCTGTCTGTCTGTCTGTCTGTCTGTCTGTCTGTCTGTCTCTCTCTCTCTCTCTCTCTCTCTCTCTCTCTCTCTCTACTATATATATATATATATATATATATATATATATATATTTATATATATATATATATATATATATATATATAATCATCCTCCCCCTCTCCTCCTGCCTGCCTTTACCTTTTCTTTTCGACTCATCCTATCCCTTTGTTTGCTGTCTGCCTCACTCTCATCCTTTCTCTTTGATCCACACTCTTCTCTCTTATTTTACTATCTTCCTCACCCTGCCATCCTCCTTCCCGTTCTTATCACTAGCATTGCTTTCTCCCTTCCCTCATATTCTTCCCCTCTGCCCCTACGCTCTCCTCTCATTGTGTCCCCTTCCTTCCCCTCCCCTTCCCATCCGCTCCTCTTCCGTCCAATTTTCTTTTCGCTTCCACTACTTCAGACAATAGCTGAGTGTAAGTACCCCTTTTATCCACACAAATTTACCTCCCTTCCTCTTTCCTTCCCTTCCCCCCACTCTTCATCCTTCCCTCCTCCCCTCCCTCCCATCTTCCTCCCTTTCGCGGATCCCTATCTTTCCCCTTTCCTTCCTTTCTCTCTCCCTCCCATCCCTCTCTTCTTCCTCTTTCCTTTCCTTCCTTCCCTTCCTCCCCTACATATCTTTTCTTTCCTTCTTTTCCACTGTTTATCATTCCATACCATACATTTAGTTACCATTGGTTTCTGCTTCTCCTTTTCTTTCCTTCTCACCTTCCATTCATTCTTTTCTCTTCTCCCTTCCTCTTCTGCCTTCCTTCCCTCCTGTTATTTCCTTTTCATTTTCTTCCATTTTCCATCTTCGTGTCATGGTCTTGGTTCTTCTTTTCCCCTTTTCCATTCCGTCTCTCCTTCTCTCCTTTTCTTCCCTCCCTTTCGCCTTTATTTCCCTTCCCTTCATTAATTTCCCGCTTATTCCCTTTTCCTCATTTCTCGTTTCTTCTTTTCCCTCTTTCCAGTCCGTCTCTTTCCCCTGTCCTTTTTTTCCTTCCTCTCTTCTCTTTCCCCCGTTCCTTCCTTCCGCCTCCTTCCTCCCCGTCATTTCCGCTCCATCCTTTCTTTCCTCGCCCCCTCCCTCCTCTCTCTCTCTCTCTCTCTCTCTCTCTCTCTCTTTGTTTTTTCCTCCTCCTCCTCCTCCTTTTCGTTGTCGTCGTCTTATTATTATTATTTTTCCTTTTCTTCCTCTTCTTCTTCTTCTTCCCATCCTCTCTCTCCTCCTCCCCTTCCCCTTCCCCCGTCCCCTCCCCTCCCCTCCCCTCCCCCCCTCCAGAGCGCCCCTCACGACCACAAGCCACAAGCCTCTGGTTACTGGACTGTGAAGATGAGGCGCACCAGTTGAAGGACACAAGGGCAGGGGGGAGGAGAGGGGAGGTGAGGGGAAGGGGCAGGGAGGGGACGAGGGAAGGAAAGGAAGTGGCAGGGAGGAAGGAAGTGAACACGAGGGAAGGAGAGAGAGAGAGAGAGAGGGGGGGAGGGAGCACAGAAACAA
>NC_137045.1:7741219-7751219 GCF_032717465.1 Coenobita brevimanus
CCGCATCTATATGTTACGTAATCTGATTGTTATAATGCCACATACAGGTACTAGTGTGGCTATAACGATGGCACTTGTATTGGAGGGTAATTATGCGATTGTTTGGCCACGTACACAAAAGATGGGGATAAATCCAGAGTGCAAATCACCATCGGAGACCCAGGGTTGTCCTATACGGAGACCCAGGGTTGTCCTATACTCTTCTCGCCTTAACTTGGCCCAGATATTTGTATTTTCGCAAGTTATACCGCATAACTCAGTGGTATAATAAGGCAATAACGCGGCTCTGTACACTTTCCATAGCACTCCTTTATGACTAGCACCATACTGAAGTGCTAATCTATTGCTATATCTCAACATTCAATATGGAGGGATGGCAATTTTACGCCAAGGTACAGTAAAATGGTATAGCATAATTGGTGTGTTTATCCTCCTCCTCCTTCCCCTCTTCCTTCTCCTCCTCTTCCTCCTCCCCATCCTTCTCCTCCTCCTCCTCATCATCATCATCATCATCATCATTATCATCATCATCATCATTATCATCATCACCATCATTATCATTGATTATGTCTACTGTATCTAAGTATTCTCTTGTATGTTATTAATCAGGATGCCATTGAAGTGCAGTATCCAGAATGAATCGCCAAGGAAGAGGTGTCGCGAAATCTTCCAAGCCACCCAGAGTATGACACAATGAAATTACAATGGGCGTATACGATGGCATTTAGGTGTATTATGCAGAATGAATCGCTAATGAAAAGGTGTCACGAAAATGAGGGTAGACTGAGCGCATGGATGACAACTCCCTACGGTATTGCAGTGAGAGGCCTTCCAGTCGCTTTTGCCACACGCTGGGAATACGTGACGAGCAGTTTTCTATCGCTATGACAGAAAAAAAACGATATTTAGGTAATAATTTAGCTTAATAATCTGACATACTGCAAAAACAAAGATAAGAAAGGGAAATAATTTTATACGGTAGTGAAAAAGTAACTGGTATATTAGGTATGCAAAACTGATTAAGGTACAGGTATATAAGAGCAGCTGTCTATTTCCCTGTCTCTCTCTCTCTCTCTCTCTCTCTCTCTCTCTCTCTCTCTCACACACACACACACACACACACACACACACACACACACACACACACACACACACACACACACACACACACACACACACACACACACACACACACGCCACATAGAGAGAGAGAGAGAGAGAGAGAGAGAGAGAGAGTGGAGAAGGGGGAGGGGGGGACAACAAGACGCAATCACACTCAACACGAGAAACAGTTCATCCTTGACCCGGGCCCTTGTATTGACGGCCACTTGGGAGGGGCGTGTGTATAACCTTTCCCCCTTCGCTATTTACACCATGACCCGGAAATTGAAGACAGGCGGAAGTGAAAATAGACGATAGATAGAAGACAGGAGTACGATAGACATAGCACAGACATAGACAGAAAAAAAGATAGAAACAGACTCAAAAAGACAGACAAGACAGAAAAAAAAGGGAAATTCATGCAACAGACAGAACAGGGTAAACAGAAGGTGAAACAGAAGGAAGACTTAAAGTAGGCCAAACGGGAGACGCAACAGACAGACAGCAAGATAGATAACAAAACAGGTAAGGGAAACAGAAGGCAACAAACAGGAAACAGAGACAGCAGGCAGACAGAAATGGAAGACAGACACCAGAGCGATTTAAGCAATGGTAATAACTTAAGGACAGACAAAAGTAAAGGAGACAGACAACAGCAAAAGGAGAACTGAAGACAGACAGAGAAGAAGAAAGGTAGAGAAAGACAGACATACAGACTGACGACACAGAAAGTAAAAAAGACCAGGTAGGAAAGGACGACAGACAGAACAGACAGCAGACAGAAGACAGACAGAAGAGAGCAGACAGGCGAATGCAGACGCACACATACAGACACACGAGAAAGAAAGCAGAAAAAGCAAAGACCAGACAGCAGACAGGACAGGCGATAGACAGAGCAGAAGACGGAAGAAACAGACAGAACAGAGGGAGAAGGTAAAAAGACAATGCAGAGAACAGACAAGAGACAGAAGAGAAGACTGGAAAACAAACCCAGACTAACCCCTTCAGCTCGTGGACGTCACTTTTCTTTTATTCTCGTTGCAGTCAGATTATTTTATTCAGTGTCGGGAAGTCCCCCAGAGGAGAAAGAGTTAATGAAGGCTGAATCTAACCTCTGCAGTTCGAACGTTTATCCCGCGGTGAATAGAAACGTTTGGCGATAGCAAGGATGAAGTAAGAAAAGTCTGAGAGAGAGAGAGAGAGAGAGAGAGAGAGAGAGAGAGAGAGAGAGGCTCTTTATCACGTTAATTCAGCTGCAGTACAGTTTCTGATCTTTCTCATCCTTATTTCTTTCTACGTGCCAAATAAAATAATATGAATGTAACAAGAATACAAAATAAATGTGCGTCCAATATTGTGTTTACTTTAACTTGGCCGTAAATTGCAATCTGTTCACGAATGCCGAGTTGGGATATTAGATCGTCGCTACAAATGGCCGCTAAAATAATTGCCTCCACCAGTATCACCACCACCACCACTACCATCATCATCATCATCATCATCATCATCATCATCATCATCATTATCACCACCACCATCGCCATAGCCCCATGTGAGGCAGTGACCGGAAGTGAGGCATTATGTCCAACTTGCCGGAAGTTGAACGCTCTCGGTCCCCTTCATCTTCGTCTTCCTACCCTTCTTGTTCGTGTGTGTGTGTGTGTGTGTGTGTGTGTGTGTGTGTCTCGTATAATGTTAATCACATAATTTTTCCATTGCACCTGCTTTCTCCATGACTCACGCACCACTATCCATTCTCACTTCCTTTCTATCATTTCCTTTCCCTGTTCAGTCATTATCTTCCTGTGACCTCTTTCTATCTCTTGCCTACTTTATTTCATCTATTTCTATCCCATATCTTCTTCATTTATTATCCTCTCATTTCTTTTCTTTCGTTTCCCTTCACTATTCACTAATTTTCTTCTTGCCTCCCGTTTCTCCTATCTTTTATTTTTCATGTATCGTCCTTCCCTCTGCACTTATCTTCTTGGCTGCTTTCACCCTCCACTTCCCCTCCTCTCTTTTCCCCTTCCTCTCCAGTCATGTCCTTCCTGTCCTTCTCTCCTCCGTTTCCTTAGTTTATCGTTTTTTTCCCTCGCATCTCCTTCCTTTTTTATATATATATCCCTCTTCTCTGTCCCTCTTTTTTCTTTTCACGTCTTCGTTCATTCTGTTTTCTTCCTGCTGTCCTTCTGCCTCCCACTCTTTCCTTTCTTTCGCCTCCTCCATCGTCCGTTTCTTCCTCTTCTTCCTTCTTTGTCTCACTCCTCACTCCCTCCTTTCTCACTGTCTCTGTATCTCTTTTTCTCCTCCATTTGTCCCTTTCTTTTTCCCTCCTCTCTGCTTTTGTTTCTTCTTATTTTCTTCCACTGTTTCTTACCCCTTTTCCTTTCCCTCCCTCCCTGTCTCTCTATCTCTCCTCCCTCCCTGTTTCTGTCTCTCCTCTGCACCTTTCTTGTCTTTCTCCTATCCTTTCTCTCTGTCTCTCCCTCACCCTGTTCTTCCTTTTGTTATTCTCCCTCTCCCTCTCCCTCCTTCCTTTTACCCTCTTTCCCTCCTCTCCATCTATCTCTGTTTCTTTCCCTTTGTCTCTCCCTCTCCCACTATTGTTTCTCTCCCTTCTTCTCTGTCTTTCCCTCCTTTCTGTTTCCTTCTCTCCCCGTCTGTCTCTTATCGTTTCCCTCTGTGTCTCTCCCTCTTTCTCCTCTCTGTATCATCTCACCTTTCCTTCTTCCTTCCGCACCTCTTTTCCTCCAGTCTCCTCTTTTTGTGTGATGTCTTCGTCTCCCCCACACCTGCATCTCGCATCTCACTTGTTCCTCCTTCCGCGTCTCCTAATTTAGCTCATACCACGTGCTGTGTTTCTCTGTCTGTCTCTCTCTCTTTCTATATATACCGGTATATGATTTTTCAAGCGTCGATCAACATGCACATTATTATTAAGTTATCTCTGTGCCCTTAATGTTGAACAAGCTGCAGTAATTTATCGGCCTTGTTACTGAAATTGAGAGGGCAAAGGAAAAGAAGCATCCCCAAAATTTATGACAATTTCTTAAGCACCTGATGAATGTAGAACGTACCTGAGTGCTCTGTATCGTCCTTTCCCACACTCTGTATTGTGGGATGCAGGGAACTGCAATGGAATAATTATAACCACACCATCGAAATTCCGGCCTTAACTGCACCCTAGCTCTCTTGGGTTTTATAATAATACGATCCGATGACTCCTGACTCGATATTGACCTTGCGGCTGTTATCACCTAAGGGTTGTGCATTATGTACTTTGTGGTGTGACGTCACCTGCTCGTCTGTGTGCATGTGCATGGAAATCACAGTATCACAGGAACACCGAGGCAGATGAGGTGTTGTCACCAGATTAGATACCAGTAGATATGCTTGGTGTGATTTTATTATCTTTTATACGTACACAAAATTAGAGACGCAACTGATGTGAAGAAAACGAGGATGTTAGGAAATCGAGTCCCTACTGCGGCACGGAACAATATGGCTATGTTATTATAAACTGTTTTAAAGCAGGGATGATGATGAATGAATGGCACAGTTTATGAGATATTTTCTGAAAGCTTCTATTTGTTGTTTTCATTTTCTAGTTTGTGAGTCCTTCCCACCCAGGTATGGTATGGGAAACTGGGAATACCTTTGCCACGACTACAACGTAATTCATGCCTCCTGTGGACGGGAGGAGAGAACTCGTATACAGCTCGTATACGTGGCTGTCTTGGGTCAGATATATACATATTTAGACACTGTTATTCATTCATCATTCATTCATTGCCAGACGCCGTTATTATGAAGAGACAAATGCCGGAAATACTGCACTGTTAACTGTGCATGCATGTTAACAAGCAAAATGTAAGCGTACTGTATGAATATATATATATATATATATATATATATATATATATATATATATATATATATATATATATATATATATATATATATATATATATATATATATATATATATTTGTGTGTGTGTGTGTGGTTGTGTGTAAATTACCATGTTACAATATATGTTGCAACAGAAAACATGGCATTGCTTAAGTGGTTAATCTGAAGGGTTGGTAGGTATAGATTTTGTAGTGCCGTTAATTGTTCATTTGTAAGAAATTATACCCACGTATCAAAGCTGTGTTAATTGTGAAGTTACAGCATAATTCCAGGTCAGATCAAAACCGCTGTATCTTCACGATAAGCACAAATCAGCATGTGGTATAGTGTTTGTCATTTTAGGGTTGAGGTAGGTGCACTGATTTGGCAGTGTTTATTCAGGTGTTATAACAAAGAGCAGTTTAAGGACCGGTAGTCTTCTCTTACACTTCTTGCCTTTTTTTTTTTTTTTTTTTTTTTTTGTACCATTTCTTCTCCACTTATTGGCGTTTATTCGGCCTCTTTTTACCATTTTCTTCTATGTTTCATGTTTTTAATTCCTACTTGCATTTCTCTTGTGCTAGATCACAGCAACCTTCATTAACCTTCATTTTCCCATTCATCATGTTCCCCTTTCCCTCTCTCCTCCATGTTCCCTCCTCTCCCTTCACCATGTTCCCTCCTCTCCCTTCACCATGTTCCCTCCTCTCCCTTCACCATGTTCCCTCCTCTCCCTTCACCGTGTTCCCCACTCTTCCTTCATCGTGTTCCCCCCTCTCCCTTCACAATGTTTCCCCTTCTCCCGTCTCCACGTTCCCTCCTCTTCCCTTCACCATGTTCCCTCCTCTCCCTTCACCATGTCCCCCTCTCTACCTTCACCATGTTTCCTCCCTCTCCCCCCACCATGTTTCCCCCTCTCCTCCCATCTTCTTCCTCATCCTCCTCACTTTTTCCCTTACCCTTCTCTCCACGCCACCCACCACTTTTTCTCCTTCCTCTTCCTTCAGCTCCACTCCCCCTATCGTGTTCCACCACCGTCCCTTTCACTCCACTCCCCCCCACCTTTTCCCCCTCTTTGTTCCCCACTCTCCACTCCACTTCCTTCTCACCTCATCCCTCCCTCCTCCATTCCACCTCACAGTCTTAATTTCTCCTCCATATCTCCTACTCACGCTGTCGCCTGGTGTGTGAGGATAAGTCGCACTGCACATCTAACACATGGGGTCAACTCAGGTCACGGCAGAGATGAAGGGAGATGTTGAAGTAATAATTTAGCCAGTCACAGTTAAACTTGTTGGAAATGAGTGGTATTTGAGTTTGACTTCTATCATCAATTTTTCTTTCTGTAGTGCGCCTATACGCTAATGATAATGTGATAATAAAAGCATTACATACAGCTAAAATATTAGTTTGGAAATCATACACAGGACATGAAAAAAGTCTCATCACCATGACACAGTTTACCCCTCCATCCATCGGTCCCATGGTGTAATGGTTAGCACTTTGGACTCTGAATCCAACAATCCGAGTTCGAGTCTCGGTGGGACCTCACGGAGTACTTTTCGTTTTTAATAATAGCCACTCGCCAATACCATGTGCACCGCCTTCCTTCATAGATTATCTCCCTTACCCTTCCTTCCCGTTATCGTAAATGGATCGTGGTATTTACGCGACCCTGTACAGGAAGGGAGTTGAGACGATAAACTAAGATGGTGTCATGCACTATCACTAGCAAACGTTCACTGACAATCCCTTGGCAGCATTATGTTTACGAACGTTTTCCCATTCCTCCCCGAACGTCAGAAAGTGTCATGTAACACTTTATATCGCCACATACGACAGAGGAAGTGTTGGTATTATCACGTTTGCTGTGTGGGGTTTGGTACACATACACGCCGAGGAAAGAAGATATTAGATGACTACCGTATATTTATTTATTAGTTTTTACTCAGATATCCCGTGAGTAATAATTAAAAAAAAATATGAGTTTGTCCCATCTACAGCAACATACTCGTAACAGTAGGCCCTTGCCTGAGATGGTCCAGCATGGTTCAGCCTCTAGATGTGGTAAGACTTGAGCATCACCTAATTATTCTTGACAGGAAGACTAAGAAATGGGAGTTATAGCACGATGTATCCTTAGTAGGTTTTTTATTCTTTTGTTTGTCGAGTGGTATCTCTATGAATTTTACTTTGGTTTCCACGTATTGACGGAAGGTTTCACGATTTTGTTGATTAGATAAGGTCAAGGTTTTAGCCTAACTGCTCTTCTTGTTTAAATCTCGTAAAGCAGTCATGCTCTTGTGGTTAATCATACTCTTAGAAAAAGCTGCTTAATATTGGCATGAGCCCACTTCCACTCGTATACAGCATCTGTCGACCGATAAGCTATTGTAAACGAGGAACACGATTTGTTTGTCTGGTTTAAAACTCATGGATGGTACAGTAATGCTTGGGGTCAACGAGCCGCACAGATCAAAAGTTAACAGTTAGTGCAGTATCTTGGCGGGAGGTATTCAATTTTTTTTTCACTATACATTTATTTTTCTTAATGTTCATGGATGTAGCCTAGTTGTGGTTGGTAGTTTAAGTTTGGTTTATGTGGTAATAGGCATGGTGGCTTTTGTTTGGTTGTGATAGTGTATATCGATTAGTGTGGTGTTGATACTAGTTGTGGCTGTGGTAGTGGTGGTGGTACTATACTCTTTTTTTCCTCCCTTTCCCCCTAAAGGAGGATGGCAGCCTGGGAAGGAAGGGTATCACTGGCCTGCAGCCCATTGGGTTCACGTTCAGATGAACCTGGGGTTGCGATTGCTACTACTAACACCACTACAGCTGCTGCTACTACCATTACTGCTACTGCTGTTACTATTATAACTTGCCCTTAAACTGTCATTTCTCCTTTTTTGTAAGTTGATTTTTAACACTAGAATATGATGCTGGTCATGAATAGGAGCTATTGAAAGGATGTAGAATCTTAGCATTGGTCTTTCTCTGCCACTGAGCTATGTGAAATAATTTGAAAAAGGATGAAAATCTTGGTCAAGTTACGGTAAAAGCACTATAGTTGTTTATGCAGTAGAAGTAGTAGTAGTAGTAGTAGTGGTTGTAGTAGTAGTAGTAGTTCCAGGTGTATCTGAGATGTGAACCAAGCGGACTATAGGATTAAACTGCCGCTCTGCTGTCCACCATCCTCCCTTTGGGGAATAGGGAAGTAGCTGAGGGGTAGGGTGGGTAGGTATACAAGTTCGATCCACTGTAGAACAACACTACACCCCACCTTCTTTGACCCCAGACAGAGAAGGCCACTACACCAGACCGAAATAGTATAAGGGGGGTTCTGCTAGCGTGACCTGACCTGACCTGACAATTCTGCAGTCAAATAACAGGTCATGGCCGGAAACGGGTCAGGACTGGAGTGGGGATGAAGGATATGGGTGGTCAGGGTGGTGGTGCTGGTGTGGTTTTGGTAGTTGTGGTGGTGATGATGATGATGATGATGATGGTGGTGGTGGTGGTACTGATGATGGTGTTGATAGTGATGATGGTGGCTGTCTTTGTTAGTGATGTTGGATATAGTGTTAGTGTTGATAGTGATGATGGTGGCTGTCTTTGTTAGTGATGTTGGATATATTGTTAGCGTCGATAGTGATGATGGTGATATGTTGGTGGCAGTAATTAGTGGTAGTTTTGGTGGTGGCGGTAAACTGTGATGATGGTGATGGTCACTGGTGGTGGTGATTATACCGCTGATGGTGGTGGAGCATTGGTGATGGTGATGATTATAATAGCTGTGATAATGATAGCAGTAATGGTAGTGGTATAAGTGCTAGTGGTGATGGGGTGATGATGATGATGATGATGATGATGATGATGATGATGATGATGATAGTTGCCCTGGATATACACTGTAATGATGGTTGGTGATGGTGATGGTGGTGACTGTATTAGACAGATTCGGCTAAATCACACAAGCGCAGATGAACTTGGAACAGAGAGAGAGAGAGAGAGAGAGAGTGCAGTAAAAGAAAAACAAAATCAATGTTTCCCCACCAGGCACCAGCACCTCTCACTTCACTTATTCAAATGGCGAGTGGCGACCTCTCTCAGTCACCCTCTGCTCACCCCCAGCATCAGGATTCGTGTGCATAAAAATCCTTAAGTAATTCCTGCGATAAACAAGCCTTCAAGTACCTAAATATTATCATGAATCATCCTGCCGTGTCGTATCTTTCAAGTTATTATTCTGTCTGGTCTGTTCGTGAAGATTTTGGCGGCTGTATGAGTGTGTATAAAAGTGTAATCAAGGAATCGTACTATATGCGTAACGTTGGCTGAAGAAAGTATAAGAATATCGCTCCCAGAGTCAACTTACACCTCTAGGGTTGCCATCCAATACCAGTCACACCACACACCAAAGCTAGGGTATTTTTCCCCAGTACTTTATACTGTAATTCCAGGATACAAGTTTATCAGCTCCACAAGACATTTACAGTCGTATCTACTCGTGGTAAGGCACTGGAGGAGTTACGTATATTAAAGCATGTATTAAAATCTTCTCCTTCAGGTCCCACCGAGACTCGAACTCGGATTGTTGGATTCAGAGTCCAAAGTGCTAACCATTACACCATGGGACCTGATGGAAAAAGGGTGCTTGTGGATGATTTAGTGTTTAATTACAGTAAGTCGGTAGTTAGACAAGAGTACTAGAGTTGTTCCGATCATGTGGAAGTTAATGATACCAGTAACTTCCTCTCAGCTGTATAACCTTGTCTGGCATTAGCTGGAATAGAATAATAGTTGTCCCGACCAAAGTTCCTTGATTCCAGCCATGATAGTTTAACGTTCCCAGTATTAAGACAGGCTCCTGTGGAGTATTCTTAGATGGCCAAAACTCGTCGAGCTTTATCTGGCATAGAATACCAGAGTTGTCCCGACCATGAGAAAGTTGATGATAAACAGTATTAAGGCTTAGGCTGTTATGAATCGTTTTCAGCCGAATAAGA
>NC_137045.1:7756219-7943719 GCF_032717465.1 Coenobita brevimanus
GTGAGAGATAATTAACATTCGTAAAGATACTTTTCAGAGATAATTAACATCCTCAGAGATATTCACTAGAGATAACTACCATCAACAATGATACCGATGGGAAATAATTTACATCCACAGCGATACTCGTAAGAGATCATTAACATCCGCATAGATACTTATGAGAGATTATTAACATCCGCAGAGATACTCATGAGAAATAATTAACATCCACAAAAACGACGTAATTCACCCGTAATGTATGATACTGGTTTATATCACAGGTCAGAATAATCGCTAATTTTGTATAGTGACTTCATGTAAGTCGTCAGATGGACCACCTCTTCTCTTTAGGCAGTCATGTGGTGTGTTTATGTATCATTCAGTTCATCAGTCAAAAAATTCTGTCTCGACACAGGATTAGAGTTCAAAATTATCAAGTTTGAAGCACGGCACTGGTTGGCGTACATTTACGAGAAGCAGGGGTACTGTTGTGGACATAAATCCTGATTCACTCCACATCGATTAATAACGAGAGTATGAGCACTGACTTTTGAAACCCAGTAAGGCGATGTTCGTGAGGGAACTGCGGTGGGTCGGGTAAGGGGGGAGGGAGAGATGGGCGGGAAAGGTGAATGGGGAGAGAGGTAGGGACAGGTATAAGGCGTGGAGAGGAGGAAGAGGACGGGAGTTGGGTGGGCAGTACAAAAGAAAGCAAACAGCGGTAGAACTGTTGGTCCTTTCGAAGCCGTTTGTTATATGGTAGGTTATGTATATATCTGTTCTACTAGTCAAGGTAATGATAGCAACGTACGGCACGAGAGGCGGATGGACAGGAGGAAGGCAAAGTGAGTTGGGAGGGAAGGACGGAGAAACGGTCGGGAAGGAGGAAGAACACAGTGAGCGTAAACGTATGGATGCCCCTGCTCCTAATCCCCTCCATTGCCACGCTAAGCTTCTCGGGAACAGGCACTGCCCACTCCACCCAGAGATAACACTCAAACGTTCACTTTCCCTTCGTTGTCTCTCTGTTCCTTCTCCTCCATCTCCATCCCACTGTAACACTCAAACATTCACTTTCCCTTCATTGTCTTTCTGCTTTCCTCCCGTCCACGTACACATCTCCATGATTTTTTTTCCCCACCTTTCCATTCCTCGTCTTTTCCTTTGTTTCTTTTTCTTTCATCTTCCAGCTCTGTTGTATTCGCTGTATTCTTTGCTTAACCCCCTGCATCCAGTGACCCGTTTTCTGATTTAATCTTTCTGCCTCCAAAGGGTTTGAATCAAGCTGGGAAGGCTTTTACTAGCGATGTGGATAAATTTAATGTCTAAGCCCTCCAGATCGAAAAGTCTGTCAGGTTAAGTAAAATCTTTAGGAGACAATCCAGTAAGAACAAAATAAAAAGGACATAATCGTAGTGAAAGAATGAAGCAGCGTACTATAGTGAAATTATTTAGGCATATATATTCACTCTCTCCTTCCTCACGGTCCCTCCCTCAGTCATCTTTGCTGCCTGTGTCTTACTCTCATTATATACTCATACCCATGTGCCCATAGACAGGAGCTGCCTAGTATGGGGCAACCAGCTTACTGTAGTTATCCTCTTTGCTTATCTTCTTACCTTCTCACCCACTTACCAACTCAGCCTCTCCGCCGCTCCTGTGAACCCCCTTTATTTACTGAGATGTCAGTGACGATATGATCTGTGTATCTGTGCTTCGGATAACATTCACTCTTCCCTCCCCGCCCCTCCCTCCCGCTAACTCCCATCTTATTCCTGCTTTCTTCAACCTTCTTCCATCTTCCATCCCTTCTTCTTTTCTACCCTCCTCTCCTTACCCCTCACATCCTCCTCATCTTTCCTTCCTTCTTTTTTGTGTAAAACCTTGTGCAATTACCCAAAGAGGGTTGTAAACAGAGTTGCACCGAACATTAAAATTTAGAAAGTCTTCTTGAGTAAAAACTTCACATCTGTTTCACCATTTCGCTGCTAAAATTTCTCTCAAAGTTACAGGATGATAATTGTTTGATGTTGGTTGAAGTAAAATTCCTTAGTGTAACCGTATCAGAGAATAGATTGTTTGAGATACTTTGCAAAGCCACTCACTGCTAAATTTTCTCGCAGTTGAGCAAAATTACTTGGTGCTTGCTTGAATAAGATACCCAAGTGCACCGGCCATAGCGAAAGGGTTAATGCACGGTAAGTAGATCACCAGCGTCACCGATATTTGTTGACCACTGATGGGTGAGGTGCATTTACCGGGTCCGTTATGCCTCCGTAGGTTAGATAGTTTACAGAATGAGAACTTGAACACAATAACACTGCTTGGTCCGGATGTTCTTATGTTCTTTTGCTCTCATGCGGCTCTACGTATTTTCCATGGCACTTCTTCGTGACTAGGACCCTATTCTGGCATTTATCAGTTGTTTCATCTGAACTTTCAATACGGAGAGACGGCAGTTTTAGGCCAGGTTAAAATGAAAAGAGCATAGTCTATCCTTACTTCTCCCTCTCCAGTTTCTACCCATTCCCTCCCTCCTGCTCCTTCCCTACCCCATCACTCCTCCCACCACGTCACTCTCACTGTCTCACTCACTCTGTTATGTATTCGTATTCAGCTACGGTTTTTTTCCTATGCTTTTTTTGATGCTTAAACTCTTACCCTCTGAATCCCTCTCCCCCTCACACATAACATGCAAGTAATCACGCACACACATATACACACGCACTAATGAACACACACACACACACACACACACACACACACATACCAAGTAGGAGGTGGTATGGAGCCTTCTAGGTCCACAAGATTGTCTCCAGGTGTTCCTTCTCTCCCCCCCCCCGACCTCCATACCCCCTCTCTCTCCCTCTCCTGCTTAATCCACCCCTACCCCTACCCCACCCGCCTCCCTGCGTCTCTCATCCATAACGTTTCTGTGTGTGTGTGTGTGTGTGTGTGTGTGTGTGTGTGTGTGTGTGTGTGTGTAGCGCCACCCCTCACCTTGCTTTTACCTGCCACTCTCACTCGCGCATTCCTTTCCTCTTGTCCTTGCCTCTCTAGCTCAATCATTCCAACATCCTTCTTTCTTCATATCCTTCCACTTCCTCTTCATATTCTTCAGAGTCTTTTCCTTCTAGTCTTCCTTTTTGTCTTCCCCCCATCCTTATTCTTTCTCTCGTCCACATCCACATCACCATCCTCATCATCACCTTCATTATTATCCACACCTACCTTTATCCTCACATATTCACACCCTCACCCTCTCCCTCATCCTTATCCACACCCTAGTCCTCATTCTCATCCTCACCCTCACCCTCACCCTCTCCCTCATCCTTATCCTTGTCCACACCCTAGTCCTCACCCTCACCCTCACCCTCACCCTCACCCTCACCCTCACCCTCACCCTCGTACCTTTCACTTCCAGCCTAACATAGTATAATAGAGGCAGTTTATTTTTTTCCACTATTCTTTTTGTGTAAGTGCCTCACTGTATAAGGCTCTCCATTATTGATGCTGGAATTAAGAGGACTGTCTCCGGTGTAAGGTGTGAGTGGTCTGTGTATCTTTGTAATCCAGTCAGTTCACACACACACACACACACACACACACACACACACACACACACACACACACACACACACACACACACACACACACACACACACACAAGATCCGGGTTCGAGTCCCTTTCACTTTCCTCCGTATCTGAGGTGGGGGGAAGAAGGGGAGGGAGGAGAGAGGGAGAGGAGGAGTAAGGAGAGGAGGAGAGTGCGAGGAGGAGAAAGAAAGGAAATGGGAAGAAAGATGAAGAAAGCAGAAATGAGATAGGAAACACGATAGCCATTAAAAATGAGAGAGAGAGAGAGAGAGAGAGAGAGAGAGAGAGAGAGAGAGAGAGAGAGAGAGAGAGTGTGTGTGTTAATGGAGGGAAAGGTCAGGAGGGAGAGGAAAGTCAGGAAGGGAAGGCAAATGGAAGACTGAGAATGACATTACGAAATATGGGTTGGCGTAGAGAGAGAGAGAGAGAGAGAGAGTGAGAATTTTGTTGAGGAACGATGTGGAGGTCAAGACGTAAATAGATTGCATCATGTGGGGCCTTTTGGGGAGGGAGAGAGAGAGAGAGAGAGAGAGAGAGTCACGTCATCAGCTGTTACTCCACCATCATTTTTAATTACCCCCACCCCTTCCTTCTCTCCCCCCACCCTCACTTTCCTTCCTCCCTCCCTCCATCTCTTAATACGCCTTCCCTTCTTTCCTCCCTCTTATATTTCATCACCCCCCTCGCTACCCTCCCTCACTGCTTCCCTTATACTCCCTCCCCCCCTCTCTCTCTCTTTCTTTCTCTCCGATCCGTATTTTTGCATATTTAATGAACAGCGAAAGTACTGCATAACTGGTAGTCCTACGGTATTAGCTCCCTTGATGAACATAATTACTCTAAAAAGAAGCATTACGTTCGGTATGTTATCACTATCATCATCACGCAAACTCCTGGGGAGGCTCGATCACAGTCCGTTCAATTTATTCATTAAGCCTGTGTGTTTTTATTTTGTATTTTTGTTTATTGCCTGAATAGGGACATTAACGCTTTCTTTATGCTGACGCATTTAAATTAATTTTGATTATTATCTGGTGATTTTATTCAGTATAGGGGACACGTTTCGTAGTGAAGGGTTCGAAAGCAATCCCACTTACTCATCACTGCACGGAAAGTCTGGCTGAGTAAAATAGTGTATCGGCAGCAGAAATGCACAATAAATGCTCAAAGGGGTAAATGAGTTGAGAAAGGAATCCCTCTATAAAATGTCTCTCTCTTCCTTATGAGGTTCAAGGCTGCTTATAACACAGACGCTGGGCGGTGGGGTTGCCACATCAATACGCCAGTACAAAGAACAGGGTATCCCACTCCCATCCCTTTTTTAGTTCCCCTTTGCTCTCTCCCTTTTTGATCCCCCTTTTCTCCTACCATTTTTAGTCCCCTTTGACTCCCATCCTTTTATTCCCACCCTTTCACTCCCACCCTTTTTAATCTGCATTTACGAAGAGCAGGGAATACATGTTTGTAGTATTTCATTCATCGTTCCATGCATGACCTTAGTAATACTTCTTTTTTTTTAATGGGCAAAGTACTTTTCATTATGTTAATCATTCCCCACGAACCTCCTGGCCTGTTTTTACTTTTTGTTTACTTTCATCGTCGTGAATTGAGGTTACCTGGCAGAAGTAGATATATTTTTATCGCTCCAGCACAATATCTCCCAAAACTTATATTGATTATAGTCTCCCTGTGTGTGTGTGTGTGTGTGTGTGTGTGTGTGTGTGTGTGTGTGTGTGTGTGTGTGTGTGTGTGTGTGTGTGTGTGTGTGTGTGTGGCTACTTATCGGACGCCCTAAAATTAAATATATATCATCAACATGTTCCAGACTGATCAGACCATCTCACGTCTGTTTATTCCTTTGCCCTCATAATACAGATGTATGAAAATGTCCGTACTGTGCAGATAATAACCAGAAAAAAAAAATCAGGAAAAGAAAACTGTCTCACTCTCACTTCTTATCGGCATTTTATCAGTGTGCTTGTGAGAAAGTGTGAAAGCAGTGCCACCTCCGGACTTACCTTCTGGTGCTTTTACGGGAACTTCATCACTTCGCAAATAACTACCATCGCAGCTTCAGGTAGTAAAGTACGATGATAGATTAAAACTGTAACTAAATATAAACAAAATAACTACTTGGTCATGCAGGAGAAATCGCTTGTTGTAAAGGGATTAGTGAAGGTTATAACTAGTCAGACTTAAAATAATACAAACGAGATGGCAAGAGTATTATAAAAGGGCGTTTTCGTGGTGAAGGGGTGAAGTAACTCCTCCTACTCCCCCACCGTCCCCCACCCACAGCCTTTTCCCCCCTCCCCCACACCCACAGCCTTTCCCCTCCTTCCCCCACCCCCCACGGACGAGAAAAGGGAAGACAAAGGCTCGTCCCTCCCAGCTGTTTGTGGTAAGGGGGGGTTGAAAAGTGGGAGAAAAAAGGAGGATATGGCTGTATTTTTGTGACCGGGAAAGGGTGTAGGAGTGAGAAAAAAGGAGTGTGTGTGTGTGTGTGTGTGTGTGTGAGAGAGAGAGAGAGAGAGGTTGGGAGGAAGGACACAAAACTATCAAAGCAGAAAAAAAAAAAAAAATAGACAGGAGAAAGGAAGGGTTGCAAAAAATACTTGAGACTTGTAACAACACTGAGAGAGAAAAGGGTGTTGAATTTTTGGTGTGGATGGAGGAGTGACATGAGGGAAAAAAGAGAATAAAAACAAAGGACAGAGAGAGAGAGAGAGAGAGAGAGAGAGAGAGAGAGAGAGAGAGAAAGTCTACAAAAAATTAACCGTCGCCAGTTATCCCGGAACCTACACAAACACTCGCAGGGCTTTGTGTGTGTGTGTGTGTGTGTGTGTAAGAGAGAGAGAGAGAGAGAGAGAGAGTTTTCATATCACACAAGTTTCTCTCCAGCTCCTGTTCAATGATCCTGCCATTTCCATCCCCCCCCCCCTCCTGGCGATTTCCATGCGTGAAAATGATGTACAGGGAAAAGTTCTGTGTTTTGAGGTCAGTGTTCAGACATGCCATCAAAAACTTTCATAGGACCGGCACACAGACACCTTCCGGCAGTTTCCTCACGGCCATCCTGGTAGAGCTGACTGATATTCCTCTCACGATTTTTCAGTCATCAGTGTGTCCAGAAATCAGGAAAACACGACTGCTTTTTCTTTGAATTCTGATACAGCGTTGCTTTTGCTTATAGGTTACTTGATGTTAGATGTGAATAACACACACACACACACACACACACACACACACACACACACACACACACACACACACACACACACACACACACACACACACACACACACACACACACACAACCTGTCATCGAATTAATGTTGTATATGTAAAAACGCACTGTGAAGTTTGTAACCTGTGTCTTACATATCCGTAGTGTCTTGCATGCCAGTCGAAAGTAGATTTACAGTTACGTTCTTTTGACTATCGCCAGATGGTAGCACTCGGCTTTGGAGAGATCATTTTGTTTTAAAAAGTGAGATTTAGGATTGATATAAACTGAACTGTTAGAAAAAAAAAAAGTGAGTACTGAAGTGATTTATTTCAATCCGGTCCTTTGTGAAGTTAGAAAAAAGTGAACAGCGATTTTTTTTTTTCCTGGAACAATGGCCGTATTGAGGTGTGATGGCGGCACTGTGTGGGGTGACAGGTTGGCCTGGGTCTAACAAGGCACTGGCTGCACATCAACACAGGGGGCCCCACCATTGTTGTGGCCCGCCTTCATTCTAACAATCTCACACTTTCTTCCAATTTAATGTGGGGTGCGTCTGTTTCGCACTTTACCGTGGGAGGAGAGGAGGAGGAAGTAGAGGAGGTGAAGGAGAAAGGAGATAGTAGAGGATGTGAAGGAGAAATGAGGAAGTGGAGGTGGTGAGGGAGAAGGGAACAGGTGGTGTGTATATCAGAATCTCCCGCCATTGTTCTCACAGGCCCCCTGATTTTCTCCCTCACCGAATGTCTGGATTAAGTTCCGCGTCCGTTTCTGTTATGCTTCATTATATGGTTGTTGGTGATCATATTTACCGCATATATATATACAGTTAACGTTGGCATTATGTAACATTTTTGATTTGCTACATGTCTCGTTTACCTTTGGCCTTTGTCCGGTAGGTTTCATTGAGTCGAATTAAATCACATGGCTTTAGCTGGAATAATTTATGATATTTTTTTACGTGCCTGGTCAAAACGGAAATGGATAGTTTCATTTTTTTTTTTTTTTCTGACCAATGTTTCTCCGGGCTGAATGATATCGTATGACGTTATCCGAAATTAACATTCAGCCTCTTTGTGTTTTTCTACATAGCATGCAGAGTAACTTAAATGTAATCAGCATTTAGGCCAGCGATCATTGTCATATAAACTGAAGTCATTAAGCATGAGAGTTCATTTTACCCACCAAGGTAATGGATACAGTAGAATTATTCCAGTGGTATAAGATGATAGTGTAAAATTTAAATCAAACCAACAACGACAATGCTAAAAAAGTATACATGAGATCATCTTGGTGCGTACTAAAGTAACTAATATTTTTTGTCTTTTTTAAATTTTCATGTAGTATATAATGTAAAGACAATCCCTGTTTATACCACGAAATATTTGACGTTTCACACATATTTCTGACGGGTGCTGCATGCACTGAAGGAGTTAGTGAAAGAAGTTACGTTGATGGGACGAAGGCTTTGATTCCACCGTATTCAGAAGAACTGAACAGTAATGAAACTTCCACGTTCCACGTATACGTACACACACACACACACTCGAAAATATTACTCCATCCAGGAATAAGAAACTGAAGGAGTAAAGAAGGCACGGAATTGGTTCAGTAAACCTCGCCTATGATGTTGCTTTTCAAAAGGCGTAATATGATCTCGGAAAGATCATGATAGAGAGAGAGAGAGAGAGAGAGAGAGAGAGAAATAATACTGAAAAATGGATGAAGAAGTGAGCTGCGTGTTGTTGAAAATGAGGTAAATTTGTAAAGGAGCGATGACTGTTGGAAAAAAAAAAAAAGAGAGAGAGAGAGAGAAAGATAGAGGAAGTTTGTTAGAAAAAAAAAAAAGTGTGAGGGAAGGGTAGGGCGTGTGAGGGCCTACATGGTATATATTTATGAAGGATCTTGAGCAGTTTACTGGATGAATGAGTCTCCATAGTTGTTTCCTTTTTCTGGTACTGTTTTCTTGCTTTTTTTTTTTCTGCAGTAGTCACTCTGGTTTGGTTTTATACACATCATAACAATCCCGTCAGTTCGGAGTCGTTATGTTTCTTTTTTATTTCATTCTCAGTATTTAATGCAGCTTAGATTTTTGGCGCTACAGAGGTTAGATACAGCCTTCATGAATCCCATCACTACGAGAGGACCCTGGTAGTCTGTAGGTATTTATCTTGTAGCAGCAGGAATACAGTACAGAAATACGTCATCGCACTGAAAGGGTTAAGTTTAAGAGAGTTTGTGAATTTAGAACCTGAACCCACGAGTGTGAGGGAAAAGGGTGGCTGACTATTTATTTTATTTTATTTTTTTTTTGACCCACACCCCCGTCACTCGCGACTGTTGAGCAATTAGGACTATGAACACACACGCACATGTCCCTCGGTTCAGCCGCAGGGATTTTGGTTGACTCCTGCTGTGTCTATTGTAACATTATATAAACCCCTTTGAATTGGGTGGCGTGGTTTTAGATATATTTTTGATGTCCCAAGACGATTTCATTCAGCCCAGGACAGACATTTTGAGCTACGGGATAAGAAGTAGCCTTCGGTGATCCCTTCCCTACATGATCTCACCTGTAAAACTTTATTAAAATCACCTGGAAGTTGGAAGAATGAGATAAAACTTACCCAAGGGAGTGAAGGGGTTGATACTGTACACATCAAGGTACAAGACTGAGTGCCATCCTTGGAATAACAGATGAAGGAATCGCATCTTGCCATCATTTATAGTTCTGTGTGATAAATTTAGCCACTTAATTCCAATTCTTTATTTTGTGCTTTAGTCTTATTCTCCAGCCTTGTTATTATTATTGTTATTATTATTATTATTATTATTATTATTATTATTATTAGAGAAGGACAGTTAGTGAAGAGGTTTGTTATGATTGTGTCTAATTCCTTGAATTCGAAATATCTAACCTAAGGTGAATGAAATCGTAAGGAAAGAGCAAAAATAAGATAACAGTCAGTCAGTCAGCCAGCCAGTCTACCTACCTACCTACCTACCTACCTACCTACCTACCTACCTACCTACCTACCTACCTACCTGCCTGCCTGCCTACCTACCTATTTATCTATCAGTTTACCTATACAGTATACACTAATGCCCTGCATAAATATATAACGTTATATTAATAAAAATTTATATACAGTATATCACCCAGAAAGATGTTGGCTGAATTTGGACATAAAGGGGAGGGGGAGGGGGAAGGGAAGGGATTTGAGGAGGGTATTAAGGGGTGAGAAGGGAGGAGGGACGGGGAGTGAGTAAGGGAAAGGGGAGGAAAAGAGGATGAAGGAGGTGAGAAGGGAGTGAGGGGTCGGGGAAGAGGAAAAGGGGGAGAGGTGAAGGAAGGGGTGGAAAGATGGGGTAGAGCGAAGGGAAAAGCCGGGGAGGGGGGGGGGAGGAGAGGAAAGGAAGAAAAAAAGGGAAAGGTAGGGCGAGTGTGGTTCCAAAATGACTGACAACCTTGGTAATGTGACTGACCGCCTGCCCTCTCACCCCGGATGGTTTCTCTCTCTCTCTCTCTCTCTTTCTAATTTGTATCTGTGTGTGTGTGTGTGTGTGTGTGTGTGTGTGTGTGTGTGTGTGTGTGTGTGTGTGTGTGTAGCAGATCAGGAAGACCAAAAATTCACTAACACTCGTTGCCGTCTTACTGTTTGCATCGGAAAACGCGGAAGTGAAAATTGACCCGGAAACAATATAACTTCAGTGACAGATAATAGGGAAGAGAGAGAGAGGGAAAGAAAAGAGCGCACTCCAGCTGTTAATGTTCCTGTTTCACCTTTACCTACAATGCAGAGGGAAAGTTGCACAGACAGTTATCATCATCATCATCATCATCATCATCATCATCATCATCGTCGTCATCATAACAACATAGATAAAGAAGTTCAGTTTCCTTAGTTGTTTTCCCATGTCTGCCCAAATAATGAATGGTGATTTTTTTCCCCCTGGCAGTACGAGACGAGGAGGGTTGTCAGTCCCCTGTCTCCCCCCACCCTCTTTTCTTTTATTCCAGTATTTGGCTGACCTCGCATCATAATACTTTCAGCAGTCGAGAAATCACGTACGATGCTACCCTGAGGTGTGAAGTTTCCTTACGAAGCACATTATAATGCACATTATCCAGTGGCGTTATGAAAGGGAATTCAATATTCTCGTACATACGTCATGACGAAGTACAAGCTCTCGGGTTCAGTCACCTCGCTGCCAGAACAAACAACGCACGTGTGGGTGTATGAGTGCTTGGTGATGGATACTGTCCAGAGGCAACGCACTTACCTAGTAACATATTACATCTTTAACAAAGTGTCTTCAGCTCATATGTACATGTTGATGTGTACCACGAGAAAGAAAGAAGAAAATATAAAAGCCATCCCCAAATACTCCCACAGGTAGATAGGGATGCTTCAGTTACTGCTGGTGTTCGTGATTAAAGAGAGGGATACATAGCTTGAGGATGAGATGCCTGTACAGGGGAATGAGTCTTGTTGAAGGTTGGTGGACACGTCTTGGAGAAACGGAGCCAACCGAGACACGCAGTAGTTCAGATCAAGTGACGTTTGTAATTTTCGGTGTCGCTAACCATGTAAAATAACAGGTTTGTTCAATTTGTTTTGGTAGATTGCTGTGTATGGTGTTAGTTATTAAGAGAGAGAGAGAGAGAGAGAGAGAGAGAGAGAGAGAGAGAGAGAACCATAGCTACTAGCATGAAATGGCAAGTGAATGTTGTATTGAAAGTGCATAAATATGAATGGGAAATGACGTTGTTGCGTCTAGTGTGACGTATCTACTGTTATATTGGCGTCATAAAACACGCACGTCCGCTGCACTTGATTGTGTTGCTGTGGTGATTGTTGTGGTGGCTGTGTGGCGCTCCCGGTGGTGAAAGTGGTAGCTATGGTGATGTTTGTGGTGATTGTGGTGGTGATATGGCAGTCAGTGATGAGGTATACTGTATAGTGTTTTTTTTTTTTTTAGTTTAACAGAACTGTGCGTGCTGGTGGTGGAAGTGGTTGTTTTGGTGGTGTTTGTGGTGACTGTGGTGGTGATAGTGGTTGTGGTGGTGATAGGGGTGTTGTAAGTGACTTGTGTTTGGTCGTTGTTTCTTTTTTTTTTTTTTCTGACAGAATTAGGCCACTCACACAAGTTGAATACTATTGAGCTTGCATGAAATTTGCTGAGCCTTAGTTATGAGATAGAAATGCGTCTCCTTGGTTACGAGTTAAACTGACTTTCCAGTTTGATTACAGTTGGCCATCACTTGAGCTGATTGGAGCTAGGGATCTTTTTCAGGTTAAAGTATATGCATTCTAGTTTTACGTGTACTGGTGGTGTTAGTGATTAGTCTTGATGGTGTTGTGGTTGTGGTGGTGATGGTGGTGGTAGTGGCGGCGGTGGTGATGATGGTGCTGGTAAGTGTGTCGGACAAACATACTGAGTGAACTATTAGGAAAACATTTAGCTTGTAATGGTGAGAATCCTGCCTCCAATTCTCTTCTCCTGTCACACACACACACACACACACACACACACACACACACACACACACTCTCTCTCTCTCTCTCTCTCTCTCTCTCTCAACATTATTCGTTTTTGCTTCTTATAATTAACATAATTTCTTTCCTCCATCCCATATACCGTCTTATTTTTCCTGCCGATTATTTTATATTTCTTATTCTTCTTTTTCTCATTTTATATTTTCCCCTTGTTTTCCAGTGCCCTCCTCCTTCAGCGCTTTTTGTTTCTTTTCTTTTTTTTTTTCAATTCTGTTTCACAAAATTTTGCATGTCAGTATATGATTATTTACGTTTTCCTGTTCCTGCCTTGCGCCCTCTACTTTTGTTGTTATGAGAGAGAGAGAGAGAGAGAGAGAGAGAGAGAGAGAGAGAGAGAGAGAGAGAATGTATGTGCATACTCGTAAAGTTGCGCTGTGTACACCTGCAGTTGCCATTAACTCCAGGTTGCGTAGTGGATGTGGGGTGAACGGGTGACTGAGGTTAGCGTAGGGAAGGTAGGTACGGTATGTATGTAAGTGTGTGTGTGTGTGTGTGTGTGTGTGTGTTCGCGCGCGCGCTTTGGGGAGGGTGAGTGTGGGAGTGTGTATACTCATGGTTGTGCGGATCTGTAGGTATGTCTGCTGAGTCGTGTGAGGATATACTGTACGTGTGTGGATGCGTGAGAGGGTGCTTAGGTGAGCAAGAGGGAATGTTAGTGGGTGTCTTAAGTAGTTGTCATGAAGTTGTAGGTGATGGATTAAAAAATTGAATGTAATAACTAGAAAGAAAAGCTGATGTGTAAAGTTGGCTAGTGAATGATGCCTGGATAAAGAGAGACTTGTGGTGGGGAGGTGTAGGTGTGGGGGAGGCAGATATTATGGTGTGATGGGGAGGTGTAGGTGTGGTGGGGAAGTGAAGGTGTCGGGGAGGCGTAGGTATGGGGGAGGCAAATGTTATGGTGTGATGGGGAGGTGTAGGTGTGGTGGGGAAGTGAAGATGTGGGGGGAGATGTAGTTATGGGGGAGGCAAATGTTATGGTGTGATGGAGAGGTTTAGGTGTGCGTGGTAGGCACGTGTTTTAGTGTGGTAAGGAGATGTAAGTGTGGGGAACAGCAGGTGTTATGGTGTGGTGGGGAGGTATAGGTGTGGGGGGATGCAGGTGTTATTGTGTGGTGAGCTAAACAAAGAGAAGGTCCTCCCAATCTTCCCATCCTAATCGTTAATTCCAAGCATACCCAGGATCCACACACCTGCACTGGACGCTGAGCACACCTGGTGTCTGCCCTAACGTAAATCCACCCCAGTCTAAACAAATCTACCCCTGCATAACCAACCCTAGCCAGACTTAACCTACTGTAACCTACCTTGACCTTTCCCAGTCTAATTCAGCGTAACCTAACTAACCCTGACCTTACCGAATACAGCAAACCCCAAGCTAACCCACACCTAACCTTACCCACTGACTCACTCTGTTGTAAACCAACCCAAAAGTCCCCCAGATTATCACCCACTAAACCCAATTAACTCTCTGTCTAACTCAACCCTAACCTCACCAGTCTCACTAAATCCGTGTAACCTAACCCAAAACCTTTCTCCAGCTCATCACCCACTTAAGCAAATCCATCTCATCCCCGGTCTGCCTCTCTCCCACGTTTCTCACACGGTCCTTGGTTAATTTCCAGCTCGTGATTTTTGCGGGTGGATGAGTGGAGTGGATGAAGAGGGTGGAGGGAGGGGAAGTGGGTGGAGCTCAAGACGTTCTTACCCTCGGGCTGTTCCGCTCCCTGCCTCCCCTCCACCTCCCTTCCCCCACCTACCTGATTTCCCCCTCCCCTCCACCTGCGTAATCTTCCCACCTCCCTCTCCCATCATCCTCTTCTTCCTCCGTCTCCCCCTCCTCCTGATTCTACTTCTTATTCATTTTCTCTGTCGTTATTTCCTCTCTCTCTCTCTCTCTCTCTCTCTCTCTCTCTCTCTCTCTCTCTCCATATATTTTCTTTGTACTTTTCCCGTCGCTTTCATCACTGTTTTCCTTGCCCTTTGTCTGTATTCATTATTTTGTAGTGTTACCAGCGCGTCACTCCTCATCGCAGCCATGTCATTCCCGGTGGTTTTTACTCCGCTGTGTTACGTGTGT
The DNA here is from genome assembly GCF_032717465.1 of Coenobita brevimanus. NCBI lineage: Eukaryota > Metazoa > Arthropoda > Malacostraca > Decapoda > Coenobitidae > Coenobita > Coenobita brevimanus. The sequence goes on from NC_137045.1 coordinate 7,770,664, forward strand.
TACGCCGTGTTATTGTCCACGCCGTCTTTGTCCCTGGTCGTGTTGTGGTCTTTGTCTCAGTCTTTACACATTTTCAAGTATTTTGTTCGTCGCTCAGGTTTACGACGCTATTGTAAACCGAGTAATACACTTTTTATTTATCCTAGACGTGGCCAAATAGGTGTATATTATTTTAGTGATCCATCGACTTCACAGACTTAAAAAAAATTGCTCTGTCGTGTGATTTAAACGAACTAGGACGCTGCGTTTGAATATTTGAACCTTATTTTTCTTTTTTATTACAAGAGAATGATTTAGCTTCGATTATGCGTAACCAATAAACAATTTTTTGAATTTTGGGTTGACAAGGAGAAGGGGGAAGGGGAGACTCCATTAATTCCCTCTGACTGCCTTTTCTCTAGTAATATGTTCCGGTAAACCTTGGAAGAGTTTATACCATCCAAGAGTAGGACCCGTATTCTCGTCGATTAAGGTGGCTCCCTAGCACCTCTTTCGTAGCGATTTGTTTTTGGATACGACTTTAATATAATTTTGCACATTATATATATATATATATATATATATATATATATTATATATATATATATATATATATATATATATATATGCAGAGTATGGTGACAATAGAATGATTTATGTAACACACAAGAGGAGAGGACTGTGTAATAAACAAAATAAATAGCTTAGGAAGATGTGTTAGGGAGCTTCCTTAAGTGACAAGAAGACGGGCCTGAGTTATAAGAGTGTGAGTGTTAGGACTGTCACCGTTAACCTTCTCATGCTTTGAACAACTCTGGCATTGTGATTCCAGCTGATCCTTGATGATTTTATTCAGCTGGGAGTGAGTCATACGAGTCTTAAATGTTAACCCTCTCAGGCCGATGATGTATTTTGAATCTTATTTGCTTACCTCCACTTATTTGATTTAGTTCAAGGGGAGAGCTCAGGTTGCGAAGTGGTCAGTGGAGACTACATATGGCCTCTTGAGAAACTTTGCCAAATGGTCTGAAGGCAGCTGTTATCAAATGAAAAGTTAGATCATCGTGGTGAAGTGGTTGAAGAAGGCGAGGTCATGCGTACCGAACCACTGTCATGTCGACCTTTGACCTCCGCTCCTCCACACGCTTGCTCAGTCACCCGCATAAACATCTTCAAGAAATTTCGTCACGATGTCTCAATTCCGCCAGCGTTTTTTTTTTTTTCTCTTGACAAAAATGTATCTGGGAAAAAATATGTTTGAAAATATCCTCAAGCGCACCAGCCTACATTTTTTATTTCTTTTGCGTTCTTCTTTCCTTTTTTTCCTCCCAGGCGTGAGAGGTGACAGGAAAGAAGTTCAATGTCAATCGATATATTTCTTTAGATGTGATATTATGTATTAGAAGTCTGGTAAGTCCTGGCTCTATTACTACCCTATCGGCATTACTGACGGTCCTCATCAGAAGTCCCGTATGTTCCAAAAAAAAACTGCGTCTTTTGCCGTACTCTTGATACTGCAAATTTTGGGAGACAGGCAGGTAAGCTCTGTAGGCAGCAATGGAACTTAGTCACATCAGTCCAACGACCTCATTTATAGTTGTTCTTGCTGCTTTACGATTTTATTTAATTTTAGAGAAGCGTCCTAGGAGAGAGGAGATTATTGAAGGCTGTATCCATCCCTTACAGCCCCCAAAACGTCTCTTATGAACCAAATAAAATTGTCTGGAGATGGAAAGAATAAAATAACATCTGCGTCATCGGTGTGGGGTGATCAGTCCAGTGATTTCCAGCCCTAGGGTTCCGCAAGAAATCATGAAATAAATATATAAAAATACAAAAATAAAATAAATCCACTGTATTATTTTCAGTATTTTTTTCTTAACATAATACAGTAACAGTTTCAGGGATTCCTCCAAGGTGTAAAGGTTGGGAATCACTGCTATAAAAGAAGTACACGTAAAAAAAAGTGAAGAAAAAAAAGTGTTTGACATATAACAAGGACTTACGGTACAATCCCTGAGGCAGCAAGTGTACCTACGATTATCAAATTGCCGTTGATGTGAATATATACATCCTGGTGGTAAGTGGGGTTATTTAGGCACGGGCTGGTTGGTTTATGTAAGAGTAGTGTGTGTTAGGTGGTAGGAGAGAGAGAGAGAGAGAGAGAGAGAGAGAGGTTTGTGTGTATAGTGTGTGTGTGTGTGTGTGTGTGTGTGTGTGTGTGTGTGTGTGTGTGTGTGTGTGTGTGTGTGTGTGTGTGTAGTGTGGTGTGTGTGTGTGTGTGTGTGTGTGTGTGTAGTGTGGTGTGTGTGTGTGTGTGTGTGTGTGTGTGTGTGTGTGTGTGTGTGTGTGTGTGTGTGTGTGTGTGTGTGTGTGTGTGTGTGTGTAGTGTGTGTGTGTGTGTGTGTGTGTGTGTGTGTGTGTGTGTGTGTGTGTGTGTGTGTGTAGTGTGGTGTGTGTGTGTATGTGTATGTGTGTTTGTGTGTGGTACGTGTGGTGTGCGAGGCTGTGTACGTGACCATTAGTATCCAAGTATCACGTGCACTGGCCTTGAGTGAGTGAGTGAGGGTGTCCGCCCCCCCCCCTCCCCTCCTCGATGATGATGGCCGCCCCCGGAGCACCAAGACGTTCTCACCCCGAGGCAGTTCCTCAGGATGTGGCCCGTGGGAGACTACAGGATCACGCCGTCGCTAGGGGGGCTGCAAGGGAGGAGGGGGCGACTGTTAGGGGGGTTGGAGGGAGGGGGGCTACGCTTAGGACAGGGGAGGGAGGGAGAGTAGGAGGAGGTCTTGAACTTCGGTACTTGTAACAACAAAAGAAAATATCATCGCTAAAATAACTGTTTTTTATTGGATCGATCCTTTTGAAATTTACAACCGCAAATAGAGCAACAATCACACCACAACACCGGAACAAGTGTAGCAGAAGTACTCCCTCCTCCCTCCTCCCGGCTTCAATCCCACCAGCCGAAAATGGCGGGAAAAAGTGGGAGGGAACAAAATGTGTATTATGAAAACCTCAGCTGCAAATATAAATACGATGAGAGAAAAACATGTATTACTGTACCCTGCAGGAAACAGTAGAAAATCTTATACGTACTCTCCTAGCTACTGTGCACATAGCACAACTGTTGTATTTGAAGTTACGTTGTTGGCCGGCGCGGGAAGTCCCTAGCATGAGTAGAGAACGTAATAATATCTCTTCTGTAAATCTGTAGTTGCATTTTATGGTACCTGGTTTTAGATTCACAAAGAGAATTGCAATCAGTTCATGTCTTAAATATGTTGTTTATGGGAAAGATAAGGAAAAGGAGAGCAAAACCTACCATACTCAAATGCTTTTCCTGCATAAATATATTTTTTTGGTTACGAGATGCAGCTGATCGCCTGTATGTTTGTGTATACGATCCATGGAGTGTTAATTCTGTAAGTGTAGAGTTACTAGTATTAAGTTCGGTGACTGATGCCTTCACATTTGCGATTTCGAGAAGGCAGTGTTCAAGAAGAGTACGGTATTTATTTATGTAGTGTTGCAACTCATCGTGAGAATCCTTCACTGCTAAAAGACGATTATTATTATAGCATTATTTTGATATCTGTCTTTCCAGCATGGGGAGCCCTAAATGGCATTTTCATCGTGTAGAAATGTGGCAGTGTGGTGGTGTGGAGGTGTGATGGTGTGTGGCAAGGGTCACCAGCCTCATTTTTCCTTCCCTCCCAGTTACTCGCTTTCTTCTTCCCTTTTGTACACTTCTTTCTTCCCTCCATTACGTCTCTTCCTCTTCCTTCCTCCCCTCAAACTTCTTACCCTCACCTCGCATCCCCTCCTTTCTTCCCTTCGCCTCACTTCCGCTAATCTCAGCTGATACTCCTCCATACTTCTCTTCATCACCTCAAGCATTTTCCCTCCCCCAGCTCACACCTCTCGCCTCTTGCATTGGTCTCCTTCCCTTCTCCCTCACCTCACAGTTCTCTCTTCCTCCGTCACCTCACCCATATCAACAAGAACCAGCCTCTGTGAATCTTGTTTCGCTCTTCACCATTCCATTCCCACCACCATTACCACTATTACCACCACCAGTTATACCACAACCACCTTCCATCATTATCACTACCACTACCACTGCTACTGTCAGTCACCCTTACCCCTACAGTTACCGCTATCACTGCAAGTACCAGTATCCCTGCTTACTATACCATCCTCACTCCCAGCACCAGGACCATTACCCAGTGCCCCCCCCCCCCCAACACTCACGTCACCAGTCCTCGCCTCTCATGCCTCCAATACATTGATAATGGTCGGGTTAGACAACAGCACTGAGTCGTTAGTCAGATGCCAACCAGTATGCCTGAAGTTAGATAAGTTATGTGTCATATATATCACTAGTTACATGGTATATGTTAGGTTTTATAAATGCTGCAAGTTAGATATCATGAATGAATTGTCATGAGTCAGGTGTCAGGAGTATGTCATAAGTTAGATGCGTTAATTTAGATGACAAGTTAGATGTAAGTTAAGTTAGATAGCATATCGTATGTCAACTGCCGTAAGTCAGAATACCATTCCACCGTGGTAACAAATGGATAAATTTGGGTTGGGGGTATTCACAGGATAGAGCCCAATGTCTCTATTTCCTCTAACGTTTTGGGCTCTGAAGATGGTTTGTGTGTAGCCTGAAATGTTAGAGTAAATAAATAATTCAAGTTTTCGAGATAATGAAGAAAGCAAACGTTAGAGAAAATATAGAATTCAAGCTCTGTCCTGCGGATCCCTTCCACCTAAATTTTCCGACTGCATTATCCCTGTGACTCACACCACACCATAACATTCCACAGATAAGAATGTAGCACGACTGACCCCACGCATCCTCGCCTTGTAATGACTGGTGTTGTGTTATCAGTATTACTCCTGTGACCTCTCGTGCCCAGCTCCAACATTGCCAAGATAAGATTGTTGCACGCATGACCACGTCCGCCTCCGTCTTGTTGTGACTGGTGTTGTGTTATCAGCGGAGGTGAGGTGAGGGGTGAGGTGGGGTGAGGTGAGGGGCGAGGTGAGATTGTGTCATGTCTCACTGCTTTGGTACCCGTTGGTTGTAGTTATATTCATAAAGTTTCCTAAGGCTAAGATTGCTTGTATATACGCATGTCTTTCCTCATTCAGCTACCAGAAACTTCACAATCAAGCTACAGTGTATATTAAAGCAAGAAAACAACAAAAGAGTTATAATACTTGTTAGGGAGCCTTGTTGATGCTGTAAACTGGTTAAAATCTTTACTGATACCTCCCCATACTTCCAGAGGTCACTAACCCTCACCCGCAGGTCACCATACCAGTCACGTTATTATGGCTGCGCCGGGCCCAGTAGCATATTTCAGAACTGCAGGTCATTTCCCCACTACGGGAAGTTTTGTCTTCGCAGGACGATCGCGCTTACTTTAACTTTCACTTATCTCAGCGTGAGCTTGTTTAATCTGATCAAACAGTTTAACCTAACTGTACTCGACAAAACTGCCTAATCAAATTTAGTCAAGCGGTCTAATCTATTTAAACCTAACCTAACTTAACCTAACCTAGACTGAGTCTCTGTGTTTCACTACCCCCACGGTCATTCCTCCAACACAACTCACCTGTTGATATGCCTGTTTCTCGTTCCGAGAACTGGAAATGGTAAATGTTAAGAGCATAGCCCAATGTACGTGACAGAAACATCCTCCCCCCCCCCACACACACACAGTAGAAGTTAAAAAAAGAAAAAGAAAAATCAAACGGTCTTACTTATTCTTGCTGAGAATTCACAGGTCAGTTTTCTGTAACCGTGTCAATGAGCTGTGTCATCATCCTTTATGTATTCTTTCGTTTCGAGATATTTCCGCCAAACTGAATAAATCTGGCTGTAGTAAAAATAAAATACGCAGAAGACGCCATTATAGTGCTGAAGCTAATAATGTATATCCAGGAGTGCCAGATTTTATTACTATTTCACCCAGTCGTGTATAGATCGAAAAAAAAAAAATGTATAATCAAGCCAGCGATCATAGCGTTCATTGCGTGAAATTACAACCACCGCAACGACAATTGTTATTAGGAAATGTTGGAAAGAAATGACTGTGCTGAGGAGGGAGGGAGCAGGTTGGACAAAAATGATAATAACCATAATTAGTAATCCCACTGAGACTGCATCCTCCCTCCCTCCTTCCCTCCATCCCTTGTCTTTCCTCCCTCGTTTCCTCCATCCCCTTGTTCTTCCTCCCTTCCCCTGTCCCCCCCTCCCACCTTCCCTTCATCCCCGCGTCCTTCTATTTTCCGTCCCTCCTTCTCTCCCTTCCTTTTTCCTTCCTCATTTTCTCCCTCCCTCCCTTTGTCTTACCTTCCTCCTTCCCTCCCTTCCTCTGTCTTCCCATCTTCCCTTTCCTTTCTCCTTTCTTCCCTCTCCCTCCCATTCGTGTTCTCCCACCATCCCTCCGCTTGTCCTCGTTTCTTTCCTCCCCTGTCCTTCCTTCTCATCCTTTCCTTGTTCTTCCTTCCCTCGCCCTCTCTCTCCCTTTTCTTATTCTCCCTTCCCCCCTCACCCTTCCTGTCCTTATCATCCCACTTTCCCTCCCCTCTTACCTCCCCCACTTGTCATACGCCCAGTAATTGCCTTGTCCTTCCCGTCTTCCCTTCACTCATATAAATCCCTGTTCTTCCTCCCTCTTGCCAGTGTCTCATATTTCGTCCTCTTCTCATTCCCTTCATCCTAATTCTCTTCGTCCAATCCTCCCTCCTTTCCCTTTCCCTGTCCTGAGTAATTGCTATGTGTGTTCCTGTCTCTCCCTCCCTTCTTCCCTCCCTCTCCCTCCCTTTTTCCCCCTTCTCCCTCCCTTCTTCCCTCCTTTTCCCTCACGTCTTTCCTCCCTCTCTTTTCCGTACCTCTCGTCTACCTTTCATTGTCGTTCCATCTCTTTCCTTATATTTTTAACTTTCCTCTCACCCTCTCTTATATTCTAGTGGACAGTTCTAGTCACTCACTGTTCCTTCTACTTTTCGTCTTGTTTTTGCCTCACAACACAACGCAGGGCTAAAGAATGATACTTACCTGCTCCATCCCCACCGCCTACCATCATTCCTTTGCTTTCCTTGCCAGTTTCTTTACCTCCTCCCCCCCCATGACGGCATCATAGTGCGACGCAGGTCTATACAGTCACCGAACGCGCATAATCCTCACCATGTTTCTCTCTCTCTCTCTCTCTCTCTCTCTCTCTCTCTCTCTCTCTCTCTCTCTCTCTCTCTCTCTCTCTCTCTCTCAGAATGGTATAGTAAAGAAAAAAACAGAAATGAAGCAGAACAGTAAATGGTCACCTTTAATAAGCTATATGCATAAGGAAAAAAAAAGGACAGGAAACACTCATCTCGAGGGGAGGACGCTGTCATACATTCACATATTCAGGAGAGAAATCAGTTCCTCCCTGGATTTGTGAATATACGAAAGCTTTATTATGTTTCTTTTTTTCTATTGGATATGAGCATACTTATGAATCACGTACTGTATATGGGTACGAAAAATATTTATAATGTTTTCGTGCATGATAAGTGATATTGCGTTTCTTGTGTTGACTTGCAGTTGTATTTTAGCATTACTTTTGCTGTTCTGGAAACGTTCCTTGAGGCTTGTCATTGCTGCTGTTTTTACCTGTATTCCTGTATGGCTGATTGCCTGGGGGTCTGGAAGGTGTGGGACAGCCCTTGCATTGTTATATATTAGAGAGTTAAGGCATTCAGTTAGTATCAAAACCAAACCACCTGTTAAGAATTGCTAAGTTTATGTGATCTGTGTTTCTGTAACTTTTTTTTAACTCATTTTCACTTCTCTCCCTTCCTCTCCTTTCCCTCCCTCCTTCTCTCTTCCCTTCTTTCTTCTCCTCCCCCTCCCTTCTTCTCTCCTTCTCTCCGTCCCTTGCTCCCGTCCTCGTACTGTCATGCAGGTAATTTCTCAAGCAGTTCTTACACGCTTCCTTCCCCTCCCTCCCCCTCCCCTCATTCGCTCTTCAATCTTCTTCAATCTTCCTTCCGTCGACCAAAATTCTCTCTCTCTCTCTCTCTCTCTCTCTCTCTCTCTCTCTCTCTCTCTCTCTCTCTCTCTCTCTCTCTCTCTCTCTCTCTCTCTCTCTCTCTCTCATTCCCCATGCTTAGCACCCGTGAGAGAGGTAACGGTGATGAGGGAAGACTTTCTTGATAACTCTTCCTCCCTCCTTCTCTCTCCCACCCTTTCCTCCATCCCCTCTTCGTCATGCTTCCTTTAACTCCCCTCATTCCCTCCAACGTCTTCCACTCTTTTTATCTCTACCGATTTCTTTTCAACTCCCCCCCCTCCCTCTCTCTCTCTCTCTCTCTCTCTCTCTCTCTCTCTCTCTCTCTCAATATATGTGTATGTGTGTGTGTGTGTGTGTGTGTATGCTAATAAATTCCACCTTTTCACTCCTTTCCTACCCCTGCTTTCGTTTTTACTATGCATTTTTCTCTTTTCCTGCTCCTGTCTCCTTTTCATTATATATCTTTGGACAATTTTCTCGTATTCCCTACCACCCTCTTTCTATTTTTTCCGGCTCTCCAGCACCCATTATATACTTCTTTTCCTCCCCTTGTTCTTTTTATTTTGGTCATTAACTCCTCCCCTCCCTTCTCTCCCCCTCCTCTTTCTTCACCTCTCCGTGACTCATTCTCTCTCTCTCTCTCTCTCTCTCTCTCTCTCTCTCTCTCTCTGCTCCATTTTCTTCCCGTTTCGTTGTTTTTCTCACTGCAACTGCAACTATCACCACAGGCTTCACCACTATCATCATCACCATTACCACTTTCACCATCAACACACCAATCCCCACTCATTTTTACCAATTACGAGGAGAGAGAGAGAGAGAGAGAGAGAGAGGTAAAACTAGAGCAAGAGGGAAGAATGGAGATACTGGACTGATAAGAGGCGGAAGAATGAAGGCGGCATCACGTTATCAGTACATCAGCAGGGGCCGGCGTGAGAGCGAGTGGCCCCCATACCTCTCCCACCCTCAGACTTACTAACCTATTATCGTATCCATTTCGTAACTACAATATCTTTGCTGGAATAAAACGATCCTGCATTAATTTCGTAACTAGAATATCTTTGGTGGAATAAAGAGATGGTTGTATTAATTTCGTAACTATAATTTCGTTCGTGGGATAACTGGAAGATATTTTGCACACTCCCTACGTAGTCCTTCGTGCCACAGCGATAGAGGATCATAAATTAGCTGGCGAAAATCAGGTGTGCAAAGGTGAGAAGTATAAATTTGTCGTTATATTGCTGAGAATTAAGATTTTTTTCATTTGATTATTTTTTATTATATCCTAGAAGCACAAAGACACAGCGAGAGAACCTAATCTACCCTACCCTACCCTGCCCTACCCTTTCCAATCCTACCCTACTCTACCCTACCCTACCCTACCCTTTCCAACCCTACCCTACCCTACCTTATCCTGCCCTACCTTATCCTACACTACCCTGTCCTCTACCCTTCCTTATACTACCCTACCATATCCTACCTTAACATATCCAGTGTGACCTAATCTAACCCTCGCTGGGGCTATGCAGCCCACACTTGCGTTGATATTAGTTTAAGAAAGATTTGTTTTTGCAGGAAGAACTAGGCTGGAAGATTTTGCACTGTCTTTTCCCTGTCCATACTGCAAAAACCAATCTTAATGACGACAGGGAAATGATATAGTTACTTGTTCTCCCGTCAGTATACTATTTCTTCCGGAGTGAGTATGCATAACCCCGTCAAGACGATTTCTCTCTCTCTCTCTCTCTCTCTCTCTCTCTCTCTCTCTCTCTCTCTCTCTCTCTCTCTCTCACTTATCCTTGACAACGCCAGACGATTTTATGTGAGGTAGGAGAGACCGCTGGTAATAATGGGTTCAGACGCAGCCTCCAGTGGTCATAACTAAAGACCATGGTCCCGTATCTATTTTGATCAAGCTCTGTAATGTGAGAGTTACCTGTACTCACAGCCTTTCATGTACGCAACTGGTCAATACTGGAACTGTCTTCCACAGTCTGTCTTTCTCACCTACTCTGACCTCCCGTCTTGAAATCGCTGCGTTCAGACATCTTTAAGACATCTCTAGTTTGTTTTAATTTTTGTTTAACTTCCGTCAGAGGGGACAAGTTTTGCAGGATCGTAATCTTCATTTCCTTTCTTTTCCTTAAAAAGATATCTGTATTGTCACGGCACTATATTGTCACGGCACTATAGCTCTATGGATACTTTGATCATTCGCAGCTGGTCACATACTGAGAAAGAATGCTTTGATTAACTTTTGGTGAGTCACGGGGCATTACTCTTCTTGCTGACTACAAACTTATTATTATATTCAGTTTAGGCAGACCCCCAAGTCGAGGAGTTAGGTAAGCATAAAGGTGAATGTAACAAGTTTCTGCAGTTTTTGTGGCTTCAGGGTCAAGGAATATCGAAATCTTAGTGCTGTCTTGGAGTCTTATCTGAACTACAAAGAGCACGTTGATACCGGTAATATTCACCGGTCCCATGGTGTAATGGTTAGCACTTTGGACTCTGAATCCAACAATCCGAGTTCGAGTCTCGGTGGGACCTCATGCGGAAACACTTTTAGCACACCTCTTAGGGTTGGCAGGGTGGTGTGTGTGCTGTCGACGGGGTGTAGGTGAGTGTAGTGTGGCAGGTGTGTGTAGTTTTGAAGAATATAGTGTGCGGGAGTGGGTAGCTGAGCGTGTGTGTGTGTGTGTGTGGTGCCCTGCCGTCACACTTTCTTCCCCCCACCTGGCCTACTCTGCCTCCTTCCCCTCCCACTCCATCTCCTCTTCCCCCTTCATGTCTGATATGACTTTGCCACTCTCACCCTTTTCTTTTGCTCTCCCTCTTTCTTTTTATCTCTCCCCCACTTGATAACTTTTCCTTCCTCCTCTCCCCCATCTTCAAGTCAGACTCCCCCACCTCCCCTCCCTCTTCCCTCCCTTCCTCTCTGTCTTCCCTCCCTCCTCTCCCTTACCCTCGCCTCATTCACCGCCACAATGTCTGGTGCTGATGCGCCCCCGTTTTTTTCTTCTTTTATTATTTTTCTTTTTTTTTCCCTCTCCTTCCGCTACACCTGCTGGCCTGCCTGCCTACTGTCTGGTGATGGGGATATTGTTGTTCTTTCTCCCCTTCCTTATTCCCTTCCTTCTTCCCCTTCCCTTCCTCACACCCTTCCTTCTCTTCCCTCCTCACCTTTCTTCCCGTTTTCCGTCTCTCCTTTTATATTCTTTCCTCTGTCCCTTCCTTCATCTCTGCCCTCCATCCTTTTCCTTATTCCTTTCCTTCCATTCTTTCTCTCTTCCAGCCTTCGTTTTCCATTTAACTTCTAATTCTTCTTCACCATTCTTTCCTTCTCTTCTGTCTTCTTTTTCCTCCCTTTCTTCACTTCCCTGCTGTCTCCCCCTTCTTTTCTTCTTTACCTTTCCACCTCACCTATTTTCTTCCATCCCTCCTTGATCCCTTCCCCTTCCTTCTTCCTATCCTTCCTTTCTTCTTCTCTTTCCATCTTCCTTTTTTCCCTTTCCTCCTTCCCTCTTCCGTCTTCCCTTTCTTGCGTCTTTTCCTTCCTGCCTCCTTCTTTATGCCTTCTTTCGTCTGATCTTCCCTTTACCACATCTCTCCTTCCTTATTTTCTCTCCTTCCGCTCTTCCCAACCTTTTCTCTTCACCTTCTTTCTGCCTTCTCCTCCCCTTTCTCTCCCTCCCTCCCTCCCTCCCTTCCTCCCTCCCTCACTCCCACCCCCTCTTTTTCTCCTTCCCTTCCCTTTCTCCACACCTCACTGGTCCCTAACTTTCTCCATTATTTATACTTGGCTTTCCACCAGAACTTGTGCGTCTGTGTCTGTGTGTGTGAGGAGAGAGAGAGAGAGAGAGAGAGGGTGGGGGGGGGAGTTAAATAGATACACAGACCACACAGACCTTACGGTACCCACGAGGCGGTCCGGCCTTAACACTAAAACAGTACTCAGGTTATAGTAATGTTGATGATGATGATGATGATGATACCGATGATAATGATGTTGTTGATGATGATGATAATAATGATGATGATGATGAAGAAGATGTAACATAAACACGTGTAGTTTCATGTCGCCTCCTGTCTCAAAGCACCTCTGGCAACTCCTTAACTTTCTCTCCCATTTCTACCGACTTTCCAGTTGAGCTTCACGTGAGTCTGCCTGTTTCTCTCTGTGTTTGTTTAGTGTATTTTTTTTTTTTATCAGTATGGCTGTCTGTCAAATGTCTGTGCTTGTCTGTCTCTAACCGTCTGCCAGCCTACCTTTCATCCGTCCTACCTGTCTCTCTTGCTATTCATCCATTTGTCTATTTATCTATCTGTGTATCTATCTATCTATCTGTCTTTCTGTCTGTCGGTTTATGTAGAGTATCTATCTATCTATCTATCTATCTATATCTGTGTATGTCGGTCTATTTATCTATCTGTGTCTCTTGCCCGATGCCCCTTTTCTCTAGAGGTGACTTCGCCAAGAAAATCTCCAGGAAACGACCCCTTTTCCCACTCCACATCACCCACCCTCATACACTGACACCTTTCCACTCTGTTCTTCCTCTCCTCCTTCCAGCCACCTCATTGTTCCTCGCCATCTTCCTGCCAGACGCCTTATCCCACAGTTCATCCAAGGTGACCACGACAAAATCTTCACACACACACACACACACACACACACACACACACACACACACACACACACACACACACACACACACACACACACACACACACACACACACACACACACGCGTACTATCTCTCTCTCCACTTCAAAATTAAGTATCCTCTTGCTTTTCTCCTTTACCCTTAAGTTGCATCAAACAGTCTGGCAACGACAAAATTAATATAAAATCCTCCTGTGTGACAATGGATGCAAAAAGCGTACAGTAATGTTATGGACTGGATTAATTATATTCTCTCCAGTAAGTCATTTATTTCTGTAATCACATTACGACAGAAGACACAGTATGGGATGGCTTTGAATGGAAGTAACGTGAAGAATATTTGAGGCTGTGGAGAAGGAGGGAGGGGGAGGAGAGATGAATCCTTTGACGAAGAAACAGCCTAGAGAAGCCCACCGCAGGAAGAAGGCGGAAAACTGTCTTAATTAGAGTCTGGCCAAGATTTTAGACACTGAACATTATTCCATCCAACGCCAGACCGATTCATTCATATCCGAGAAAGCCGGCTTAATCAAAAGGCTAAACATAGAAGGGAGAGGGGAGAGAGAGGAAGCCGCATCCGACCAGCAGAGATAGGAGTGGAGGGGTGTTGTGTGGTCGTCGTGGAGTAGGTGACACATGTTCTGAGCGCCGTGCTTTGTGGTGTGGTGGGGCGGTGTGGCCTGACTCTGGTTTATGTTGTGTCAGTGCCTGGAGGTGGAAGAGTGCATAAGCTTCATTTTGTTTAAGTTAATTATCCTTTATATGTATTTAACAATCTATCTAGCTATGTGTATGAATGTATGAGAGAGAGAGAGAGAGAGAGAGAGAGAGAGAGAGAGAGAGAGAGAGAGAGAGAGAGAGAGAGAGAGAGAGAGAGCATCCAGTTAAACTTTTTCGTAACCCTTGAAATCAGCACTGAAAGAAAATAATCCTGTCAGGGTGCATAGTAACAGTTAATATCGGACAGCGGAACTCTGTGTATAGTCGTCTGTCTGGACACTTGAGCGGGGTTGTGGTGACCTGGTAGCGCCCTGGACGTGACCTTCCTGCCCCCCGTCGTCACCACCCCTCCTGCCACAACACCGCAACTCACCCCGCCGCCTCAACTGACACTCACGGTGGTCCAGGCTTAGGTTTCCTGGGCCACACACTTTCTCGCATATATCCTCTCGCCTGTTTCCGGTGGTTGGGTGCCTGACGTGTTTATCTGCCGGTCCTTGTCCCCAGCTGCGAGCGGACGTTTACGTGTACTATGTCTTACACGTGTTCACACTTGTTCACACTCTCTTCAGGTTCCCTCTTCGACGTACACACACTAATTCACAAACACTGCCACTCCGGTAACAAATTTCCACATTGACTGCTCACGCTATACTTCAAAAGCCTTCCGCACTTGTACCCGTGTGTGTGTGTGTGTGTGTGTGTGTGTGTGTGTGTGTGTGTGTGTGTGTGTGTGTGTGTGTGAGAGAGAGAGAGAGAGAGAAAGAGAGAGAGAGAGAGAGAAGGTGCAGACGGTATAGATCACATACAAGCAAGTATGCATCTCCCATGAATAAATGTTTACCGTTGGTGTCTGCTTGCTTTCACTGTTAGTAAACCAGGTCGTGGTAGTGGTTGCTGGCAGATGAGTGTGTGGGTGTGGCTGACGGCCTGCTCCAGTGATATATTTTTTTTTTCCTGATAACTCCTTCTGCACGTCGATTCTGTTGCATCTTTTTCTTGCCCCTCTTGATTCCGGTGTATCTAATTCTTCCCTGTTGATCTACTAAATCTTTTTCTTAGCCCTTCTGATTTTGTTGCATTTCTTCCTTGCCCCTTGTGATTCTGTTGTATCTTTCTCTTGCTCTTTTTTATTCTGTTTACCTTTTTCTTGTTGCCCTACTGCTTGAGGAAGACCCCGCTTACAGAACTGGTTAGAATCAATCATCCTACTTTTATCTTGCTAGAGCCAGACTTTATAATTCTACTAAAGGGGAAACTACTTGTATGAAAGGATTAGTAAGATTCTTCCCACGGCGCATCAGTGTTGGTTGGTGTGTACGCAAACAGAATTACTAAACCATACTGGAGGCATTAGTGTACGTCCAGCATCAGAGGCTCTTATATTGTGATGTTTGGGTGAGGAAGCGAGAGGTCCTCAAATGTGAAAAGAAAAAACGCCTGGAAGTGAAGTAGTTCGTGTGATAAAACTTCGATACATCGCATAGGTTGATATTTCCTCATACAATTTTCGTGATCAATAATCCCCCTAGCGAAACCGTTCAAAATGACACTCCCCCCTCCCCCCCAAAAAAAAATCTATATAATTCTCTACATCCGCGTAAAATCGAGGTGAGAGCAAATAAAGTCGTTCTCGCCAATCAGCCCACGCCTACCACACCTAACCTCACCGTAACTTACAACACAACCATGACGCCACTATTTTTTTCATTATTATTTATATGCTTCAACCTTGACATGCCAACTTTTATTCTGAATTTTCCGCTGCATATACGTGAAGACTCATAATAAACCTTTCTTCTATTAATCTTACGGAATTTTCTATCAGGTGAGTCTTATTTAATTTTTGCTCTCCTCAGACGATTATCTCGGTTCAGGTAAGGCTTTTTTTATTTCGAGGGGTTGGATACCGTCTTTATTCACCCATTCATTACGAGATATAATTTCTAAGTTGAATAAATTAGCCTAGAAGCAGCAAGAATTAAAAAAAAAAAATTACTTTGTCGGAATCAGAGGGTTATTATGTTTGTGTCTTTTGTTTTTGTTGGTGTGTGTGTGTGTGTGTGTGTGTGTGTGTGTGTGTGTGTGTGTGTGTGTGTGTGTGTGTGTGTACGCGCTCGCAGGTGGGGCGTCACCAGTCTGGGGGGCAGGGGTGTGTGACGGGGTGTTGGCTGAAGAGATACCCTGACAAACCAGGTGTATCGCAGTTCAAGGTTTAAAACACACACACACACACACACACACACACACACACACACACACACACAGAAACGAGTGAATATTGAACCGACAGAAAATGGCATGGTACTATTTCTGGCAATAATTCACTGCCATGGCCTTTATGAATACTTTGCCATCCTCCTTAGTCGACGATGGCCTTAACCTATAGTCCTTTCACGTTAACTTGGCCGAGAAGTGTCGCAAAATTGTTTACGCCAATGAGAATACGGCTTTTTGTCACGATTAGGGGCATATATAGATAGCTAGATAGATAGATAGATTCATAGATAGGCAGACGTATGAAGAAGATATGCATGGTATGTGAAATCAGAGGGAAGAGAAAGCGGACGGAGTGAGGAAGAGATGGAACAGGAAAGCATAAATGAGAGAGAGAGAGAGAGAGAGAGGGGGGGGAGGGTAGTGAAAAAGGTTCCGACATTCCTTCAACCTATAAAAGTTACCTTTGAAATGTTGTTCTTAGGACCGGCTATAAGACATGCACGGCCATTGTTTCTCTCTCTCTCTCTCTCTCTCCATATATATAATTAATTTACGTACGGCGATGTTATTCACGGTTACTAGAAACAGTTTGTATTTTGTAGATTAGAAACTATTTATTTTCCACTTTTTTTGCGTTTTTTTTAAAGATGGAAATAAATCGTCTGCACGTAGCAAAAATAAATAAATTAGTTATCGTACGGAATGAGTTAGCAAAGCGATTCATTAGCCTATATTCACTGGCTTCATTTACCGGTACTGTCTATATTTATCAGTTATTAGATAGACGGATTGTATGATATGTTGATAGACAGGTTAATCGATTGACGGAATTGGACAGATTGATAAAGATATAAAGAGAAATTCCAAAATACCCCCGAAAACCCATGAAATGACTTAAAAATAACTATATTCTGGCGTCACCGAAAAAGTCCTGACCCCAATTCTGGCCATTCTCGATATTCTTAGCGATTCTGCGAGGTGAGAGAGAGAGAGAGAGAGAGAATAAGCATTAAAGGCAGTATGTTCCGTGAGGCCCAGCAGTCCTACATGCAACACACCAATACCTATCACCACTTCGGCGCCAATACCCACTATCCACGCTGAATACACGCTGGGGCTGGTTTATTCCGGACTGGTGTGATGGTATTAGCGGTGGTGTTATTATGGCATGTCGGTGGGCCTTGCGGAGAAAAAAAAAATCAATAAAGACTCGTAGTAAAAATTCAAATCCACAAACAGTTCCTTGCCTCAGCTAGGGTCGATAGATAGACAGACTGATAGATAGACAAATAGATATAGCATTTTAATCTAATGGGGGTGTCTAACTTTTTGATTTATTACCATGTGTAGTCGGATTGGCAGGTCATTTCAACTAGTAACCAAGGAGACTCATTCGTGCGTCTAAGGGTTATCGAATTTTATGCATCAAAGGCTTAGTATTGAGGTTGTGGGAGTGACTCAGTTCCGTCAGATGAAAACACACCCACTCGCGCTTCCTCTCTTCTGCCATTTTGTAGTTTCCTCGCTGCTTCTTACTTCCTGCACATTTTTAGTTGCTTCCTTTCTCACACCCTCTACCCTCCTTCTCTCTCTCTCTCTCTCTCTCTCTCTTATTACCTACCTTCCTACGTGCCGGCCCCTTGCCTACCGTTCTACCTGCCCCCTTGCCTACCTCCCTGCCTGCCTTCCTACCTACCTCATGTCTACCTTTTTTCATGCTTGTCCCTTTTGTACCTTCCTCCCTGCCTACTGTTTCCCACCTCCTTGCCTACTTTCCTGCTCGTCTATCTGGCTCCCTACTGTCTGCCTTCCTGCCTGCCTGTCTTCTCGCCTACTTGCCTGCCTACCTGCCTACTTGTCTTCCCCTTGCCTGCCTGCCTGTTTGTCTGCCTGCCTGCCAACATGTCTCCTCTCTGCCTACCCGTCTTCTTGCCTCCCTTCCAACTTGCCTGCCTGCCTGCCTGCTCAGTGGTAATGAGGGCTGCGTCACGTCCCACCACTTCCTTGCCGCGCCGCCGCCGTACTCTTCCTGTCTACCTGAGGGGAGGGAGAGAGAGAGAGAGAGAGAGAGAGAGAGAGAGAGAGAGAGAGAGAGAGAGAGAGAGAGAGAGAGAGAGAGAGAGAGAGAGAGAGTGGGGGGGAAGGGGTACTAAGCGTTTTTGAACACATCCTCCTGTCAGTGAACGTACCCACTCCTCCGATCACTAGCAATATTTAAGTGATAATTGCAATTTAATATTAAGTTTATAACTCATATCAACGCATGAATGATGAAAGGAATATTTTGGGGTTTTATTATGGCTATCCCTATGCATTTTCATTCTACTGAGAAAATCAACCTGCCCTTATCGAGATGGTGGGCTATATTACACTGGCTCAGGGCTAAATATGTAAAGTTGTTTGGGGAAGCGAAAGGATAATATTGGTTATTACCTTTCGTCACCTTGTAGACAGGTATATGAGAGAAGGGGGTGTATGTTGGGGGGAGGACAGCGAAATGACGGGGGACAGGGCGACGTGGTGGCGATTTGTTTGTGGCCACCCTTTACGGGATTAAGGCATCTGGCTGTAGATTAATAGGTAGACCTGCTTGTACTGTGTTCCTGCCGGGAGAAGATCAGTGAAGGGGTAAGCTGCTTCAGTGTCTCTTGCCTGGTGATCCCTTTACTCATTGCTGATCTTAGTGTGGTGGTGGTGGTAGTGTGTGTGTGTGTGTGTGTGTGTGTGTGTGTGTGTGTGTGTGAGAGAGAGAGAGAGAGAGAGAGAGAGAGAGAGAGAGAGAGAGAGCGTATGCATGGTGTGGTAGGTGGGTGTGGTGTTAGTATACATATACATGGAGAGAGGAGGGCAGTGGGTGTGCATGGTGTAGATGCGTGTGGTGCCAGTGTACATGGTGTAGTTGGGTGTGGTGGTGTACATGGTGTAAGTGGGTGTGGTGGTGTATATGGTATGGAGTGAGAGGGTGTACATGGTGTAAATGGGTATGGTGGTGTACATGGATAGGTGTGACAGGGTGTACATGGTGTAAGTGGATGTGGTGGTGTACATAGACAGGTGTAAGTGAGAGGGTGTACATGGTGTAAGTGGATGGAGTGGTGTTCGTGGTGTAGGTAGGTGTAGTGATGTACATGGTGTAGGTAGGTGTAGTGACGTTCAAGGTGTAGATGTGGTGGTGTACATGGTGTAGATGGGTGTAGTGGTGTACATGGTGTAAGTGGGTGTAGTGGTGTACACAGAGGGGAGGGAGTGAGAGAGGGGTGACAGCAGGGAAGCCTATTATCAACCACTTCCTCCCCACGTGTTTTATCACCCCTTCCCTCCACTTCCTCTTCCTTTCTCTTTCTTTCTCTCTCTTTCCTTTCTCTCTACTCTCACTCACCATCCTTCCTCTCTCCAGAAATACTTTGACTCAATTCACTAACATCAGCTCTATTTCCTTTATTCATATGGTTTAGGGAGATCTGAAATGAATCTTTTTTAGAGACATGCATCAGAGGAGAAAGGCAGGCACGGGCACAGTATTCCCCTCTCCTGTGTTCTGATTTGAAGTCCCTTAACCACTTTCAGCTCAGTTGATGGGCAGGTAGTTAGAGAAATTATTTGGCTAGTAACCAAGGAGGATTGTTCCTATCTCATAAATAAGATATCGATTTTCATGCAGGTGCGACTTAGTATGATAATGGTCTAATTCCGGCAGGTAAAAACGAACCGACTATCAGACCATAAACAGTGCAAATATTGGGCGGTGGAGTGGATGTGCCCTTCCGTTGAGTTGCTTTTTGCAGGGATTACGTGGGTTGGGCAGCATTCTTTGGTGCCTGTTAAGAAATTATAATGCAAGTATCTAAAAATGGTATTTCGTTATTCATACAGGGAAGACGGGAACAGACTGCCAGAAAGTGTAGTTAATGCTAGAACTAATTGAGATTTTACATTTAGGCTCAGTTCCCACCAGGATTGAACTTCATATTTTTTCAGGTTAATATGGTATGTTTACGGCTGGCAAGAACAACCTGAATTAAAAATAATATTCATTTTTCTTATTCCCTCAGAAATTACAACCTGGAGATAAAATAACTCACAGCATTCTTCCTTCTGTGTAGTGTACCCTCTCCAGCGGTGTTGTTTTTCCTTTTCCTTCCAACCTGTGTGCCGGAAGTAGAGGTGGGCGGAGTGAAGCCTTCCTGTGCTCCACTCTTTCTTTAAGCTACGAGTCTTAAACATTTACCCCACTTGTTTACCTCAGCCTTAAGGTAGTTTTAAACCTCTTGTGTTTCTTAGTATCTGTGTCTTCTGTGTATTTCGACATCATCGTTCTCCATTCTCATTCTCTCCAGTTCTTACTCCTTTCTTCCTTGTCTCTTACTTTCTTCTCTTGCTTTCCATCTCTTACTCTTTTCTTCCGTGTCTCTTCTCTTCTTCCCATATCTCCACCTCCTCTTTAGTTTTTCCGTAACTCCCCCCTTCTTCCCATTCTCTTTCTCCATTTCTAACTCATTCCTCCCCTGCTTCTCCCCTTCTGTCTTTCCCTTCTCTCCATCTCTTACTCATTCCTTCCTTCCCTCTCCTCGTCTCCCCTTCACTTATCTCCACTTCTTGATTCTTTCCTCCTTGCCTCTTCTCTTCCTCCTCTCCCTTCCTTCATGCTTGGTCTTCTCTCCCTTTGGACACAACCAGTTCACTAAAGGGAGGGAGGAAAGGAGGAAGGGAGAGAGAGTGGGAAGTAAGGTGGAAAGGAGGGAATGAAGGAAAGAAGGAGTGGAGGAGGGAGGGAGGAAGGGAGAGTGGGATGTTGTGATGGGGAGAGATGTTGATGAGATGACGGGGAGGAGGGAGGAAAGTGAGGGAGGAAGAGAGAAGCCCGCCACTGAGAGGAGGATAAGGTTCACTATGAGAGAGAGAGAGAGAGAGAGAGAGAGAGAGAGAGAGAGAGAGAGGAAGCAGGTGAGGCACGCATCGCTAATAACACTGAAAAGGAAGCGACATCACCTGTGTGTGTGTGTGTGTGTGTGTGTGTGTGTGTGTGTGTGTGTGTGTGTGTAATGCAATGTAGGGTAAGTCGTATATGTTTAAGTTTGCGTGTGTGTTTTTTTATCTGTGTGTATATAATTTGTGGATATCTTGTGTGTTTGGATTTATATATGGATAATGTATATGTGTCTTAGTGATTGAGTGCACATGTATGTATATTTGTGTACGTATTAGATTTGTGTGTTTTTATCTGTGCGTTTGCAGGTTTGTGAATACTATCTGTGTGTACGTAATGTGTGTGTCAGTGATTGAGTGATGTGTAAGTATTTGTCTGTATATATGCGTGTATGTGTGTACGTAAGCCTCTGTGTGTGCGTGAGCGTACGTCCTGTGATATTAGGGATAAGACGAGGAAGAGGTCGGTGGGGGGGGAGGGGGAACAGGACACAAAGAGGATATCCGAGAGAGAGAGAGAGAGAGAGAGAGAGAGAGAGAGAGAGAGAGAGAACTGATTTTTTGGCATTTTGTAAGTGGACAAGAAAGGTATGTATAGATTTTAGCATATTGGCATTATTACGTTATACAGGCATGTGTTTGAAAATAACTAATTTAATTTTACTTTCCACTTTCCTTCCGTTTCTGTCTTTTTTTGAATTTGAATCGTTGGCTAGCACCATTGGCTGTGTCGGTCGTAAAAGATGTTGGTTATTTTGCATCTCGCTTCCCTTGCCCCCTCTTTTTGCCTGCTGTCCTTAGTAATTGCAAAGATAAAGTTTCTCCTCCGTCTACTTTTGCTTATTGGATACTTATGGTCCAAATTATATGTTGTTTGAGAGCTGTGTTTCCTAGTGGCACCTACCCAGACAAAAATTTTTACTTCCTTCAGTACGATGATCCCTATTCTAAAGTACTCTTCTTCATTCTGGATCCGGTTTAGCGCCATCAGGTCGTCTCGTCGCCAGCGTACAACTTGCAGTATAAATTGTTGAACCACATGAACTGTTTAATCATTCCGACTATTGCAGATGGCGCCCTCTTGCAACGATGACAATAATGCTGTTCTTTTCATACTAATTATATGAGTGTTCTTTTAAGGTTTATTTCAGTTTCTCTTGATTTATGTGTAGATGATTACCTTTTGAATTTCACTCGATTATCTGATCATTGTTTATATCAACTGCTGTGAATTTCTCGTAAGGGCATGGCACACCTAACCGTTCATCTTTGTTGTCTGAGTATAGAGCACAAAGACTGATGAAATTGTGCTGGGAAACATAGAGAATTAATAAGGCCAGCCAATTATGAGAGAGAGAGAGAGAGAGAGAGAGAGAGAGAGAGAGAGAGAGAGAGGTGGGGGGAGGGAGGGCGACCAGCCGTGTTAGCCCATGTGTACGTTGCATCACCCCCTCCTCCCTCATCTCTCCCTTCCCTTCATCATTACTCTCGTCTCTCTATTTATTTCTCTCTTCTAGCCTTCACATTTGTCTTTCATTCTCTCACCTCATCCTTCCACATTACTTCTCTTTACCTCCCCATTACCTTTTCATTTTTACTCAGAATGAGGCATCGAATCACCTCCTTAAGTAACTCAAATCCTTTGACAATCTGCACACACACACACACACACACACACACACACACACACATATATATATATATATATATATATATATATATATATATATATATATATATATATATATATATATATATATATATATATATATATATATATATATATATATATATAATCTTCCTGCTTACCTGCCTTGGTTACCTGGCGCTCTTTCATCTACCTCTTTCCTTCTACTTTCCCACACTTCTTTACCCTCCGTTCCTCTGCATTCCTTCTCTCCTTTGTACCCTCACCTTCCCTCCTTTCTTCTCTCCCTCTCTCCCCCCTCCCTCCCTTTCTCTTGCAAAATTCCTGGCCCCTTTCTCTGGCCTCTGTCCCTCTCCCACCCGGCCATTGTGCCTGGCCTCTTTTCTCTTTCTCCCCCTCTCCTTCTCTCTCCTTCCCTCCTCCCGTTTCCTCTGTCCCGCCTGCAAACTCTGTCACCTCAATATGCAGTCCCCCCCTCCTCTCCCTCACCCTCTTCCCCAGCCTTCTCCCACCCCATGCAGATCTCACACCAGTACTGTATAGGTTAGCACGTTCAGCTCACAACTAGAATATCCCGAGTTCAGTTACTGAGCTGGTCAAACTGGTGGACACATTTTATTTTGCCTTAATCTTTGTTCATTCAGTAGTGTACAGTAATTGGAGACTTTTATTTAACATCTACATTGCGGGACGTCTTTCAGGGAAAATTGAGGTTTGAAAAAAAAAAAAAAAGATTGTCTTAATGATTCGTGCAAATGAAAGGCATTAATGTAAGCATTCCTCTTATCTTCTTACCACCCCTCTTCTCCCTTATCTCCTTCCTGCTTCCTTATCCCGCAATCATACTCAGTCACTCCATACTACTGCAGCTCCCCCCCCTTTCTCTCTCTCTCTCTCTCTCTCTCTCTCTCTCCTTCTTGCTCTCAGAATAGTTTACCCTAAAGACAAACATCCTCAACAAGAGCCAGAATGTCTGTTCTTTCTTTTGTTTCTTTTTTATTTCTTTATACCGCCTCCCTCCCCTCATTGCCTTATCATCTCCCCCATCCCTAGAGTCCCGTATTGTCGCCACGGTGGTGATTAGAGCTCCCTCCCCTGTCCCCTTCCCTCCGTCTTTCTCCACATAACCCTCCTATGGTCAGGCAGCTCGAGTATTCTTTCCCAGCTGTGAGACGATTTTATTCAGCTAAGATTAAGTTACAGGAGTCTGAGAGTGTTACTTATGTTGCTTTGATCTCACACGACCTCCCCTCAACCTAGATCTGGTGTGACTGTACTGGCAGGTCGCGTCTCTCGTAAAACAGGTGAATGATGAACAGCCACGGTAACTTAAGTGGCATCCCTGAGATGAAATGAACGGAAGACGCAAACAGAATAGAAGATGGTGAGAGATAGTTCCCTGATTTCCAAGAGTAAGACTGAACAGGGTGAAATAATTATTGGGTCAGAGTGGAGACAGTTGACTTCTTGTATCGCAGGGTTAAATGAACTAGCTTCCCGTTCGAAAATATCTATCCACAACTGAATAAAATCGTTTGAAAAAGCCAAGAATAAATTTTAAAATACATCATCGGACTGAAGAGATTAAAACTTTTCCTCAAACCTTTTGAATTAGTTGATGTGTTCCGTTGATTTATCCTTGCTACTGCCGGAGTATTTTCGTTAATATAGGAGAGCCCCTGGTGGTGAACGGGATGGAGAAACCTGCGTGTAACCTCTGCACTTCGAAAAGTACATCCTACGCTGAATAAATGGTCTGGAAATAGCAAGATTAAAATGAAAAATTCGACACGGTTCATTCGAGTGTAACATTATTCTGCTCAAGTTAAATCAGCCAGTTACCTCATCACCCGTGCAGATGGCCAGCTTTACCATACGATTATTATTTCGCAAGTAGTAATTTGTGTTGACCTTTGTGAAATGCCTTCGAAGGAAAAGGAAGTTTATGCAACCCTGGGCCAGCAATCGGCCGCCCACCAGCCTCCCGCTTCCTTGCACTGCGGGTTTCACCATAGCCTCTTCACCTTCTGGGAAATGTCAGGCCTTTCCCCTCCCCTTCCCCAAACCCCTTCCTCTGCCTGCATGAATAGTGAGGCGTCCTGTGACCCCTGGTGACGTCATAGTAGTGGGTCATGTATATAATTATCTGGGACCACTGACCACACATCACACCTATCTCTTCATCTATCCATTTCTTAAGTCAGTTCTTGCCAATCGTCATGTAAAACGAAAAAAATCTTGGCGTTCATATTTGCCGACTAATCGAGTAGTGTTTTTCATGTAATGGAGCGCTCCTGTGACTCTCTCAGTAGATAATAATATTTTTGACGTTTGGTGGAATAACTAGAACTGTGTCTTCTAAGAAGGTTAACCTATTTTTTTTTTAGGATAAATCAACATGTCATTACCGTAAGTTTTATTGAAGCACACTTATTTATGATACAGGGTATGTATAAAATAATCGACACCTGAAGTTTCCTTAAATTATCACAGGAATCTCTCAGATTGATCATTTAACTCCTTCAGTCCGATCAGGTGTTTTATATTTTAATCCGGCCACCATCAGATATTTTTACTCAGCTCAGGAGAGACCTTTCAACTTGGAACTGTTCGACATCGCCTTCATACACCCCATCACTACTAGGGCATCTTCCGAAAGTGAAAAAACTCGCGTGAAACAGACAAGAATGGAAGTGGAAAATACATCATGGGACAAGAGGTGTATATATGTAAAAAAAAAAAGTTCCTCGACCCATCCTCCTGGTCATGAGGCAGACGGTCAACACCCACACACTAACCACCGCCATCCGACTCTCTGCAATCACAAACGGAAAAGGTCAGCGCTGCAAAGGCCAACTGTCTCTCTTACTGACATTTGGTTCTATCACACCGTGGTAAAAAAAAAAAAAATTGATGCCAGGATATTACTAAGCAACAAACAGAAATTGCAGTGTGACAGTTCTCCCGCTGAAATCTCATAATGCATGATTTCATGTAGATTTATGCTTATCGACAGCGCAGTCTTCATAAAGATAGACAGTCAATTATTGGTAATTTTTAATCTTCCCCAGGAACACGATCCACAGCAGTCAGTGTAATTGCATTAGGCACGACATGCAACAGTCCGGATTACATCCAAGTCTCCCTAGCTGTACTGCTGGGGGAATAGGGACAAGGGGAAACAGTGTACCAGCCAGTCAGTAAGACCGACGGTGGAACTCGGCTTCTTTCAGTTGTGAATTATATGAGCAAACCAGTGCACCATCTCTTATAGTAGCTGTAACACTAAAAACTACCCGCCTGAGCCCAGCGACATGTTATATAGTTTGTTCATCTATTTCAAGATGATTTAGTTAAGCTGTAGAAAAACCATTTGTAGTGACGGGGTTGGAAGCGTCACCTGTAATCCCATAACAGTGTGATGTTTCTCCCCAGAGTGAATATAATTATTGGGAGGAGACAATAATAAATATGAAGAATTCATAATGGGACTGAAGGGGTTAAGGCTGACTGGTAACACAATCCGAGACAGAGTAAAGGTTGCGACGGCCAGACACCCGGACACACTGGCAGGGGGACAGACGCTCTGATGATAAGGACGTTACCCGAACTTTTCCCAGCATCCCTCCCTCACCCGCCTCTTGCCAGATTCTAAGTGACAGGTTCCTGTACACAGCAAGATGAGCAACACCGACATATCTTGTCAGGCAGGAGGACAAAATCAGGTGTAACGCACTTAAACTGTTGTGTGATATATACTGCTGTAGTCTGTTCACCTGTTCTTGGTCTGAAATTACCATCCCTCAGTCGTACATGCTAAGCCGTTACAAGAAATTAACACAAGAATATCATATTAGTTACGAAGAGACATTATAGAAACGATATAGAACTATAGTGTTATCTTATTCTATCACTGAACTGCTGGAAATAAGCTGCAGAATTACGAAACTCAGGCAAATTAGAATGGATAAACTAAAGGTTGCCTTCTTTACATCCCGGCGCATAGCCGTACAAAGGAAGTAAAACGCTAATTAGTTTGTAGAAATTACTCGTATGTTATAATTGATTCAAACATTCACATTATAAGCCTTATACATCTATCCATCCATCTATCTATCTGTCTATATATATATATATATATATATATATATATATATATATATATATATATATATATATATATATATATATATAGCTTAGAATGTGAATGTGAACATCGTTACTTACAGGATGTTAAGTAAAGCAGTTTTCCAGACTTGAAGACTGTACCGTAGTGGCTGTTTTACGAGCAGTTACATTAAGTGGCAATTTGTTCCGTGATGCCACATATCCGGTTCCGAGAATAAATGGTTTGCCTCATGTGACTTAATCCGACAGTCGGTGCATTTTTGTCACATTTTCTTTGAACAGCTGAGACGTTATTATCCTCAGTCGATGACATTTTGTTTTTAAAAGGGCCATGACTGTTGGAAAATAGTCGTCCGGTGTCAGCCAGAAGAAAAAAAAATTAGTAGTATAGTAGTAGATGTAGTAGTAGTAGGAATCCCGGGAACCCGAGGCTTATCTGAACGTGAACCCGGTGGACTGCAGGTCAGAATCACCGTTCTTCCACTGTCCACCCTCCTCCTAATGGGGAGAGGGAAGAAGCTGATGCAAGTTTACATAACCAAGCAGTTGGGCCGCCTGGTTGTATCGGTGCCACCACATCAAGGCATCCCTCTCCAACACCACCACGTCATCACAGGGAAAGGGTTACATGGCGGACATTTCATACTGACAGACTTAAACGGTCACTGTAATATTCTCGCTATGGATGACGTACACGAGGCCTAGTTAATTGAGGCTCCTCGTAGCTGGAATTGCTTTGACAGTCCTGGTTTCCTGTTGACCCCTTTTATCTGTAATGAGGGAGCTTTGTGCTGGGGTTGTGTAAGGGGAAATGTGCTTGTCTGTCTGGTGTGCAACGAGTGTATAGCTGAGTAACGAGCAGACTGGCCTGCATCATCATCATCATCATCATCAGGTACTTTATATGATCCTTTGTTGGACCCACTTCATCATAATCATCATCATCATCATCATTATCATCATCATCATCATCATCATTACCTACTTTATATGATACTTTGTTGGACCCACTTCATCATCATCATCATCATCATCAGCTGCCTAATACCCTGCCTTAGTGTAAAGCCTCGATCAGCCACTCCATTGCATGTCAGAGCTATCAGACTAATAAAGCAATCCAACCCGCTTCATTGTACTTGATTAGGTTACCAGGATTTCATTGAGAAAGAGAAAGAGAGAGAGAGAGAGAGAGAGAGAGAACTTTTGACCTGACTGTACCATCCAACTTCTGGTCGCATTTTCACTCTACCCTGCTTCCCTCACCCTACACCCTGCCCCCCTCACCCTACTCCCTGCCCCCCTCGCCCTGCACCCTGCCTCTCTTACCTACACCCTGCCTCACTCACCCCACACACTGCCCCTCTCACCTTACACCCTGCCCTCTCGCCCTATACCCTGCCTCCCTCACAATCACTTTGCCTCCCTTACCTTACACCCAGTCTCCCTCATCCTACACCCTTTCCTCCCTCACTCTACACCCTGTCTCCCTCTCGCTACACCCAGTCTCTTTCAACCTCACCCTACACCCTGCATCACTCACCCTACATTCTATCAACTTGACCGTTCACCCTGTCTCCCTCACACAACATCCTGCCTTACACACCCTACACTCAGCCCCCCTCATCCTACACCCTACCTCTTTCGGCCTACACCCTGCCTTCCTCACCCTTTGCCCTTAGCCTACTCCATGCCCCCTCACCCTCACCTCCACCGCCCCTCCTTCCCCACCCACATCCTTCCGCCGGCCCCTGTGACATTACACCCATATACCCCTCACACCCGACCCCTTCCCCTGACCCCTGCCCCCCCACCATCCCCCTCCCCCGCCACCCCCCATCCCACGTGTGTCCCATACGAAACCCACATCCTCACACCCACATTCACACTTTATTTATACACCCACATTTACACCCATACACTTTAGACTTATTTTCTCACTTGTACTTAGGTCCATATTTACTTTTACACCAACACCAGGACCTGTACTCCCGTTCACACACACACACACACACACACACACACACACACACACACACACACACGCACGCACGCACGCACGCACGCACGCACGCACGCACGCACGCACGCACGCACACACACACACACACACACACACACACACACACACACACACACACACACACACACACACACACACACATACACACACACACACACACACACACACACATCCATATCCTTGTCCATAAAATGCTCACACTCAAACCCACACCTTCGTTACAGCTGTAACCACAGCCTCACCCAAATCAAACCCACAGTCCCAACTAGCTTACACCCCTATCCACACTCACACCCACGCCATTACCCACACTTAGCTCTCACCTACCCACATCCATAATCACACCCAGCTTATAACTACACTTACACCAACTCTCACGCCTTGCCTATACCCACACTCACGCCCCGCCCACAACTTTCCTCTCATTGCTAAGCTTGTCAGCTCACAGCGTTAAGTTACTTTCTTTTCTCTCCACCCCTCTATACTCCTTCAACTATTTCCACAGATACAATCAAGGCATCTCTAAAAACAGGAGATTATTTCAAATTCTGTAATCATCATCATCGTCGTCGTCGTCATAATCCAATTTCCTGTATTCACATATGGTGGAGAGATCTAAAGCAAGGCTGTTTGATCGCTCTGGGGTCATAAATGAGAGAAATGATGCCCTTAGTACAATCTTTCACCCCTCTGTGTCACTGCATGTAAATTTGCTTATTTTGAATATGAAACGACCCTGTGGGGGCGGTTGCTAGCCTGCGGTTGATGCGTTTGCTTGGCCAGGCAGACTGGGTTTGATCAACAACAAAAATAACACAAGGGGATCCAAATTCTCCCACACAGTTACCCCGTTCGACATTCCAGCCCACGCCTCATATCCTCTGAAAAAGATATCTTTGTATGCATCACTGGAGTAGTTGCAATAGATTTTACAGAATAATTATACCTCCCCCGCTCAAGTCTTTCCTGTGTCTGCGGCAATCACATTCTCGGCTCAGGACGTGCCAGGAAAGAGTTGTCCGCTTAAAAGAAGAGTTGTCGATGTATTTGAATCCGATTTTCTTTTTCCTTGCTACTTCTCATACGATTTTACATTAGTTGTGAAAGGCCTCTCGTACTGAGGATATTAATTAAGGCTACGTCTGGCTCATCCAGTGTGGAAAATAGTTTAAGCTATCAAGTCTGAAATCAGTAAGAAAAGAAAATGGATATGAGTAACTTATTTTTTCCCTACATCCCAGCCCTACGGATTAGTTGCCCTTTAGGATCTACATTAGCCTATTGTATGGTACATCTGCCGCCCATGTCAGGTGCGTGAGAGCCAGCCTGTGTCCCTTTTTTTTTTTTTGGTCATTGCTGTTATGACCTCATAGCCATATACACACTCATCTTTTTACACCGAACAGAAAATTTACGTGAGTTCGATGGGTTTTAAAAATTTTATTGAAGGAATACCGAAATTTGACTTGGCATTTAATAAACCTCATATAACTGTAGGAAAAAAATAGCTTTTATCCAGTTAACAGGGACATACTTAAAGTTAGATTGGTTGTGTAAATTCAAGAGCTATACCTGATTGGCGGGGCAGTGCACTTGCTCCTCTGTGCCACCCCTGGGTATAGATGGCTACTGGATATGTGCGTGTAATACTGCCACCATCACCACTTTGATTATCAGTACAGGTATTAGCACCTTACATCACCACCATCAGGCATCATAACTGCCACAACCACCATTTATCACTGCTGCCATCTGACGTCAGGTTATCTGCACCACCACCACAACCTCCAACTACCACAACTACCAAAACCACCGAAAACCAGCCACCATCACCACCACCACCACCGACAAAAAGACCTGACCGAGAAAACTGTGTTCGTGATATCCGCTCAGCGCGACACTCGACACGTCCACAGGAGTGAGGCAGGCAGGTCTGAGGCAGGACAGGGAGTGAGGCAGGCTGAGGAAGGATGGGAAGTGAGATAGGCTGAGGCAGAGAAGAAGGGTACGGTACCTTCGAAATGAGGCAGACCAAAGGTGTAGCAGGATTGGAAGTGAGGCAGGATGAGACTGACGAAGCGTGAGACAAGGTAGGAAGTGAGACAGGCTGGGGGAAAATGGAAGGCAGGTCAGGGATGAGGCAGGGTGAAGTTAGACAGGGAATGAAACAGGCTGAGGCAGGTCGGGATGAAGAAGGATGAGGCAAAGTCTAGGGCGATGAGGCAGGCCGGGGGATAGGGCGAGTCGGACAAGAATGAGGAAGAGTGAGACAGGAGAGGGAATGAGGCAGGTCGGAGGTGAGAGAAGAATAAGGAATGGAGCAGGAAGGGTGATGTAGGCTTAGGGTGAAGCAGGGAGGGGGAAAGGGAGAGGCAGGTCAGGGATGAGGCAATGTGAGGCAAGCCAGAGGAGAGGGCGAGGCAAACTGGGGAGAAAGGCAAGTCAGGGATGAGACAACAGGTCGAAGAGTGAGGCAAGTAGAGGAGTGAGGCAGGATGGAGAGGGAAGAAGGAGAGGAACAGGGGTAAAGAGGGAATGAGAGGAGATGAGGGAAATATGAGGAGGATGTGTGTGTGTGTGTGTGTGTGTGTGTGTGAGAGAGAGAGAGAGAGAGAGAGAGAGAGAGAGAGAGAGGCTAGAAGGATAACAGAGAAACAAATATAACATAACCAAAAGAAAGAAAACAAGAAATTCAGACAGTAAGGAGAAAAAAGAGAACAATAAGCATATAAAATAGACGAAAGAATATATATATATATATATATATATATATATATATATATATATATATATATATATATATATATATAAAGCGAGGAAAAACATAAACCATTAATTAGTACCAACAATAGGTTAGACAGCTAAACAAAAATAATTTTTAAAAAATCAAGAAGGAAACCTAACTGCGGGCGAGAGAGAGCAAGAAAGAATGTCAGCGAAGAAGGGGAAAAAATCATTAAACCTGTGAAGAGCAAAGAAACAAGGAAGAGGGCGGGGAAGGAGATGATCGACACGGGAGAGCAGGTGGAAAATGGCGCCTGGAGAAAAAGCAGAGACGATTAATTGAGTCTGGGGGAAAGAATATAATGGGGGGGTCGGACAAAAGATGTGGGACAGGGGGAGAGGGAGGGGAGAGACGTGAGAAGGCAGAGAGAGAGAGAGAGAGAGAGAGAGAGAGAATGTCAGTGAATAGTAGGTGGTGGTGAATGAGGAGTTGCGGGGAGAAAGGGAAAGAGTTGGGTGGTGAGGGAAGAGGTGGTGATGAGAGTAGGAAGTGAGGATTTGGAGGCGATGAAACAGACGGAAAAGTAATCAGTGAGAGAGAGAGAGAGAGAGAGAGAGAGAGAGAGAGAGAGAGAGAGAGAGAATGATTATGTTCCTTGTGGCTTTGGGTTGTAATCTCGTTGACATGGGAGGCTTTGAGGCACCTGTTCCCTGGCGATTTTTGAATATAACATTTTAATATTCTGCTGTATGATATTTATATTATTTTACTATCATCGTGGTTTGCGTCAGTAATCTACAAGATGATACGGAGGTGTAATGGGCAGAATAAACCGCCAAGGAAGATAATTTACGAATTCTCCAAAGGCAGTGGAATTTAGAACCCTGTGTTGAGTGTAATACATCAGACATGAACTGTACTGAGGTGCGTATAGAGGCTGATTCTACCCCAGCCACTAAGAAGGATGTCACCTAAACAAAGTCTGATGGAAGCGAGAAGTAAATAAAAAAGAAATCCATGCAGAGGTTATCCACTTCACTACGTTGACGTCTCTGGTATTTTCATTTTTCTACCGTCAGACACTTATTCAGCTTGAAGAAGACATTTTGAACTGCAGGTGTTGTATATATAGATTTGACCACACTCGCTATTACAAGAGGTCTCCCCTTAAAAGCTGTATAAATTAATCCGTCGTGGTTAAATGTAAACTTTCTGGGAGTGATAAGGTGGTGAATGGCAAAATAATAGTGATATATATGTACTTTATAGGATATGAAGAGAGCAGTGTTTCTGTTCTCTTTTTGGATCAGTCTTATCATCTAGTCATACTCACCTTATCCCTTGGTCATCAATTAATCATACCCGTCCTCCTCACCACCTGGTCATTCTTCCTCCTATTTTGAGGTTATCATACTTGTTTTCTCTTCCGCCATCGCCGTTTTGGTAATATTTGTCCGTACATCCTTCGTCTTTTAGAGTATCATGTTTTTCCTGTTTTTTTCCTTTTCTTGTAATCTCTCCAGTCAATCTCTTATTCCATATTTTCAAATCCATTATGTCTGTCCACGTTTCATGTGTTTTTATACTTGTCCCCTTTTTCCATCATCGCGATTTAGGTCATGATTTTTTTCCTATTTTCCTGGGTTATCATACTTACTTTCCTTTCCTTCAGTGTTTATTATATTTGTCATAGTATTGTAGGTTATCATCCTGTTACCTTTTTCCTTCATCGTCTATTAGTTTATCGTATTTGTCTCCTTTTCCTCCATCGTCGCTTTCTCTCCCTGGCCTCAGCAGGAAGGACACCAGACACCATACTAGGAGGGAGACAACTAGGGAGGGGGACTGGGGCGCCTTTCTCTCTCTCTGCCTCCCATTAACACTTCTCTCTTCCACTTTCCTGGCAACTCTCTCCTTGTTTTGTTCTGGTGCTCCACTCCTGCTGCTCTGTTGTATTTTCACCACCATCACCACCACCACCATCATCATCATCATCATCATCATCATCATCATCATCATCATCATCATCATCATCATCATCCTTATTCCCATCTACAGTTGGAGTGAGGCAGGATCTAGAATGAAGCGGTAACAGAGGTAAGGAATTGATTTTTTTTTTTTTTTATCAAGCTGCTCGTCCGTGTCAGGGGTGTGCAGCTCCAGTTCATTCATTCTAACCACCAGTGATGAAGATAAGTTTTCCTAGTGGCTGTAATGACACTTGTGGTTAGGCAGTATAGTTCAGATATTATACTGAATGGTGTGCTGCACCTGTAATTATTTTAAATGGTGGTTGTGGTTGGGTGGTGATTATGATGGTAGTGGTGGTGTCAGATGAGTGGGAGAATTATACGAGATGTGTAACCTTGGCTTTCCTGACTTTCCAGGTGAACGTAGTAAGCCAAGCTGCTCCCTCATATCTGTCACGTGCAAGCCGGCCGCTACAGTACGGTACGTGGACATAATATGGCGTATCTAATCTTTCCGAGTCTTGTTTCTTCTTCCAATCAGTTTTACGGCAATTGTAAGATTATATTTCCTGCACTCAGCGAGCCACCTGTAGTAACTTTCCTCTCGTAACTGAGAGTTGAATTTTGTAGGATCAGTGCCGTCTCGCATTTTTTTTTTTTTTTATATCAGTACCTTCTCGTAACATTAGTTTTTGTCAGATAAGTCCTCTATCGTATTTTTTAGTCTGTTTTTATAGGAAGGACAAGGAAAGGAGAATATAAAAACCCTCCAAGTCTGTTACGACATGAATCGACCATAAATTTATTGAGGAATCCCTCCCTTGTGTTGGTGAGGCTCTCGTGATGCTGAACCCCCCCACACCTGCCTTTGTTCTGTATTCCTCTGTGATGCCTGTCTCTTCTTAACCCCGTCTATCAGATGACGTTTTAAAATTTATTCTTGCCCATCTCCAGACGATTTTATAAGACTGGCTTTTCGAGCTGAAGAGGTCACGTAAAGCCCTCATTAACTTTTTTATTACAGGGCTCTCCTTAATTGAACAAAATGTCAGAATGTGGCAGGAATAAGTTGAATACGTCATCGGAATGAAGGGGTTAATTACTTCAGTATGATGACGTCTGTTGTTATATTCTTGCTTCCTCGTGACGAGTATATTTAACTTGACCTGGAGCTGACGAGGTTAAGACCATACCTGACTCCTTGTGTTTGAAAGATCTCCCTTATGCTGAATGAAAGCCTCTAGAGACAGCAAGAATTAATTGAGAACACCATCATTGTGCTGAAAGGGATAATAAAGCGGAACCACCAGTCAGCATACTATTCATCTTGCAGCAGAGTACAGTATGTAATTATCGTAGCACATGTAACGTCTGATAACAGCCATAACAACTACTAATTTCCTGGCTGAGATAATAACAAAGCTGACATCACAGAAGACCTTGAAGGGTGGGGGTGGGGAACAATCCTCTCTCTCTCTCTCTCTCTCTCAGTACGTTACTTGTGTCCCTTTTTATAGAGAGAACGTAACATAAATTAGCAAGGAATAGATGCTAGAGAGCCTTCACAATCAACGAGGGTTAAGACAATTTCTACATCTCATGAATTTCTTGGTTAATTCTTGCTTCCCTCAGACGATTTTGTTCATCTGAAGAATACCAGAATCTAAGGGTGTGCATCGTTAACCTGTACTGTTAAATTAGGCTTCTCTGAGTTGCATAAAATCGTCTGTTCGGTTTCAGAATTAAAGGTATGACGTCATATTAGTTCGTCCACTTAACTTGGAGATTTTGTTGCATATTTTTCCCTAGCTTAATGACAGTACAATACAGTGACGTTATATCCATTTTATAACACTTCTTCGTGACTAGCAGCAATTTTTAGCGTTAGTCTTATTATAACCCCGTGTTCTTGACAGGGTGATGACAATTTTTGACCAAGTTAAGGTGGACAGCTTATAGTTAGTTAAAAAAAAAAAAAAGTCAAAAGGAGTAATTAAACTAGAAAAATACTATTCTTCATTTATTGACGTACAAAGATACATGTAAAAATATATATACAATGGTAAGTTATTTACAAGCACACATTCTGACTACATTGACACCCTAGCAGACCCGGATGGTAGTCAGCTGTTGGGCACATGCAAGGAACATTGACACGTGGTACAATAGGGGACAAAAGTTCGCCAAAACTTACACACATGCTCTCTCTCTCTCTCTCTCTCTCTCTCTCTCTCTCTCTCTCTCTCTCTCAGTAACAGACATGCTCTATGAGTGAAGTAGACACAGAGTAACAGTAGGTGAACTTCTGGCCCCGACAGTACACCAAATAATTGGTTTCTCATCCACACTAGTTGAAAAAGATGTACATATGAAAATATAAAATTACAATAAACTCTGGCTAAATGTAATGAAAATATACATAATATTTGTGTACATTGAAGAACGTTGCTACTTATGAAGCGTTGGTAAAGGAGTGCCTAGCCTTTCTTGCCTTCAGTGTACAAAATTTAGGCAAGAATCACAAACAGAACCTATGATTAATTTTTCGGCCAGATTCACGAAGTTCTTAAGATTAATTTTCCATCTCGTAATTCAGATTTTTTGTAGGAAGAAGAGACGGAAAGATTCGGGCACATTTTCTTGCACTTTCCTCTTGCTTGCCATTGTTTTGTTTTTTTTCCTCCAGGATTTATTTTACAGGAGAGACAAGGTGAGGACAGTGCTGACTCCACTCATGTCTTCCTGCAAACAGAAATGAATTGCGAGAGGGATTTGATCCTAAGTTATGTTGTGAATCAGTGCCAGAACCCAAACTTGGAATTCTGTGACGTAGTTTCTAGCGCTTATTCTTGCTATTGCCAGACGATATTATGGAGGTTAGGGGTGTGCACAGAATTAGAGGAGTTATTGAAGGCTAAGTCTAACCCCTCCATGTCGAAGTCACTCCAGCTGAGTATCATCATCTGGAGACAGCAAGAGCAAAACGCAAAAGACGTCATCACAGTGGCTCCACACACACTGCCATTATTACAGCAGTTACAACGATAATCCCATAAGAATAACTTAAGTATAATAAGTAGCTTAACAGTATGACTCGAGTGAAACTGTACTGTGAAAAGGACAGTTGATGAGTGAAGTATTTATCATGAGGCAGTTTATTTGGTGAACCCAGCCGACTAGCATATGAACACGCCTAAGTGTATGGCGCTAAACAAAACACACACACACACACACACACACACACACACACACACACACACACACACACACACACACACACACACACACACTATACATTTCCATAGCGCATGACACGTCTTTCGCCTACCGTACTGGCATTGTAAATTATCAGGAGCCGTATTTATAAATAATTTATGCCAAGTTTTACTACTCGATAATAGTTCATGTATCTCTTCAAAACTCAGTCACGTTGTACTGAAGTTTCCACTTTGATACTGGTATGCATTCTAGTTGCGAAGTGTTTGGATAGCTGTACAGTGAAAAGAGCAAAGACACAAACGTAGGCTCAAGCATGTTTATAAATACGGTCCCAGAATTAATAATTTGATTTAACATGAGATGGCCCAGTATGCTTGGCCTGGACCCCTGCACACCACACCAGACCACACTGGTATCGATTAAAACGCTTCTGCTGAAGAGCGTGTTGCGGCGGTAAGGTGCGCCACGGAGGAGTGTGAAAACTGAGACTCCTGAGAATCTCTTGACTCCAGCCCCTGCCGGCTGGATGAGGGGCTGCGTGTCACCCACGGGGCCGAGTGGCGCGCCAGGGACACCCGCCGCCAGCACCCGCCACCCACCACGTGCCACACCTTGCGAGTGCACGTGAACGCCAGGAAGATGAACAACCCCTGCAGGGTGTTAAGCAGCACGTACACGTACCAGATGGGCTCTAACTGGAGATAGGCCGCCACTATGCCTGTGATCCAGGACAGGCCCATCAGCAAGGCCAGTCTCATGTACAGTTTGAACTGGTCCTGATGCGGCGAACACGATGTCATCTTGGCTGTGGACTGGGTGGTTTCCGCGATGATGCGCGCTGACAGGATGAACAGCACGATGTTCACCACCATGATGGCAGTCAGAGGTGCCGCGAAGAACACGAGCAGCGCCTTACGTTGTCCAAACCAGCACCAACGCTGGCCAAGAGTGGGGTAGTACTGTGGTGCCATGCCGGGGGGTCGTATCAAATCCAGCACCACCAGCACCACTAGAGCTGCACCCGGCAGTAACCACCCATACACTGAGTAAGTGATGAATTTAACCCACTGGCTGCCTGCGCTCACCCTCAGCTCTGACGTGGCCATACGCAGCGTACGCCAGATGTCCATGGCCATGACATTCATCCAGCAGAAGGAAGCCAGGAAGAAGTAGTACATGGCAGCGGCCAGCACAAAACACTCGTTCTTGCCAGGCTCGCCGAATACACTGAGGATGAAGATGGTATAGGCGGCGAGCAGCGCCAGGCAGAGGGAGGCCAGGTTCTTGCCAGAGAGGTTCCTTAGGTCAGGCACCACCATGAAAGCCACCAAGTGTAGGATCAGGCAGAGACAGGACAGGCCCAGGCAGGCCAGTGACACCCACCCCATCAGGCGGGAGAACTTGCCAGACTCCTGCTGAATGATACACACCAGGATGCCGCCGTCACGCCGCTCGTACTCGTGCGCCTGGTACGTCCGCCGATATTTCTCCACCACCACGGTTCCATTCGGACTCATCTTGAACTCATCCGATGGTAATAGGAATTTTTCACATGCCAGACCTTGAGGCTTGTCGGTGGTAGTGCCCTCAAGTTCGGTGGTAGTGTCCTGAGGGGTGCTGGGGGTCACACTCGAGTCGGAGGGGGTCACTTCAGTACCTTCAACACTGCCGGTACCGTTCGCTGGGGTAGAGGTGGTTGGGGAAGTGGCTGTAGGTGAGGTAGAACGGGGTGTGGTCGTGGTTGTGGGTGCGAGTGTGGTGCTGGAAATACGATCGCTACCCACTTCAACGCAGCGACCAAACCTGTATTCGTGGTTGTCCTTGCCACACACCACATTCCTGCACTTATTGAAGAACGGGTCGAACACTTCCCCTTGGCGGCAGGTGGAGGAGGAGCCCACCACGTTGCTGCCGCTGTGGTCCGTAAAGTCGAACAGCAGAGCGAAGGCATTGGGGTTGAACTCGTCACTGAAGAAGAACCTGGTTAACACGCCGTGGAAACAGGTGATGGCTGTGTCCGGTACATCGTTACATCGGGCGCAGTGGATGTTGCGGAAAGCCAGGTCGAATTTGTAAACCACGGCGGTGTAGGAGTGGCACAGATCGGTGACAGTGGTATCATTCCAGTCTGAGGAGCAAGTGGTGATCATTTGCTTGCACTGCCTCACCATATGCCCTACCGTTTCTGGTATGACGGGGTCCAGGAAGCAGGTGTGGTGGACTTTTATGCCGTTGTCGTCAACATAAAGCCCCCAGTTTTGCTCACGGAACACCATATTGGCGGCCACATAGCTGGCGGTGAGGTTTTGGAAGCGGGACTGATAACTGCTCAGTGTGGGGCATTCAAGTCGCGGTCGCCACATTTCTAGCTCCGTAGAGTCGTTGTTGCAGACGGCGCAGTAGTAGTTAGTGTAGGTGACCGAGGAGGCCAGGCTGGTGACGGGCATGCTAGCCAGAGGATCCTTCCGTGGAATTTTGGTGTCGGGGGAGTTGTCGGAGCACAGAGCGGCCACTTCAGCATCCTCCCATCCCTCCTGGCACTCACCCCGCATGTAGAGATCACCAAACTGCTTCAAGTGGACGCACTGATATTTATCCAGCGCCGCCGCCTGCTGTTCCTTGTTGTATGCAGGCGCGTCCAGGCAGCAGTCACCGTAATCCGCGCACAGGTCATCACAGAAGCAGTTCCTTCTCTTCCAGTTCCCGGAGCTACTCAAACGCGGTCCTTTATCAACCTTACACGTGTCTTTGGGAGGACAGGTTACGTTCATTGCCACTAAATCCTCGTACTGAAACGCCCTGGCTGCGTGCAGGACGGCTACCACTGTTAGAATCACCAGCTTCATTTTGTTTACTGTTTCTTTGTCACTGTCAGTGCCTCACATCATCCGCGGCAACTCACACGTGAGTAAAGTCTCCCAGAACTTTGTTATACGTCCTCGCACAACAGTGGCTGTGGCTCGACTAATCCTTCCCGCTCCTCCTGCTTTCTTCGAACACCAAAAACTGGGCCCAGCTCCCCCACCCACCACAGAGCAGTTGCCAGATACTCCCGGTCTGCTCTCGTGTACACACACACACACACACACACACTGACGGTATCCTGTGGCAGCACCTCTATAGTCCTCTACGTTTAGGACTATAGGCCCACACTCACTCACTACATACTTGATACTGAGGTGGGACAGCCTTTGTAGTGGCTCCCTAGCTATTCTGTTGCAAGAAATTGATAGTTTTGTTGGTTGTCTATAATTGCCTTTATACTTCTTTTTTCATAATTTTTTAGCATTTTATAAGTCTACATAAGGTTCAATAAAAAGGACCTTAATTATTTTTGTTGTGCGGCATGAATACTGTAGTTGTAATAATTAATAGGTCGGCGTAGTGATGGCAGCAGTTGTCTGGAGGGGAGGGGGTGGCGGGATGGTGACTGGGCTGTGGGGAAAGAGAAAATAAACATTAATATCCTGCTTAGAAACTCGCGTCCAATCTTGTCTAGTTAACCGTGAGAACACTGGCCTATACATTTGGATAATATACGTGAATACTAGCCTTACTAGGCATTTGTTTAATTGCAGGCCCCTTGATTAATGAATGGCCATTAATTAAACCGTAGCAAATGTCTGACAATTAATAATAAAAGTTACCCTAATGGAAAAGTGTAAGATATTCGTGTTAGTGCTGTACGGTACATTTGTAATACAAGTACAGTCATTACTGGGTAAGCAGCTGAGCCAGTAATACAGCGTGAACCACACCAGGTATTCGCAACTAATTAACTGACAAGCAGGCTGTCTGGCTGAGTGGTGGTGTGTGTTGTGGTGGAGTGGGGGGTGGCGTTGTTGTTGATGTTGTTGTTGGTGGTGGTGGTGGTATAGTACGTGGCGGTTCTGAAGAGATGTAATAACATGACTAGCGCTGGTGGTGGTGGCGACAGTCATGACATTGGTGGTGATGATTTAAAAAAATAAGGCGTTAGCAATTGTAGTGATAATCGCGACAAGATTAGAGTGTTTTGTGTTGTCAGGAAATCAACGTTCCTCCCAGTTTTGTCCGAAGATTAAAACTAGCATATACACAAAATTTTCACTGATTTAGCGTGTGTCTTGTATGTTTCGACTTTCACCACACCTTAGCAAGACCCATCCCTGGTTGTGTCGAAAACGTCTGCCGATAACAAGATCAGGAAGTAATGTATTAACAGAGTGGCTGAGACTACGGTAATTGCTGTTTACATAAATTCTATTGTCTTCCCTATCACAAGCCTCAGTTGCAGTTCAGACAATAGCAGCATCACTGCATCGTGGTAGTGTTAAGGACAATTGCCATATTGTTGTAGGAGGAAAAGAGTATTTTATGAGTTTCCGATTCTACTCCAGTATTAACACGAAGCGGGAAACTGTAGAATTAGGATTCATATGTATCTCAATTGTCTTGTATTTTGAAATGGTTTAAGATGGTTTCAGTCATGTTCATTTTTGAATATGCAGTATAATTCATACTTTATTTTCGGAGGAATTTGGTGTAGCGAAAGGTGAGACTGGCACATGCTGTACCTTGTGTCAGCTGTATGCAAGAACCATTATGTCATACACCACCCCCGTCCTTCCATCCCCTCGTCCCTTTCCTCTCCTGACCACTTCCACTTCCTCTAAAAGTATGGATAGGAAGTGGACACAAAGACTTCACCTCCCCTTCTCCCCCCTCCCTATCCCATCACTTCTCACTACACAGCCAAAGACAAGTTACATAAGAACATAAGAACACAAGAAGAGAGGATAACTGCAGTAGGCTTGTTGGCCCATGCTAGGCAGCTCCTAGAAAAGTAACTGAACTACTAGAATGAGATAAGGATAGCAAAGAAGGGCATGTCCGTCACATTCCTTCCTGATACATCGTATAAAAGAGAACCATAAGGCAGTCTTTGCTTAGGAATTATTAGCCAGCCGAGTGAAGCGAAAAGAAAGGATGAAATAATAGGCAAACTTTTGTGTGTGTGTGTGTGTGTGTGTGTGTGTGTGTGTGTGTGTGTGTGTGTGTGTGTGTGTGTGTGTGTAGAGACGTGGGCGTGTTGAGGGCGTGTGCGTGTAGTGTAGTGACGGGTGACGGGTGGTACAGGTAGTTATCCCCAGATCACCGTCACATCCTTTCTCTCTTGTCACGGTCTTGACCTTGACGCCACTTTCATCTTGGAGTTGTTTGGTTTCTGTTCGTTTTCAGCTTACAATGTATTACCGACAAAAAAGAAAGAAAAAATGAAAACCTGCGATAAAGTCCTTCCCAAAGAAGTTTAACTACAATAAGGAGAGACACAAACTAATATGTGTTCATTTCGAGATGCTTGGACACATTGCATTTAAAGCTAGAGGTCGTAGGCAGAGGAGAAAACAGACTGAGGATGACTGTGCTTGGCATGACAGATGTATGTATGCGCAAGAAACTAAGAATACCCTTTTAAAAGAGTTAAACAGCTATAGTAGGACTCGCGCACGTTTGCGGCTGTGGTGTGGCCCGCACCTGTGTACAGTGTTGCCACGTTTTCTATACCGTTATCTCTCTCTCTCTCTCTCTCTCTCTCTCTCTCTCTCTCTCTCTCTCTCCTGGCGGGAAATGTGAGCCACCCTGAGTACTTTTGATTCTTTTATAAGTTATTTATAATTATGCTTTCATTTGTTAATTTGGTTTTGTCATATTTAGTAGTAGATGGAGTGTCAAAGTTACTGTTTGCTGAGAGGTTTGTTACGTTACTGATTCATACACCCCGACGTAGTGGGGTGTGGGTGTAGGTGTGGGTGGGAGTGTGGATGTGGGTTTGTTGGGGTGGTGGTCGGGGGGGGTGGGTATGTGTGTTGGGGTATTTGACCTGAGACACCCAGGTGGGATTAAGATGGGAGGCGCGGGGAAGGGGGGGCTGGATTCACCTACCACGTGGTCAGTATTAGAAGAGAGAGAGAGAGAGAGAGAGAGAAATTACGTGTATAGATATATGTGCATCAATAGGAACAATGTATATCAGTGTGTGCAGTATGTACAAAGGAACAAATGAATACAAAGAAGGCAGTGACAGACCTCTCTCTCTCTCTCTCCTGGCGGGAAATGTGAGCCACCCTGAGTACTTTTGATTCTTTTATAAGTTATTCATAATTGTGCTTTCATTTGTTAATTTGGTTTTGTTATATTAAGTGATGCCGACAATGCATTCAATGCATGCCTCTCTCTCTCTCTCTCTCTCTCTCTCTCTCTCTCTCTCTCTCTCTTGGGACATTGAATCTCCTCATTCTCTCTTGGGACATTTATTTTAGACCAGATGGGTGTGTAAGTATTGCCACTCACAAGAATTACATGAATTATTTCTTTTACTTTGGATATTGGCATATTTCTTCTTTTTTCAGGCTCATTATCTTATATCCATAACTGTGATATTATTACCCACCCTAAAACTACGCTAAAAACCATTAAAAGTGACTACAATATCTTTTAGCAACACTGTACAATATGTGTGCCATGTTTCTGTGTTACTGTATAAATATTTTATGCATAATAAGATTACTGTTGATTCATCCATCAAAATACACAAGTGTAAGTTTTATTCATCTGAATTTATCGAATTTGTGATGCCTTGTACATAAATAGCTTCCGTTTCACATCGCAAGTTGGGGAAAAGTGGCACCATTGTCCACAGGTGTTTGCCACACCTCAGCCGCAAGCGGGCGGGAATCCGACTATAGGTATGAGTGTGTAGGCATAAGGATGTTGCGTGGCCGCCTTACAGGATATAGCAGACAGTGTTCGATGCAATAGCGGTAGTACAGACAGTGATGCAACACTGCGGCAGAGAGAGAGAGAGAGAGGGGCGGGGTGGAGATGTTCATCATACATGCAAGTGGGTGAAACAGTGTTCAAAGAATTGGTTAGAACTGGTATGGGTGAGATACAAGACACCGTCTCTCTCTCTCTCTCTCTCTCTCTCTCTCTCTCTCTCTCTCTCT
Source organism: Coenobita brevimanus (assembly GCF_032717465.1). Taxonomy (NCBI): domain Eukaryota; kingdom Metazoa; phylum Arthropoda; class Malacostraca; order Decapoda; family Coenobitidae; genus Coenobita; species Coenobita brevimanus. The sequence goes on from NC_137045.1 coordinate 7,813,947, forward strand.
CTCTCTCTCTCTCTCTCTCTCTCACACACACACACACACACACACACACACACACACACACACACACACACACACACACACACACACACACACACACACACCATCCCAAAATAGCTCGTTCATCTTACTTCAGAGATTTTCGTCCATTGCAGGGTATTAAGTGGCAGAACAAGATAATACTCTGGCTCTACATCCTTTCCATATTGTATCTTCACGACAAGCATTACATTCTAGCGTGCATCTATTGTAGCTCAGCATACAGGATGGAGAGATGGCAGTTTTAGGCCAAGTTAAAACGGATAGAGTGTAGACGTCGTTCACACCTCACCACATGCCCCAGCGTGTTATACAGATCGGAGTAAATATTTGCCACCTCCTGAGGATAGCATACGTCTCCTTCATGTTAGAATCCAAACCAAGGCGACCAAATTAGCAGCGTGTATCCCGAGGCGGAAATGATTACTTTTGGTTTCAGCTTTACTAATGTCAAACTTTACGTGTTCAACAGTGAGGATTAAATATTTGCCACCTCCCAAAATCAGCATACGTCTCTTCCGTGTTAGAATATAAACCAACGATGTATATCCCGGGAAGGCAATGATATCATCCATTTACCAGTAATCTCCAGTAGAACTTCAGGCACATCCGTATTCGATGGTGATCTAGGGCGTATTTTAAGTAGCATAGATTACCTCGTTGCTAAGAAGTTTCCCCAGTCACCTTGAATACATCCATATAATCCAGTTCACTCTTAACATGTATACTTTCTTCCTTTTGTCACCTTTTCCTTAGTGTCCCTCCCTTCCTACTCCCCACGCCATTTTACCAGTCCCCCAACACCCTCAACCATGTAATCCACTCATTGCTAATCGTCCATATGTTACTCCTCCCTGTCACACGTTTCTCGTCTCTCCATTTCCATTCCCACTCTCCCTTTCCCCAGCCACCACGTGCGACCTCCCAGGCTCCTCTCCTTAGTTTCCCCCAGACACTCGCCCACCCAGGTCCTCCAAGACCTCTCTCCTTCATTCCCCCAGCTACCCTCATTACTCCTACTCCACCCCAGTCATCCCTCAGCATCCCTCTCCCCAGTTACCCTATGTATCCCAGCCATCCCCCACACCCAGTACCCAACTCCCCATTACCCCAGTCACCTCAACACCCAAGGTCCTTCATTCACCCTGACACCCGAGACCCCCTTCCCCATTCAGTAAATTCCTTACCCCCCCTGCTCCCACCCTCCCCCCTCCTCCAGTTCCTTCTACACTCCTACACAAATTACCCAGAAAAGCCTTTGTCTTTGGTGTCTCTAGCTTAGTTTTGTAACTTAGTCTTATTCATTAGAGAGGCCGACAGTAGAACAGTTTAATATTTTTTTGTAGATAGTTTTTACTGTCTTGTAACAGCCTTCTATGCACTCTTCCTTCTTACCACTCATTTCTCTCCACTCTCACCTCCCCTGCCCACCTCTCTGTTTTCTCTGCTCCACAGTCAGTCCTCTGCCTCTTTGCCATGTTTATCTATTTTCGTTCTACAAATGCGCCCTAGAGTTACCAAGCATGAGCCAGTTAACCAGTCTACAACAAGTCAACATCTATCCTGCTTCTTCTTATGCTGGCTTCTCAGTCTCTTCTTCCTCGACACACTTCTCCCCGCTCCTCTACCGCCCTCCCCCTACCACATCCCCCTTCCTGTCTCCCCCCCCTCCCCCAGTGGCCCCCCAAAGACCCCCATTCTCCGTAATTACAGACTTGAGCCTCCAGTTCCCGCCATTCATACTGTCGACGGGAGGTGGAGCAGCATTTTTTTTTTTTTTTTCGCTTTCCCTTTTTTCGGTTATTTTGAGGTGCACAGGTCAGGGGTCGCATTCTCGTGGGCCTCGGAGGCTCCCAAGCATTAGCACCTTACCACTTTACATCTGCATATAGTACGTTACTTGTCTCGTCTGAGACTAAAAGCATATTAAACGGGATATACAAGAAAAATATATGGGTTAAATAATCCAGTACTATGGTGCAATATCCATAGCTGTTCAGTTTGGATAGGCATCCGCTTTATTTGCTGTTTCACCTTTTGTTTTTCTATCTACGTGTAGTTCATTCACTTTGGTGGAAGTATTTGTCTTTTTTCGTAGCTCATTTCCCCCAGCTAAATGGCACTAAGAAACAGTACCATGACTACATCCTTTACTTAGCTCCTCTTCGTGACTTGCACCGTATTCTAGAGTAAATCTCTCGCTGTAGCTACTCAGGGTACAGTTTGGATGATTATTAAAGACGAGAATAGTAACGTATCCTATGAACAAATAAAATGTCAAGAAGATGCTAGGTAGCATTCATTATCGACGAGAATACAACACAGGTATATAAAAAAAATCCGACTAAAGTAAATCTCATAGTGGGAAAAGAATGCATTTGTGATTTTAACAGGAGTGCAGTGATACCAATGTTAAGGATATCAGAGTGGCGTATCCTACTCTGTTTCAGGGGGTGGGAGGTGGGGGGAGGGATGTCTTAGTATTCATATAGCCTCGTAACCCACTCAGTTCGGTGACGTTTTTTTCTCTGTTTATTCCTGCTTCCTCCAGACGATTCTATTAAACTTTTAAGGAAAAAAAGAACTCGTGCTGAAGAGTTAAATCGAGCTAATACGTTATTGTACTGAAGGGGTTAACCTCAAGAAGGGAGAGGGCAGATGGGGAAAGGAAGGAGGAGGGAAGAGAAGGAGAGGAGGAAAAAGGAAGTTGGATGGGGATATGGGGAAGGGAAAGGAGGGGAAAAAAGGGGAAGTGGTGGACGAAGGGGGTGAAGGGAGGAAGGGGTGGTGATCAGCTGGTCTGCCTTCACACCTCACTGAGTCCCCTTCACCTTCTCCACTTCCCCACTCCACCCCCCCAAACCCGACCAGCCATTCACTTCTTTCTCACTGCCTTCATTTCATTCACTCCCTTTCCTTTACACACTCCACTTGGCCACCCGACCTTCCACACTTCATTCACTTTTTCCTCTAGATATCTTTTGCAATCTTTTTCGTTCCCATTTCTTCATTTATTGTACTTGCATCTATTTTGTTATAATTTTTTCACAGGCGTAACTAAAATTCTTTCTGTTTCGATACAGGATCTCTCTCGTATGTGTAAACCAACCTACTGCAGTTATCACCCTTTCTTATATTCCTGTATGCTTATATTAACCTTCTCGAAGCTCACTGACGATTACGTTCAGCTGAGAGTGAGTCATGGGAGTCTGAAGCCCGCATTGTCATCGGGTAAGGAACCTCCCTAACACCTCTTCCTACGCGATTCATTTTGCTTATTATTATCGCCTTTTATGTTGCTTAAATCATTATAATATCATCACACTCAACGGAAGCAAGGTACAAAATTATATTAACTCGCCGGATCTAAAATTAAATAGCTGAGGAAGGGGTGTTAGGAGCCTCCTCACTGATAATACACGTCTGATAGTGTTCATACCCGTCACCATTAACCCAATTACCACGATAGTAATAAAAGGGTGGTAAAACGAGTGCAGCAAAATTCACGATCATCAAGAATAATCTATATTTCAAGTAAACTTACCATTGAGAACTGCAGCCATTTTCTAAACGACAAATAGGTATAGCTGTTTACCTCCGAAATAGTCAGAAGATTAAATGTGATAAATATAGCAGTTTTCCTCTCATTAGCAGCAAGTAAATGGCGAAAACAACGAATACATGGTTAGTGCTACATAAACAACGACATACATCAACTGCAGCAAATTTCCCTTCATTACTAACAAACAAAGGACAACACAGGACAAAGGAGCGACTCGGCAGCCTTCCCTCAACTCCCGCCAGAACCTTCCCATCGGCGGGTTGTCACTCTGCCATTTGACACCAACTTTTGCCTCTTATTTTATCAGTGCTGTCAGACCTTCCCCCCTCCCCCTGTGTGTGTGTGTGTGTGTGTGTGTGTGTGTGTGTGTCCTGTGGGTGTTTGGTGTCGCCGGCCCGTGACTCACACACAGCACTATGGTCGTCAGGGGAAATTGAGAGTGGGGAGGGGGGTGGAAGGAGAGCCGAGGACGGGTGCTTGTCGAAAAGGCTGACGATTAGAAAAGAACTGAGAGAACAAATAAAAGAAAATGGCAAGATATGATTAATTTTGAGTTATTTCATATGGGAGATAATGGGAGGAGAGTGAACAATATGCAACAGCGTAAGTCGTTAAAGAGAGAGAGAGAGAGAGAGAGAGAGAGAGAGAGAGAGAGAGAGAGAGAGAGAGAGAGAGAGAGAGTGATTCTGTGAAGTGATTAATAAGTTGGGAAAGAGAAGAGAGAGGAAAAGGAAGAAGTTAATGAGAACAGACGGAAGGAAATAAATGGAAAAAAAGGGGAAGAATATAGAAAATTCTGAGAGTTTAGAGAAAGGGAAGGGACCAAAGGGAGGAGGAGACCAACAGTGAGAGAAGGGCGGGGATTGAGAAGGAACCGAGAAGAGTAGATGGAAGGAAAGAAAGGGGGTAGATTGGTAAAGGATAAAGGATTTTGAGAAGTTATTACGATACGGAAAAGAGAAAAATAGGAAAGAGGATGAGCTAAAGAGAGAAAAATGGTGAGAAAGAAATATAAGGAAGGGAAGAAGATAAACAATTTTGAGATGGAAATAGAAGATGGAGGAAAGGAAGGGAAGAAAAGAGAAGAAGGAATGGAAAGGCAGGTAAAACGTGAGAGAGGAGGAAAGAAGATGAAACAGACATGAGTTTATTAAGTTTAGGGAGAGAGAGGAAAGAGAAGAAAGGCAAGAGCGATGGAGGCGGTTTAAAGGAGTGGGTTAATGACAGAGGGATGGTGACTGGTGTGGGTGGTCTCTAGGGAAGGTGGGCAGGACAGGTGAACCCATGGAGGGTAAATCAGGCACAGGATGACTCACACACTCCCTTCCCTTTGGTCTCTTGGGGTTTATTTGCCTGTGTCCTGTCCTACCTCGCTGACTCACAGGGAAGACCAACTCTGCACAGAAGGAAAGAAGATACCTGCAGTAAACCGGTTGTCCCGTATAAGGTAGCTTTTATAAGAATGACTAGAGCACCTACTAGAATAAAAACGGTAATAAAGAAGAAAGCTCTCGCCTGACCAATCCATCCATCCAACCGGAACTGGTAGTGGAAGTAAACTTAATTAAGTAAAAATGGCACAATTTTTCTCGTTACCTGATTCAGTACAATCGATTTCTACGCCTGGAAATATCAGATAAATGCAGTCATTGATATTTCTGACAATTATACTCACAATTACTAAAAACATATGCATAATTGTTCAGAGCTAAAACATATTGCTTGTACGAGATACCATGACGAGGCTAACCAGGTGGCAGAGGAAGGAAGGGTTGCTGGCCAGACGGAAATAATTCGTTAATGATGAGGGCAGAAATAAGAGCCGGGCGTGAGGGTGGTGGCGTGGGTGAGGCAAGTAAAATGAGACTGTTTATTTGGAAAGAAATGCCTGCGTTAGGGAAGCCCCACACTCTGTAGCAGCTGGATGTCCTTCACCATTATACTACAATGAAGCCACTTTAAAATCCTGTTCTTACCCTCTACTGACGAGAGATACACTTTTCGACAACTGTCTTTGGTCCCTTCATTACGAGGAATCCCTCAAGTTGAATAAAATAGTTTGGTGAAGGCCGGATTAAAGAAAAAAATATAAATGATAAATATTTAATAATCAGTTAGTAATACACCCACTGTACAAAATGTACTAAGATATGAAAGCCATGTCTGCGTTCCTTTCACAACTTCTAAGAATTTAATAAATGGTTGGAGGAGTTGATCCCTCCAGTAAATAATGTTAAGAAAATTGAATATAGTGGAAGACCTGTGGAGTAATCAGACGACCTCACCTGGGAAGTTTCATTCACATCCATCTATTAGCCTATTTTTTTATTTTTATAGGAGGAGGTAGGGCACAGGCAGACAGATAGACAGACACAGACAAGCTGAATCTCGTGCAACGGTTTCGTGGGAGTTGCCGAAGCTTATACCATCTTGCTTCGCAAGATCTATACAGAAAGAAAAAGAAAGGAAAAAGTTATTGGATTGAAGGTGCTAGGTTTGTTATTAAGGAAGAAATACTCTTGTGAGGAAAGTCCCACAGCCTGAAGCAAGTGTGCGTCCTTAACGAGTAAAAGTTTAGGCCTCCTCGTTCTCAGCTTCCGTGTTTGTGCGTTCGGGAAATTCCTTAATCCTTTCACTACCTCAGTCCTGACTGGGTTAGACTTAAAGCTCCTGTCCTCTTCTCACCTTCTTAATTTGCTACCCTGTCTAATATTCCGTATTCTACTCATGCTACTTAACAGGAGCCAGTGACTTACTGCAATTATGCTTTTATGTTCTTATTCAGCTGGGGGGAAAAATACAGTGCAAAAGCATTCAGAATATTAACTGCTTTCCACAGCTGTTGCAGTCTGTAATCCCAGACGGTTTTATTCTGCTGATACACGAACCGTCCGCAGTAAAAAGATCAACGTTTGGTGTTCAGAGATGATGTAACTTCCAGCTGAGAATAGAAACTTGGGATGAAGCCAAGGACCACGTAGGCTTGAATATCAAGTGAATGGAAATGTGACCTGTTTAAATGGACATAGTTATCATAGTTCTTCTACATTTGTGTGTGTGTGTGTGTGTGTGTGTGTGTGTGTGTGTGTGTGTGTGTGTTTCTGATTCTGCTCACCCTGTTTATAACTGAGATGTGTGATGATGATGATGATGATGATGATGATGATGATAAAGCACGAGAGCATAAGCCATGGCATCAGTTAACAAAGTCATAAAAGGTAAAAAGAAAAATATGTAGACGGAGGAGAGAAAAAACAATGAGACGAAATAAGATGGATGGAGGGGGAGGAGAGAGGAGAATTGGAAATGGGGCGGGAGGGAAAAAAGGAATACACAGGAGAAGAGAATAAATTAGGATATGCAGAATGAAATGTTGGGAAAAGGAAATGAGATGGAGCAAAGGGGGAAAATTATAAATGAGGGACAGAAAGGACGACATAAAAAGGGAGACGAAGTTAGGAAATGGAGGAGGAAGGTGTGAGAAGCAGAAAGGAAGAGAAGCGAAATGGAAGAAAGAAAACGAGAACTATGAGAAACTAATCTAAGGGAATCTTTGATAGGAAAGGGTTGAACGGAAGAGGGCAGGTCAAAACTGGACAGGCCTGGGCATGATGGAACAGGAAAGGGCAGAGATGGGTGAGAGAGAGAGAAAGAGAGAGAGAGAGAGAGAGAGAGAGAGAGGGGGGGGAGGGGACTGTGTTATAGAAATTATGGAGAATCGGAGTTTGGGAAGAAGTTTGAAGCTAGAAGACAGAGGAGAAAGGAAGACCGGAGAAGAGGAAAGAAAACAAAGGAAGAGAGGAGACGAGTGGAGAAGTAAAGAGAGGGGAAAAGGAGAAAGGAATGGAAAAAAAGAAAAGGGAGGAGAAGTGAAGAGAGGAGCAAGAAAAAAAACTGATCTGAAGTTAGATAAAGGAAAGCAAAAAGAGCAGAAGAGAGAAAAAAGTGAAGACAGAAAGAGATCCGTGAGTATAATAAGAATGTATGAGAGAGGAGGGTAGGGAAGGAAGGAACAGGACTGACTTTGAGCGGACTGAAGGCCAAGACAAGCAGGAAAAGAAGAGAACAGAGGAGGGGAGAAAAAAGAGAAAAGAAGGAAAAGAGAAGAGAGCAGAAGAGAGCAGGAATGGGCGAAAATGAAAACGAGGAGATGAGAGTGAATGAGAGGGTATGGAAGGGCAGGCATGAAACAGAACTGACCTTGGGCACGGTGAAAGTTTAGACAGGATGGTGTGGCCCACGGACTTCCCGCCCTCCCTACCGCCTCATTGCCTCCTCTCCCTCACTCCCTTCTCTCCCCTTCCCCTCCTCTCCTTTACTCCCTTCTCTCCCCTTCCCCTCCTCTCCCTCCCTTCTTTCTCCCCTTCCCCTCCCCATCGTATTCGACCCCATCTGCTAATCCCTCCTCCTATTCCTCACTTCCCTGTCCCCTCAAACCACTCCTTTTTCTCTTTTCCAAGCCGTCCTTCTCTCCTTTCTCTCCTCCTCCTCCCTCTCCTTCAGTCCTTCCCTTCTTCCCATCTGTTTTCTTATCCAGTCCTTCCCTCTATCCCTCCCTCATCTCCTCTCTCTTCTCCATTCCAGCCATTCTTCCCCTCCTTCCATTCCTCCAGCCTTTCTCTCCTCCCTTCCCCCTCCCCTCCTCGTATTCCATTCTTCCCTTCTCCATACTATAAACCCTTCCCTGCCCATCTTCTGTCTGTCTGTCTGTCCCTGTCTCTGTCTGTCTGTCTGTCTGTGTGTTTCTCTGACTGCCTGTTTCTCTCTCTCTCTCTCTCTCTCTCTCTCTCTCTCTCTCTCTCTCTCTCTTTCAGTTTGCTAATGTACGTAGTGCTGACGTCATCCCCTTCACCTTCATCATCTTCAGATTCACTGAAGTACATAATTTATATACAAACCTTACAAAACTCAGTGTTTTTGGTGCTTCGGCCTTTAATGGCAGTAATAACACCTCTGTAATTCAGATAGATATTTACAGGGAGAGAGAGAGAGAGAGAAAGAACAAAAGGTGAGGTAGGGAAAGGCAAGGCAGGTGTGCGAATATACAGCCGACCACTGAGTTAATGGCTGGTAATTAGTCGTAAATAGGCCCAAGGTAATTATAATTAGAGAGAGAGAGAGAGAGAGAGCGAGAGAGAGAGAGAGAGAGAATACTTGTGACCATTACGAGTAATTGATCAAGAATGGAACCCCAGAAAATAGTTGCATATTAATTTCATATATATATATATATATACATATATATATATATATATATATATATATATATAAGATACTGTACAGTGCAAGTCACATTCAATGTTTGTCATTTGCTTTAGAAATTGCCATAAAAACTGGGGGGCATCCCTTACCTCTAGTATTATATAGTTTTTAACAGTTTTGGCCGTAGGTAGAACAAGCTGACAGAAACTGCAGAGACTGCTTTACTCCAACCTTCAATTCATTATCGACTATCATTAGACCTTGACTTTAACAGCAAACACATTTTCAGGAGGAGGGTATTTTTCATCCGTGTAATTACACGCTCCGTCAGTCATTTCCGTGTTTATGAACAAGAAGCATAAGACCTAATAAAGACGCGGGGACATAAATTTAAGAAAAAATGTAATAACATAGAAACAGTTCTGCATAGACAAAAAAAAAAAAAAAAAAACGTAACTGCAATAAACCGTCCCCGGGCAGCAAGACTCCCCCCCCCCCATACCCTTGACCGAGCGGTATGAATGGGGTGGGTACGGAGAGAGCCACCCAGGCCACCACACAGGGTCGATAATCCTACAACCACCCGTCCCTCACCCGCCCTTACAGTTCCACGCCCGTCTCCCTGGGTTGCCGAGAGGAGGCAGCTGAGTTTTATTTTTCTCTGCTTCGAGGCTGGGCAGGTATTTATCAGGGATCTTAAATAATTTTCACAATAAAAAATTCTTTATTGCAGTCAATTATCAGATTTTTAAAAAATGTTTTGTGTGTAATTTTTACTCTCATTAGGTTGAGAATTGTGTGGCAGGCGTATGAGTGAAGACAAAAGTATAAACGAGCAATCATATACATGATTAAAGCACAAGAATTTTGGTAAATATAGATCCTGGTTCTTTGTGGTAAGGGGGACAGGGTTTGGGGGAAGAGGAGGTTAGAGAGGTAGGGGGCGGGGGTTGAGGGAAGAGAGGGGGGGTTGCATATTTGTGGGGGACTGGGGTATGTGTGGGGAGGGAGGGAACAGGATGGGATGGGTGTATGAGAAGGGAATGAGGTGTGCCAAGGGAAGAGGGAGGAATGGAGGGAGGGAAGTTATGTGAGGAGCTGGACGGAGTGAAGGAAGAGGAGGTAGGAAGACAGGGTGGGACGGGAAGTGAGGAATGGAAGGAGCAAGGTAGGTTAGTTTTATTTTCGTACTACAAGGCTGGTTCTTCCTTAAGTTAGGATTGGAGGTGGGATTGCATATATGTGGAGGACTCGGGCACGTGTTTGGGAAGGGAGGAACATGGTGGGATAGGTGTATAATAGGGGAGTTTGGTGTGTGATAGGGAGAGGGAGGAATGAAGGTAGAGAACTAGGGTAAGGGGTGGAGGGAGGGATACTGGGTGAAGGAGTAAATGAAGCTGAATGAGGGAGGACGAGTGAATGGAGGAGGGAGGTTGGCCGGATGTGGAGAGTGATGAAGTAAGTGAGGAGGAGACAATGAATGAGGGAAGAAAGAAGTGAGGTTGGGAGTAGGAGGAGGCCAACAGGGTGAGGGAGGGGGAGGACTGCTGAGTAATGGGCGGATGTAATAAATCGAGTGACCGTTTTGATTTTCGGAGGATGGGATTACATTTGTATTTTTAGTACTATTAGTAATTTATACCTTTTAATTAAATCCACACATCTGCGTTAATCTAAGGGCCCTTTGATTTATTCTGCTTCCTGGATTACTAGCGTGTGTGTGTGTGTGTGTGTGTGTGTGTGTGTGTGTGTGTGTGTGTGTGTGTGTGTGTGTGTGTGTGTTTACTTTGATCGTAAGGAACTTGTATTGCCAAAGCCTTCAGAACAAAATCATATCTCGCTGAAATTTTGGTGCTGTCAGTATTTAAGCAGAGAGGCATGATAGCAGTTACTTGGACGTGGCGTTACCTGGGTGTGAGGCGTGGTGGATGCTGACACCAGACTTTTAAATCATATGTATAGAAAAGCATCATAGTACATCGTTTTTTGTTTGTTTTCGCCTTTCGACAGCTGAGGTCATTAGTCACTGAAATGAGAGAAATTCCGCTAGGGTGTTGAATTTGGTTTTTTGGTTAGTATCTTGGCAGTAAAATAATTTCATCGTCATTTAAATATGATGTGAATTATAACAACAGGCAATGAAGGCATGTTAAAGAGAGATTTTTCATGTACATAGGTCATAACTAATGTCTATTTTTTTTAGGCCCACGGGACAGAAAAAAAAAACTAAAAAAAAATAAAAACTACATGCACAGTAGAAGGCAGAAACCTATCACTTCCCTTAGCGTGTCCAAAATGCCGATTACAAATGTTCTTAACGTATTTTCCATTAGTATTTTCCGGTAACAGTTTGTATTTCCGCGTGTCCGCACTGCAAGGTGTTTCCTGCTCAGAGTACACTGGGTATTTCCTGATAGACGTTTTCTTCGCGGGGAGTTTTATTACCAGGCCAAGGGCATTCGGTAGCTATCACTTCACTCACACACACACACACACACACACACACACACACACACACACAAATAGGTAGGTAGATGGATAAATAGATAGAAAGATAGATATACTGTATATATATAATCTTCCTGGTATCCTCACGCATACATACAATACATCCTCGTTCATATTACGGTGCGTTATAGTTCAATCTTATATTAACACAGGAACCTTCAGTGTAATGTTTTTTAGTCTTTACCTATTTCCCGCTTGAATTCGCCTGGATCTCGAGGCCTGGAAAAATTACAAAGAGGTCAAGGATAAGGGGAAAAAAGTAAGGAAAATAAATGTGGTGAGAAAACAGGGGAGATGGGTAAGATAAACAGGCGAGAGTGGATGGGCAAACTGAGAGGCAGAGAGGGAAGGACATTACGTGAGGTGTGTGTGTGTGTGTGTGTGTGTGTGTGTGAGAGAGAGAGAGAGAGAAGGGGGAGAAAACCTTTGTATATATCATGCATGTTCATACTTTTTATTTCGCTTTTTCCATCTTTCCATGAGAGCTGGCCGGAGATGACAGCAATGATTACGGAGTTTCTGGGAGTGATTCTGTGTGTGTTGGCGCCGTGGTGGTGGTGCTAGTGAAAGTTTGACATGTTTGAGTAAAATTGTTGAGGAGGAGATGGTGGAAAGTTAGTGTTTTCTGCCCACATATTTACGCTGGTGTGTGTGTGTGTGTGTGTGTGTGTGGTTGAGGAGAATGACGGCATAAGGGAGGGTTGTGCATGCAGAGGATGGTTTGAGGAAGGTAGGGAGGGAAACGTGAGAGGGTAAAGATTGTATTACCAACCACAACCTCTCCCTCTGTGTATGCAACACAGGCCTGTATGAGTTACCAACATTTCTTGTGTTCTCAAGTGGACAAAGTAAGTGAATACCTGAAATATTAGTAATGGTTTTATGGTAAAGAGACACAACAGTGCGCGTGTAAGTTGTTTCAGACAAGAAATATTCCCCCGCAATAAGGAATTACGAGGAAGCTGGTCTGGAAACAGCGTAGTGGATGAGTGGAACAAGTAGATATTTTTATACTATGCGAAAATTGTCAAGAGAAATATATCCAAAGCCTTCAAAGACCACGGTCATATCCATAGACTGACGTAATATACTGATCCAGTATTTTTCTCTTCATTTGGTCATCACATTCTCTTAGGTTTTAAAAAACCGTGATCAGATTCTTACAGTGAGGAAATATACTTTTTCAGTATTCTGTTCATTTGTTCATCATATTCTTATACCTCCCCCGCCCCACCCACGACAGCACCCACAACCGGAACCTTGGTAGGGATTAGCCAGGCAAGATCCAGATTACGTGGTGGCCAGGTGTCCGGCTTAGTGGTGGTGGTGGGGAGGGGGATATTGTTAGGAAACCGGTTCTTTCTTTCAGGATCTGTCTTTCTCCCCAGGTGTAGGAGGGGAAAGGAAGGGGGAAGTAGGGGGAGAGACAATACCCGCGTGGGAAAGGCGGGCGCGTGATGAATAAATTAAGAGCCCCCTGGTCACCTTGGTTTTGAGTTCTCAGTTATATTTCGCCCTTCCTGTTCGTCCTTGAGTATAACATTCCACATATTTCTTGAGCACTGATGAAGCATAAAATAACAGGCTCATACTAGGCAGCTCCTTTTTAATGGAATCCGAAAGATTAGCAAAGCAGTATGATTAGCTACTATACTCTGTTCATTTGAAGTAGACGTAAAACTGTAATCTGTCCATCTCAAATACTGACCTATAACAAGAAATCAACGCTAGAATATATTGCTATATAGTCACGAAAAAGTGCTATGGGGAGAGTGTACGGCTGTTGTAAAGCCATGTTCTGCCATTGAGCTGAGGGAATTAGGCTGCCAAAGGACAAAAATCTCCACCAATCAAAGGTGAATGAACAATATAAAATCAAGACAGGACATGACACCTTTGCCTCGCTTACCCACCAAGCTTTCAATCCAGAATTTTCAGGAGATGAATGAGAAGGAACATCGTGAGGTCTACAGAGAAGGAGAGAATGTAAGGAGGGATGTTCAAAGTTTACAGATCAATTTTGAGACTGAGTGAAAGGAACGAGAACGTAATAGAGATGAGAAAGTGGGAAGCATTAGAGCATCAACTTCCCACCTACACCACCCATTCTCTCTCCCACCCCCATCCATTCTCTCTCCCACCCGCCCACACCCTTTCTCCACTCCGACCTTTCCATCACGCATCTCGGCCAATCATCCCAGCCACACCGCAATTCAGACTTTCACGATCAATCACCGCCATCCCACGCAAAGCCTTATCACGCCGCGCCACGCCGCATCACGCACTCAATCCTACTCCATCGCAGGGTCTACCCACTCTACAGAATTCCACTCCACGCCATCCAGCCACATGCCACTCCACCCCACCACATTCCACGAAATATGCCACCCCACCGTCACGCCACCCATCCACATGTCATCTCACTCTATCACACTCCACGAAATTCATCCCCATGTCATCCAACCACATGCCACTCCGCTCACCCACCTCATGTAATTCCATCCCACACCACGCAACCACATGCCATTCCACTATTCCTCACCTAACCTCACCCCACATCACCATGCCCCACCCCATCTTACCCTACCCCACGTAGTTCCACTTACGCCACCCAACCACATGCCACTCCACCCCACCCTAGAAACTCTGTACAAAAGAGTCTGTACCTCACTCTGCCTCACGCTATGTCACAAAACGATGCGCTACGCCACCCAGTGCCACCCCACGCCTCTCCAGGCCACCCAATCCTATTCCACACCATTCCACCCGTCGCACCACTTCTCACCACAACACCCCCCTACCCTGCACCAGACCACGGCAGATCTTACGTAGCTGGCTGTGCAGGAAGGAGTGGTAGGTGAGGGCAGGAATATTGTGTTAGTTGTAAACACCATCGATAACCCTGATGTTGGACTGACCCATCCTAATTAACGGCTGAAATGTGGGTAAATTTATAGCCCCAACAGCGTTACCACCACACCGCTTTCAGGCGTGGGAGATTACACTATCATCATCGTCAGAATCTCCCATACTAACATTTCCATTCGTTCATCCAATTCAGTGATGCAATTTTCATTTTATTCTAGCATATATATATATATGCAGATATCCACAAGGAAGAGGAAACACGATATATACCGAGCGCTTTCGTGTATTCACATCTTCAGGGGATATCTGCATATCTATGAATCATGTGTTATTAACTGATTTAATTGCATATATATATATATATATATATATATATATATATATATATATATATATATATATATATATATATATATATATATATATGTGTGTGTGTGTGTGTGTTATTAACTGATTTAATTGCATATATATATATATATATATATATATATATATATATATATATATATATATATATATATATATATATATATATATATATATGTGTGTGTGTGTGTGTGTGTGTGTGTGTGTGTGTGTGTATTCAAGAGCCATATTAAATTTCTTCTTTGTCCGCACCCATTACTCCTAGAACCTAGAGACTATGTTAAATGAGAGAGAGAGAGAGAGAGAGAGAGAGAGAGAGAGATCATGTGCGGGAATGTACTGTATTCACTATCAGTTACAAGACAAATGGCCGAATTATGAGTACAATTGTAAGTCAGGTAGAGAGAAGAGATGAATAAGATGGTAGTAAAGTAGATCAGTTATTCAAGTGACTAATGTGCTGAAATGAATGATCGCGTGTCGGTGAATAAAGGACGTTGCGTGAGTGACTGAATGAATGTGTTGGTGTGAGGGGTGTGTTGGTGTGAGGGATGTATTAGTGTTGGTGTAGTTGTGTGATGGTGTTAGGTGTTTGGAGGTGTGATGGTGTTAGGGGTGTGGAAGTGTGATGGTGTGACGGGTGTGTGGTGCGAGGAGTGTGGTGGTGATGCAAGTGTAGCGGTGTCACTAGAGGAATGTAGTGGTGTAGGTGTGAGTAGTGTGGATGGTGTAGTGTGTGGGTGTGAGGAGTGTGGATGGTGTAGTGTGTGATTGTGAGGAGAGTGGGTGGTGTAGTGTGTGGGTGTGAAGAGTGTGGATGGTGTAGTATGTGGGTGTGAGGAGTGTGGGTGGTGTAGTGTGTGGGTGTGAGGAGTGTGGATGATGTAGTGTGTGGGTGTGAGGAGTGTGGATGGTGTAGTGTGTGGGTGCAAGGAATGTGGATGGTGTAGTGTGTGGGTGTGAGGAGTGTGGATGGTGTAGTGTGTGGGTGTGAGGAGTGTAGATGGTGTAGTGTGTGGGTGTGAGGAGTGTGGGTGGTGTAGTGGTGTGGGTGTGAGTGTGGGGTGGGGTGGGAAACTACCATGTACCGCTAGCGTCACCTCAGGGCACATTCACTGCCTCGTACTTCCAACACTACCACCATCGTCGTCCTCTGCCACCACTACTATAGCTCTTACCAACACTACCACCATCGTCGTCCTCTGCCACCACTACTATAGCTCTTACCAGCGCTACCACCATCGTCGTCCTCTGCCAACACTACTATAGCCCTTACCAACACTACCACCATCGTTTCCCCTAGTGCCATAGCTATTACCATCATTAGTACCATTGTCTTTCTCTGCCACCATCACCACTGTCATAACCGTCACCACCACTACCACCATCATCTTCCTCTTCCACCACTACCATAACTATTCCCACTTCTTCCACCACTACCATAACTATTCCCACTTCTTCCACCACTACCATAACTATTCCCACGATTTCTGTCATCTTTCTCTGCTAGCACTATCATAACAATTACCACCACCACTATCGTCTTCTTCTACCTTATCTGCCACATCAACAAACGCAACATCGACGCTTAATATTGCTACTATCCTTCTCCACTACCAGCACCCTTATTTCCCTCTACTATAGTCATCACCACTACCACTACCTTCACCTCTACCACTACTGCACTTCATTACACTTCTCTTCACCTGTCATTCCCTCTCTGCTTTACCATCTTCCCAATTCGTTTGTCTCAGCCTGGCAAAGATTTTCGATATTTTGCAGCTTTTCATCCCGTAGGTCAGTGGCTCAGTACGACAATGCTTTGGTTCTGCATCCCTCCGTAACACTTCTTCGTGACTAGCACCCGATTCTAGTGTTCATCTCGTGTTGCAGCTCTGTATTCACGATGGAGGGATGGCTATTTTAGGCCAAGTTGAAGTGGAAAGAGTGTACCTGTCACTTTCTACTATTCTCACACAGTCCTTCTCTACTCCTGCCACAACCTGGATATCTCATAATTATTTTCTGTCACAACTACCGCAGTCTAACTTGCTTAATAGTAGCGTCTCTCTCTCTCTCTCTCTCTCTCTCTTGTTATGACAGACGGAGGTGAGGCTGTCTAAGATCAAGGGTGAGATTGAGGTCACTGTGGAGGCCGGAAATGAGGTCAAGGTGAAGTCAACAATGCTAGTTCTTCTTCAACTCAAAGTCTTAGTGATGTCAGTTGTTGATGAGGAAAACACGAATTTCATCAAGAGCACATATACAAAAGGTCAGCCTCAGTTTCAAGAATATAAGACAAGAGGATAACTTCAGTGGGCAGTTGGCTCACACTACACTCTGTTCACTTTAACTTGGTGTAAAAGTGACGTCTCTTTACTGAATGCTGAGTTACGACAGGAGATTATCAACGGAGTAAGGTGCTAGTCACGAAGAAGTGTTATGGAAAGGATGTACAGTGGTATTGTCTTATCCTGCCATTAATCTACATGAAGGCGAAAATCTGTGTCAAGTTAGTGTGAGTAGATTATAGAACTCCTACGTACTGTAATTAGAGACTGCAGTTCATCGTTGACTGATTAAATGTTGACCCCATCACCTCGAACAACGGATTCAGCGAAAACAGATTACACACACACACACACACACACACACACACACACACACACACACACACACAGAAAGAGAGAGAGAGAGAGAGAGAGAGAGAGAGAGAGAGAGAGAGAGAACAAATCTTTAAAAACAGCATATGAATGTTCAGAGGCCACAACTGCAGATCAGGTTCACCGAGAAACTAAAGTGCTCCCCAAGACCTTCGTACTCCTTAGGAACATGAGGAAAGAGGAGAAAAGGCATGAAGTAAAATTAAGCAAAGAAGCGAAGGAATGTCCCGGGTGTTACATGTGCGTTCTCTAAATATTGTACAATTAATTACGTTTTCCAAGGGATGTGTGAACAGGTAATATGCATTATTCGATTTCCCCCCCCCCCAAATATATGAAACTCCGTAGAGGTCTATGAGATGGAGACAGTATTATAAAATTGTACGCATGATATGTAAAATGTAATAAGGAGTGAACTATAAATAATAATGTGTCATAAAACGAAAAGGACTTGATAAAACAATAATATATACGAAAGATGCGTAAGTGTTGTTCCACTAGCGACGATGGGGTGGAGGGAATCTAATAATAATGAAGAAAACTAACAGAAATCTAAGCTGAATAAAATCGTCTGACGGGAGGAAGAATAAATATGTTAAAATTAGGAATAGTGCATAACGTAAGGAAGCTTGGAAGAACAGTGAACAAATGAGAACAGTGCAGTAATGGTGATAGTGGGCACCTCATGAGAGAACAGAAGGAAAGTCAGTTTGAACCCAATGAAACTGAAGAACATTTAAAGAGGCCGGTACTGTAACCCAATATCCACACGCGATCGTGAGGGGTCGTTCATGTCACACACACACACACACACACACACACACACACACACACACACACACACACACACACACACACACACACACACACACACACACACACACACACACACACACACACACACACACACACACACACACACACACACACACACACACACAACCTCCTTCAGTGGAAGTCTGTAATTCTTTGCTCTATTTCTTCTCGTCCTTGTCCTCCTCGTCCTCCTCTGCATCTCCTCCTGTTTCTCCTTCCGTACCTCTCATTCCGTTCTCACTTTTCCGTGAAACTGCACTGACCTTTTTCTTTTTTTCATCCTGTCATTTTAACCTTCAGATTCTACTCACCTCCACCTTCCTTTACCCTAGTTCATTTTCAGCCTACAAGCGCTCCCTATCTTCACTTCGTTTTATCCTCTGTCATATCTCACCTTTTGTTTCATCTTATCCTCTCTCACTGTTTGCCATCAAACGCCACCCACCCTCTTCATTACTACCTTTGGCTAATCTTGCGCATACTTTGATCTTACAGTCGCATTTGATTCCCTCTTCATTTGCTCACCTCATCATCTCGAAACTCTCCTTCCCTTCTTCGCATTCCCATTTTACGTCCTTTTGTCTCCTTCCTCATACGTCCCTCCGTACTCTTCCTTCCATTCTGTCCCGCCTTTTCCTTCCTACTCCGTCTTCTCTCCCTACTCATTCTTCTAGCTCCTTTCCTTCCTACTTCTCCCTCTCTTTCCCTACCCCTCATTCCCTCCCTCCTTATCTTTTTCTCCTCTTTTTCTCCTTACCTCTCTAGTTCGCTTTCCGTCCTCTCATTTCTCTTGTCAGCCATCCATAAAATTGTGGGATAAGGCAATTCTCCCCCTGACATTGAGCCAAACTTATCCTCTCACCAGTAATGAATTTCACACTCTGTCTCAGCTGATATTCTTGTTTTCCACTTCATATAATCTTTTCTCTTAGTTTTTCCTCGCTAAGAAGTAAAACCAAGCCTCCCAATTGAATGATGAGTAAGATTATGCTTTTTTTTTATTTTTTATTATATGTATATTTTTTTAGGGCAGCTTCATAGAAGGATAGTTGTAATCGGTCGTTTGGCAGCAGTTTGGGTTTAATTTTTGTATGAGATCTTCTTGCTCTTCGACATAACTCTTCCCTCACTCAGACCTGCCGCCCCATCTTCGAGGCCACGGGAGCTGGGTAATTCATAAAAATTTTACTGAGCTTCTTTATGCTTAGCTTCGTTCATCCATCCATCTATCATCCAACCCCTTTCTGCCCCATCAGGAGCGTAGGGGCACGGGGTTAGGCTACTAAGTACCGATATTTAACGACAGGGTGACCAGCCTCATTCGCCTCTCAATGGCATTATGTAAGCAGTAGGCCTAAACACCAACCACCCCTGGGCTGTAAGACCTTGCGTACCCTATTCGGTTGGAGTTTTTAACTTACTAGATCATCAGGGTCATTTGGTTACATGCGTGGGAACCACCCAGTTTTATAAACTGTTCCTGATTTACAGTAAATCACCTGTCTTTTCAGTTAGTGTAGAGTCACCTGAAGGTAGCACTACACTGAACGAGTGGATGGTAGGCACCCCCACCTACCATGTAGCGGCGAAACACTTCAGCACTAAACTAGTAAACATGAAAGTAAATATATCTATTTTTATCTGTTTGTCTATCTATCTATATTATATTATATTATATTATATTATATCATATATAAAATATTACCTTTAACTCATAGGAGGTATCATACATTTCACAAACTAGAATGAGTAATATCGTGAGGAATACGACAAAACTAAATGACACATGATAATATTTAACTGCTATGGGGACCTGTTTGTATTTTAAAAAATAGTTAAGATCCAACACGAATATTCCCCGGGTCCACGAACCCAGACGCCCCCACACCCTCCCCCTAACACCCCCAGGGTCAGTATTGCCTGGGGCGTCTCCCCCTCCCCTCCACAACACCGTTACGCCCACCACCACCACCACCACTGCCCGGGCAGCAGCAGCAAGCACAGCCCTAAAACCCAGTGGCTATTGTATCCACTGACCTTAAACTTGTACCGGTATATGGTCACCTCATTTCAGGATCGTGACACTACCATCCAATTATAGCCCGTTTTCTTACGTTTTATAGTTGTTATAATAGCGGGAAAGGTAATACGCCGGCTTTCCCTTCTTTCAGTTCCCTTTTGTGTCAATATCAGCTTCACATCACCATCTGTACAAGACCTATAATTCAAAGGTACAGCAAAACTAGTTACTATAATATGTTGATGGTGGATACAGCACAAATAAAGAGTAAATGTTATTAATGTTTGTGCCTGTATCCCGTCAATGTTCATCCGATCATATATCAATATTCAGGTTGGGAGTATGACCTACTTCACCAAGTCAAGAGACTATGGCGTAGTGTCTATCATGTGCCTTTTTCGTCTTCCAGTCCAGCTCTTATTTTGTATACACATTTTAAACACACACACACACACACACACACACACACACACACACACACACACACACACACACCTCTGGATTTATAGTGCACCTCAATCAGCTGTTACATCTGCGGGGGTGTAAGAGATGTAGGGTATACAGAGGCGAGGAATGTGTGGTGTGGATTGTAGGGTGCAGGATGTTTGAAGTGGGATATGGGGCGACACAGAAATGAATAATTTTGACTGAGCATTAATCTATTCTGAAAACGATTTGCTAGACATCTAAATAATAATAATAATAATAATAATAATAATAAACACAAAGCACCCTCATGCATCCTGGTCCTCAAGTCAGAACCAAAATACTCAAGTAAAACCAGGTCACACAACATGACTCAGAAAGTGAAGAATGTCACCGCCAGTCCCAAGGCTGTAGTCACGGGTTGATATTTTCTCTTAGTCGGCACAGGGGGATGAAGGGGGAGACACTAAAATATATACTTTGAATATCGTGAATAATTTTGCAAAGATATGTAGGTTTTCTGTCAACCTTAGGATTAGTTGTGAGAGACAGGATTTGTAGTGGATGAAAGGCAGTATTTTCGTGGACTTACAAAGCTCCCTAGCACCTCTTCCTCATCGATTTATTTAGCATACTACACCTTGACAGTATGCTTCATGCTAGGTATATCATTATTCAGAAAACAGTTAACATACAGACATTGAAGAGAATATTAATACATGCAGAAATGAAGCCATCGGTAAAGAGGATATTGATAAAGAAACAAGACAGTACTGAAGAGGTGCCATAAACAGTGCTAATGTAGGAATAACGTGCAGGAATAGAGTTATAAGGATGTGGTACCAGGGAGCCTCCACAGTCCACGAGAACCCGACCCCAACATGAGGGTGGCACAGTGCGCAGGATTCTCTCGGGGGCCTCCTCACCCGGCTGGAGGCAGGGAAAGGCTACACAGACGTACACATTGACTGCTAACTCTTGTGTGGTGTGGGAGGCTGATTCAGGTGATGACGTGTGTGTGTGTGTGTGTGTGTGTGTGTGTGTGTGTGTGTGTGTGTACCTACCTACTGATACACTCACTCACCTAATAACGATGATGACAGTGCTACACGATCATGGATCTGGAAAGAGAGTGAAAAGTTAATATGGTTTCGTACACAGCAGAATCAAATTTACGGTTTCTCTTTTTACGTGGATACGCCGTGGAATTATATCCTGTGAGTGTGTGTGTGTGTGTGTGTGTGTGTGTGTGTGTGTGTGTGTGTGTGTGTGTGTGTGTGTGTGAGAGAGAGAGAGAGAGAGATTAATTATCAATCACCATTTCCTAAGATTAAAAACATGAAGTGGTAGGCAAATCCCAAATTTTTGATGATCATATGCTTATAAAAAGTGATTAACCTTCATCCAGCATTATATATTGCAGTCGGCAACGAAACTGGAAGGTCAGACATGTTCCGTATTCGTAACATGATTCAGAAAATATATAGTATGTAGGAATCGTCTTCCCCTTCGCAACGCACAGTTTAAACCAACTTGTCCCTGAAAGTAAGGTTAAAGTCATAAGGGTCAGGAGGAGGGTAGGGTAGATCAAGGCCTTCTCTAGGTCTTGGGGTAGTGGTGGTGGACAGTGATAAGGCGTAGATTTGGTAATATGACTGTTATGGACATGATCCCCTACTCTCCTTCTCCTTTCTCACCTTTCTCCCGCCCTCAACCTACCCACTGCTTCCCCCAGGGTCCCCCCACCCCAACAGCATTTACGTATACGAGCTGCGGGAATTAGCGAGGCTGTTAAATATACGTGCTAATTGTTACAATGACGCTATTAAGGCCAGTCATCGCCTACCCACTCTCTCTGCACTTACAACCTTCACCTGAGTGACCTGAAGATGTTTCGTATTCGTCATCTGCATTTTTGAAAACTTTTATTTATTTATTTATTTTTTACCTAACACATTCAGTGCAAGAGGCTGAATAATATCGTCTGGTGGTGGTGGTTGAAATAAAATATAAAAAATCATGGAACTTAAGGTGAAAATCAACCAAAGTAGTTCAGTAGCTTTGGTACTTCCTCTTTAGGTCTCATGTGAAGCGAGGTTAAATAAGCTAATTGCTCAAATGAAAAATATTGCTCACATTTGGAAATACGACCTATGAAAACTGTGTGAATGTGAACTGTAAGAGGGGAAGGAATATAAGGAGGAGGAGGAGGAAGATGAGGAGAAAGAACAAAAGGGGAAGGAGGAAGATGAGAAAGTTTTGTGTGAGACGAAAATGGAGAAAAAAAAATTAAAAGAAGGAAAAGAGGAAGGAAATAAGATGGTGGTGGAAACAGAGGCCCAAAAAATACGAACATTAAAACGGTCAGC
Organism: Coenobita brevimanus; assembly: GCF_032717465.1. Taxonomy (NCBI): domain Eukaryota; kingdom Metazoa; phylum Arthropoda; class Malacostraca; order Decapoda; family Coenobitidae; genus Coenobita; species Coenobita brevimanus. Next base: position 7,836,783 of record NC_137045.1, read on the forward strand.
TTGGGAGCCGAAAACGTGCACACGCCAATGGAACGTGACGTGAGGGGTCGATCTGGAACTTCTGAACCGAGCTTGCCCAAACAAAGGCTGCTCGCTGGTCGAGAGTCGTTACTGCCGACTAATGGCCCGACAGGCGACACTCACGACTTGGTTAATGGCCCGTTATTTGGTGGGAGATTAATGACCTGAGCTGCAGTGGCGGGAAGTTGACTGACGAGCGCGGGGAAGGAAAAAACTAATAGATAGGAAGGAAAGTAATGCAGGTAACGGAGACGGAAATTTAGGGGGAAACTTGGGTCCGAGTGAGGGGGTCTGTAGGAACTGGTTTAAAAGTAGGAAAGTGGATAAAATAACAATGGACGAGTGGAAACAGTTACACAGTGACGGTGTTGGTGCTATTTCGATTTTGAGTGTCAAGAACTGGCTAGGTAGGCACATGACTGGAAAGGATTGGATGTAAGATGCATTCCAATTACTAAAACTCTAGGGACGGAATCATAACTTTAAATATATTCCATTTATCATTACAGAGAATATATATTATTTCGCCACATGCATGTTAACATGTCCGTCATTACCTCACATGCCTCCCTTACCACCTCACATGCCTCCATTGCCACCTCACAGGCTTTCCTCAACACCACCACCACCTCACACTTCCACCTTCACCTCACATCCCTCGCTCACCACCTCCACCTCACAACCCCACTTCCACCTCACATGCCTCCCCCACCACCACCACCACCACCTCACAACCCCACTTCGACCTCACATACCTCCCCCACCATCTCCACTTTCCACCTTTTTCACTTGACCTCTTTTCCTCAGTCACCTCCGCATGGCAGGATAGAAAACACAATCTCTCTCTCTCTCTCTCTCTCTGTCTCTCTCTCTCTCTCTCTCTCTCTCTCTCTCTCTCTCTCTCTCTCTCTCTCTCTCTCCATCAGGCTGCCCTTTCTCCAACTCACGCCATCCCCATTAACAGCTACATACCTAATATCGGAACCAAACACACTCATACTTCTGCCTGCCCAGTCTGTTCCCGTCACCCTCAAATCACCCAGCAGAGACACCACATTATCCTCAGCATCAGTCCTCTCCTTCTACTGCTTCTCCCTCCACGGGCTTTGATATTGTGATCCACGCTGATACTACTGATATGGGGCCAAGTCATGTCAGTAGTGGAGTTGCAACGGATTCCCCAGATTGAGAGAGAGAGAGAGAGAGAGCAGGAAATGTGACAGGACTTTTATTGCCGACAGTGCATCAACAGGTAACGCTTTTCATTCGTCTTCTGTCACGTTTCCAGTCCACTGCCTTGTCACTCGTTTTGAAGGTGTTTTTATGTGAAAGTTTTGTTTACACTCTGTACTGAAGGAGTATTTATGAGTGACTTATTTTCTGTTTTCGAAGAGTATTTACGTGTGGCATTTATTTTGTGGTTATTATAGGGATATATTTAGATGAACACTTAATTTCTAGGGAAGATGAATGATGTTTGTGATTTGCAAAGCCTCCTTCTTCATCACTTTAGCTCTACGAAGATGATAATTACGATAGATTTTGATTAAGATGATGATGATGATAATGATGGTGACATTTTTAGTAATATGATGATTACGAAGATGAAGATGATGACGATGATAGCCTTTGATGGATGTGGTGCTGCAAATGGTGATGATGATGATAGATGATGATGATGGACGTTGGTGTTGGGAGGCAGTGATCATGAGGACATTAGGCCCTGCTCTTGATAACCCCAGGCTCATTAACTGGTGGAGGGATGGGGGACAGGGGGAGTACTGATAAGGCTGAAGCGGGAGTGGAGGGGAAGGGAAGGGGGATAGCTAAAGGGAGTGGAAAATAATAAAGGGTGGGAAGAGAGGCATAAAATGAGTGGGGGGATCAGGTGGTATGGGGATATTGGTATGAAGAGGACACCGTGCAAGGGGAGGGGTAGGGGAGGGGGGAGAATTTAAGGGAGCTGGAAAAAAAGGTGGGAAGAGATGCATGGGGTGGAGAGGGGTGGGAGCCAGGGAGTGTACTGATAAAGTGGGGACTATAGTGAAGGGAGGGGAAGAGTTTGAGGTTGTGAGAATAAAGAGTGGAGAGAGATACACGAGCTGTCCTGGAAGCCAAAGTACGGTACCCTATCGGTGTGAATATTTCCATATGGTTTTATATATCTGCAACGTCTTGTTCACGCCATTCAAAGATTTCATGCATCACTGGAGAGATCGCTGATTGAGAGAGTTGAAAAGTTATCTCCATTAGCTGTTTTACTACGATGATAACTGTCATTTTACTCTAGCTAACGCCAGACGATTGTAATCCTTTTGAGAGAGACTTCCCGGACTTAACGTGATATATACACGAGGAATGCCCAGATACTGTATTCAGGCCCACCCTCAAAGAACATTGTTACCCCAACAGAACAGAAAAACATTTCCACGTGACCTTGTACATTTCACAAGCCTCCCAGATCAATGGCGTAGCGTCAGTCCTGGTTGAGGCAGATCGTCAGTGACAAATTGTTGTCCCACCACCTTACATATTGTATCAGTGGAGTCTCAGATAACACGTTTGGCACAACTGCCGGACTATTAAGTGGAGTGTGCAAGATGTGCACAACACACACAAACACACCAAACTAGACCAAATGATTGAGGGAATTTTTCTTCTTTCTCGGTGCACATAATTCCGACTGTGGCATTGATTGCTGTGGAGGTAGGCAAGACATCGCCCCACTTCCCCGCCCCCCTAGAACACACAGGACGTTGCAGTCTGGCTGTCTCCGCCGCCAGGCCCCCCTGAGGCCTCACCTGCAGGTTTTTAGTGCCAAAAGTCTGAGCAAGTGGCGAGAGGCTCACAGTTAGGACACACCGCTCACCGAACACCACGGGTCATTAACACAAGCCCACACACGCGCTCACACACTCCACCTGTACACATACTAATGCGCCTTAACCTTTCCCCCAATCCAGGTTATCCCCACTCAAGTCTGCCTCGCACTCCAGTCTACCCTCACATTCCCCCATTTCAGTCTGCCCCTTCCCACCACCATACTCCAGCACCCCGCCCGTCCACCACACACAACAAATTTCCCTGCCCCTCTTTACCTGACCGCTGAGGTAATTACGGATTGTTAGTGCCTTCACCTCCCGACCCCCCACAACCAGTCCCTCCCAACGCCAAGTGGAAGTAAACAGTCTCCATAGGAATTTGTGATTATGAGAAATCGCTTCGTTTTTCATATTCTTTCATATTAATATGCACTATACGAGTACTTTGGTTGTGAGGTATATGGTAGTTATGTGGGTGAAGATAAGTGAACAAACGAGCAGTCCTGTCCACAAGTTAAGATCAGGCAGTTGGGTAAATATGGTTTCTGGGCCGTCCTCCACCTCCACACATCCCACCACGCCTTCCTATCCCCACCCATCGCCCCATATGAAGGGGGAGCCGTAACCCCTTCATCCAGAGTACGTAGTTTCTGTTGTAGTCTTACTCATGCGATTTAATTCAGCTAAGGAGCACCCTATAGGAAAGAGGAAGTTAATGAAAGCTATATCTAACGCCTTCAGGTCGAAAAATTTATCCTAAGGTGAATACAGTCTTATGGGAAAAGAAAGTATAGAGTAAAAACGCATCTTGGGATTCAAAAAGGTTAATAGTCAGTACATCCAACTCGCAACGGGGAAAATTAGAGTTTGATTCTCGGATGGGCCAACTATCCCTGTTCATCCAAAAGTAACTGAAGGTAAAATTGAGTGTTGCTGCTCGCGGTGTGCCAAGACTGGAACTTGGCAGAAATTGGTTATCTATCTTCCTCCTCCTCCTTCTCTTCTTCTTCTTCTCTCTCTCTCTCTCTCTCTCTCTCTCTCTCTCTCTCTCTCTCTCTCAGTACGACCATTTTCAGTCATCACACACCTTGTTATATCCTACTCACCCCCCCCCTTCTCATCACCATCATATTTCCTCCATTCCCCTTCACACACGACTTCCTTCAGCCTGATATTCTCTTGCAACGTATTTTCTCAGCAAAAACTCTTCCACCTCCAATCTAGGCAGCAACCACTCTTCTTCTCTCTCCCTCTCCTCCCTCCGTCGCTCCCTCCAATTTGCCTCCCCCAGCACCTCCCTTAACTATCCCCCCCTCCCCCTCCAACCATCGCACCTTCCCTACAATTATTATAAACAAAGGCAGCCGTTCCTTTGTCCTCCCCCGCGAGCAGTGTCAGGTGGGAGGGGTGGGGAGGAGGGGATGTGGGGAGAGGGAGGGAAAGAAGAGGGGTTGATAGGGCAGGGAAGAGGGTGTGGGGAGCTAAGGACAGTCACATTGCCAACACTAATGAACTCTATCTATCTATCTATATACCTAGGCTGCTTCCCCCAAGGAAAGGGAGATTTTAAAAAAAGAAAGAAAGAAAGAAGACGAAGAAGAAGAAAGAAAGAAAGAAAGAAATTGGGCAGTTATTATCGATCATCAGAAAATTTGGAAGAAAATTCTTTTTGATTCTTTTTCCTTTTCAGGTTACACCATGATAGTCTCTTTTTCTCCTTTCACAGTTTCCTATAAAATGTTCACGCCGGTTTTTCTATACTGAGTGTTGTTTCTTCTGACTTCTTCCTGCTGACTTCGGCTGGAGGGTTTGGAGGGCAGGAAGACCCCGCTGTCCAAATCTCATTCTATAATAGTTCAGTTACTCATCTAGGAGCTGCCTAGCATGGGCCAACCCGCCTACTGCAGCTATCCTCTCTTCTTATTTTCTAATGTTCTTGTGTTCGTAGCCATAATCAGAAAGCTGCATATTGTGGGCCAACAGGCACAAGATAGAGACCCAAGATTCTGTATAGGTCCTACAGTTATCCGTTCCATCCTCGCCTGTAATTCATATAATAGAGTCCCTAGGCTGATTGATTTCCACTGTACTCCTTTGAAAAAAATAAAGGTCATAATAAGCGATGGGTGAGATGATTTCAAAGAAGGGCTCAAACACCATAATGACATCCATAGGACCCACGGAAACAATAAAGCCACGACGCCTGCAGCCCCACACCCTCCATAAAAACGGTTCCTCCTTAATGGCAAGCGGAAGGGATTGGCATGGTCAGGTGGATGGAAGGGGGGAGGGGTATTGGAGACCACGTGCGCGGCAGTAGATGCGACACTCCCTACTCCCCGACACAGGACTCCCACCTATCCGACAAGACGGACGCAGACGTAAACACCTGACGACCTAATGAAGAGGGGACAGGTGATGTCTGGCTATGGTACTGACGATGTTGCTATGGCGGGTTTTACAATTTATTTATGATATGGTGTGCCTGGTGGTGCATGGGTAAGTCTAGCTCGCAAATGAACAGAGTAACATAGAGCAGATTTTATTTCTTACATATTTCAGTGGAGTTGATGGTAGTTTCCATTCAGCTCTCCGTAAAGGATGTTACTAGAATTCTTTCCCTGGGAGCTGTGTTTCTTTTTTTCGTGCCATCTTATAGTTTACGATCCTGCGTAGCCAAAACCCGCCCCTTCCTACCCCCACCCCACCATACCCCCTCCTTTACGCCCGGGGGTGCTGGCGGGGGGCGGGTAATTAGCTAATGGGGGGAGGGGAGTGGGAGCTGGATGGGGAGGAGAGGGGTGGGAGAAGTCGGTTAGGGATGAAGGGGAAAGGGATGGGGAGGGAGTGAGGGTGGAAGGGCTCGCTAGGGAACGGGGGGAGAAGGATTGAAGGGAGAGGGGGTTTGGGAGCAAAGGTGCAAGTTAATAAACGAGAAAAGGGAGGAAATGGGTTGGAGAGGGACGGCTAGGAAAGGATGGGCATAGTAGAGGGGGTGGAGGGGCCCTGAAGGAAGGGGGATGAGGGGATGGAGGGGCCGGCACCCAAGTTATGAGCCAGGCCAGGAAATTACAACAAAAACTGCTTCACGGCGGGTTTGCGTATGTCCAGGTAACCTCCACACACACACACACACACACACACACACACACACACACACACACACACACACACACACACACACACACACACACACACAGAATATTTGCTTCACATTAGGCCTAGCACTTGCACTCATATATAGTACGTGTTGCCCGTATATAAAGTTACATACCCGTTTCTTCATTTATTTGACGTATCATCAGTCTATCTGTTTACCTATTCATCGGTACATCTAAAAGAATTAATTAACCACCTCAGTACAATAATGTACTTTTCTTTTTTAATTTTTTAAAATCTAGATTTTACTCAGCATATTTTGAGAGAACCGATGACGATTATATATATTTTATTACTCTGGTTAAAAAAAAATGCCGGGTATATATGAAAATGACAAGAAAAAAAGTCTCGAGATTGTAAGAAAAAATATGTGACAGTGATTAAAATTCCTCCCTGTTTCTCGTATCAGAAGCTATCACCACTCCGACCCGCCATTCAGTTAGCATTTCATCTTTACATTCAGTCACGTATTCCCTGTTAACCTTTTGTCTGATATAATGTCTCTCAGATGAACAGTAAGCCTGATGTTAGCCCAGGTGAAGATTTAGGTGCGTTCACAGCAGCAGTGTTAGACGGGTTAGAAGAAGATAAGAGGAGTTTGTAAGGAATTCTGTAACTGAAGAAAATATTGGTGCTAGGGTGAATGAAATGCCATGTGTGTCCATAGCAGAGGAAGTAATGTGTGTGTGTGTGTGTGTGTGTGTGTGTGTGTGTGTGTGTGTGTGTGTGTGTGTGTGAGAGAGAGAGAGAGAGAGAGAGGGAGAGAGAAATTTCCTTCGTTGAGCAAAATAATATGGTGTTATCCCGAATGAAATACCATAGTAGGTCCATAACAGCGGAAGGGTTAACTGCTTCGGGATATAAACGACGCAGACGCAGGTAGAGGCAAGGAAATTAAGGTGAAAGTATTAGCAGGGAAATGATGAGACGGCCCCCAGGTCACCTCCCTCCTCCCATTAGAAACAGGAGGGGAGGAAATGAAGGGAAATTTTTGTGAAAGAAATGACTGGCCATGGAAAAAATGTACATATGAGTGTGGTTAGGATGGTGTGTTTTGTGTGTGTGTGTGTGTGTGTGTGTGTGTGTGTGTGTGTGTGTGTGTGTGTGTGTGTGTGTGTTGGCGAATGTGTCTATGTATACGTCTTCACATCCTCCTTCTAGTCTGGCCTTGAAACACTTCCTGCAATAAAGGATGATTTGCCGACGCTACACTTGTTCCTCCCTCCAGCCAGTCCTGCCGCACTTCCTCTTCTTTAGTTTATTTATTTCCCACACACCGACTTATAAATTGACTGGCATAGAAGTTTCCACACATTGAATTTGTGATGTATTTGGTGTGAGTTCGACTGAGAGTTTAAAGAAGAGCCTGACAATTAAAAAAAAAAAAAACGTGTACCAGTGATGTATAGGAACCAAATCACACAGAATACACCTCGGTAAATATTAATAAACTTTCCAATCCATCACAGCAAAATAATAAAAGACGACAGTCGCAGTAAGGAGGTTAACCCATGCGAGACTTCCTGGTTCAGATACATTACGAGAATAAAACAAGAATATTAAAAAGAAAAAAAAATGGCCCCTGGACACACCACGACAACAGAGTAGAACATAAAACAAGATTAATCAATAGAAAATCTGCTAATTCATGCAAGTTACCACACAGAAGGGTATCTGGTTTCTTTCTTAACATGGTTTCGGGTAGAGTTTTATGTTTTATAAATATTTTCTTTCTTGGCGTGAACCTGTGTGTACTTATGCTCTTATATGATGTGAATTGGTGTGGTCGGTGCTGAGTGGAGTGGCGTTGTGTGGAGTGCCGTTATATGAGGTAGTTTTGTGTGGAGTGGCATGGTATGATGTGTAGTGTAATGTGGTGTGGTGTGGGAGTTATGATGTGGAGTAGTGTAGTGTGGTGCGGCGTGGGAGTTATGATGTGGAGTAGTGTAGTGTGGAGTGAGTTGAGCGGCCCAGAGTCCCGCTTTCCCTGCGTGCCCTGGGGAAAGGGCCTGGGGGGCACCTCCCTCTACAGCATTCCACCCCCATTGGTCCTGCCCTTGGCCCACTTCCTGCCCGACCTAACCCCCCCTCACACACACACACACACACACACACACACACACACACACACACACACACACACACACACACACACACACACACACACACACACACACACACACACACACACACACACACACACAGCACCACACCACACCCCTTTTCCACGCTCTTCCACCACCCACAAATTCGCTAGCCCGGCCCGTCAGCGATGCGAAACTCAATTACTGCGTAGCGGAGGTCGGATTCGAGGCACCCTGGCGGCACGCACGCCCATGACGAGTGCAGGAAACTGGAGCACAGGCAGCGGCAGACATAACTTGACCGGAATGTGAGTCTGGCAAGGAATCTGTTATTTCCCAAGCCGCTGACGTGCAGCACAACACAATGGCTGGCCCGCCATTAACATTGTTCTTGTGTCTGTCATCAGGAAGACGGAAAGATGCTCAGTATATTTTTAGTACGTCAGGTTATGTGCATGACATACTAAGTCATTTTCATATACTGCAAAATATTATAAAGCTGCAATATATAGATAGATAGATAGATATAGATAGATATGTATATTAGATATAGATATATTGATATATAGATATACTCTATAGATAGATAGATAGAGAAATAGATAGATATAGGTATAGATATGAAACACGAACTCACGTATGAATATACAGTATAACCATTATATTCAAGACTGTATATTGAGATTTTCATTTCTGGTACAGGCTTAGCACACAAAAACTAAAAGTCATAATTTGAAGAGTTAATGTGACTTTAAATGGAATCAGTAATTCTTTAAAACTGGTTTCAGTACGTGGTGATAAAACGGATCACCTAAAAAAAAAAAATCTATTAAGAGAATATGTCGCTAAGTCGTAAACCAAAATGCCAAGGTTACCTGTTACTATTTGGTATTATATTGACCTGATTAACTAAACTACATTTATGCAGGAAATAATGCAGTATTATTATTATTATTATTATTATTATTATTATTATTAATTTAGAAAGACTGCCTTAAACCTCATGAATGTAGTGGCGTTGTATTTAGCTCCGTCTGGCTATCCAACAGACGACTTTATGCAGCTTCGGAGAGACTTCTTGCAGCGATGTAGTTTTGAAGACCGTATCTGTCTAGTGCAGTCTGAAAAGGTTATTTTAAGGTGACTATAACTATGTAAAGACTGCATAAATAAAAGAAAAAAAGATCAATGAACTGATGTGAAAACAAATGCGTTCAAGATAAGAGCAGATATTCTCAAAATGCCTTCACCTCTCCAGCCCAATGACCTTTTATTTATTTATTTATTCATTTTTTTATTAGGCCGCGCCAACACAAAATGCTGGCTGGCGCGGCCATAAGTTCTTAATCACGTTATGGGTTACAGCAAGCATTTGGTGTGGACGCGGGCATAGTCAAGCTACTGGCCTAACGGTTTTATTTCGCTTTAGGATGGATCTCTGGTAGTGAAGTGGCTGAAGGCTGCGACATATCCCTGCCATTCGAAGTTTATATGAAGTTAAATAGAATGGCCTGGAGGTAACAAAAAAAAAAAAAAATGTTGAGACCTTTTCCGATTAAGAACATAAGAAGAGAGGATAACTGCAGTAGGCCGGTTGGCCCATGCTAGGCAGCTCCTAGAAGGGTAACTGAACTACTAGAATGAGATAAGGATAGCAAAGAAGAAGGCTCTCCCCCGCCCTCCAAACCCTCCAGCCGAAGCCGGCAGGAAAAAGTCAGAAAGAACACCACGCCGTATAGAAAAACTGGCGTGGACATTTTACAGGAAAGTGGTTGATCCTGATGCATTTGCTTTTTCTTTTTTTTTTTTTTTTTTTTTTTTTTTTTTTTTTTTTTTTTTTTTGATGATCATGATGATGATGATGATGAGGAGAAGGAGGAGGAAGAGGAAAGAAAGCTGAAGGAAGAGGTGGAGGAGCAGGAGGAGGAGGAGGAGGAGGAGAAAGGGGAAGAATAAAAGGTGTGGGGAGAGGAGGGGGAGGAGGAGGAAGAAGAAGAGCGAGAAGGAGGAGGAAGAGGTGAGAGGAAGAGGAGGAAAGGAGGAGGAGCAGGAGCAGGAGCAGGAGGAAAAGCGGAAAGAATGAGGAGGTGTGGGCCGAGGACGAGGAGGAGGAAGAGGGAGAAGGAGAAGGAAGAACATAAGAACATAAGAAGAGAGGATAACTGCAGTAGGCCGGTTGGCCCATGCTAGGCAGCTCCTAGAAGAGTAACTGAACTACTAGAATGAGATAAGGATAGCAAAGAAGAAGGCTCTCCCCCGCCCTCCAAACCCTCCAGCCGAAGCCGGCAGGAAAAAGTCAGAAAGAACACCACGCCGTATAGAAAAACTGGCGTGGACATTTTACAGGAAAGTGTGAAAGGAGAATAGAGACTATCATAGGAGGAGGAAGAGGGAGAAGAAGGAGGAAGTAGTGGGGGAGGAGGATAAGGATAATAACGATGATACTGAATATCTGTTATACTGAATCAATCCCTTCATCCTTTCAGTACATTGACCTGCATTTATTTATTTATTTATTGTGCCTTCCCTACAGAAATTTTGATGTAGTTACTGGGAGACCTGTTGTGGAAAAGGTGCTGACTATAAAGGCTGCATCTAACCCCTCCAGTTCGATAAGCCTCTCGTAAGCTGAGTAGCATCGTCTGGTCGTTACAAGAATGAGATGAAAAAGACGCCATTGAAAGGAACACATCAACACTTCCACTTCGATATCGTTTTATTTTGGTTTATTCGTGCTGCCTCCAGACGATTTTGATCAAGTTAAAGAAAATTTCTGGAACTGACGGGGTGAATTCCTTTTGGCTCCAGATATCTCCCTTAAATTGAATAAATAAGATTAGTATGAAGGTGTGAGCAGAAAGTTAAAAATCATCCTTATTCCCGTACGTTTTATGACTTTATGTATGTATATTTCAGAGGTACATTGTCTGCTTTTTTTCTCCATACACTTAATCTATTCAGCCTGAGGACATCATCTTTATTTTTGTTACCACCAGACGATTTTGCTAGGCTCGGTAAAATATTTAAGAGATAATATAAACACAGTCTCAATTAACCCATTAACCCCTTCAGAACCTAATGTCTCTCTAAGCTGAATAAAATCGTCTTATAGGAAGCGAAAATAGGCTATAGGAACACGCCACCGTAATTAAGGGGCTGACGCACCTAATCTATAGAATTATTCGTGCTCATAACTACATCCATTTGGGGTTATCTATACCATACATGGGATATTTTCTCTTTTTAACTCTCTCTCTCTCTCTCTCTCTCTCTCTCTCTCTCTCACTCACTGCATCGCTCTTAGGAATCCATCTCATACACAGGACTTTTGTTTTTAGTTTTTTTTCTTCTTCTTCTTTTTTTTCTTTATCTTCCGTTCCTTCATCTTTACAGTTACTCGTTTTCTTCTTCACCTGTAATGCCGAGTCACGCTTTTCCTACCTCATCATACACAGTTTCTCTTTACAAGGACGATTGGAAATTATAATTGCCTGAATTTACAATGTTCCATCTCAGTTTTTATATATATATATATTACTGCTATGAAACTTTGACCTTTGGCTTTATTATAACTACATTTTTATTGGGTTTTAGATTATTATAAACCCCCATATAAAAACTGGCCGATTTTCTGTGAGGCGTTTGAAAGGCATAGGGAAACTGGGGATGGGGGAAGGGAGAAAGGTATCTAACTTTTGGTCAGTTTCGCTCGTAACTCTATAATATGTCAAAAAAAAAAAAAAAGTAGCCAAAATCCTAGTTCAAATTCCCTAATCCCATCAAAAATTTGCTGGTAGGTAGGCAAAAATGGCACATGGAGTTTCATATCCGCGTACTGACTTGCTTGGAAGACTTCTGTATGCACGACAAGTTTGGTTTGAATCTGTTAAGCTTATTAATATGAATTTGATGACAGACAGAAAGAGAAACGGTAGACATGCCTAACCTCCTGCACGTATGGTATAGGACGCAGAACATGCCATTATAATTCCACAGTTTACATCCCTGGCAGTACTGATAATACAGATATCCTCCTCCTCCGCCTCATCATCATCATCTTCGTCGTCGTCGTCGTCGTATTTCACACAAATATAAGAGGTAAAACGGACCCAGAACTATGACAGGAAAAGCACATACTGTAATTATGAGAGCTAGTAAAGAATACCCACTGAAAAAGAACTGCACGTTACGGTAATCGTAGTACCAGACGTCATATATGCACGTAATATTTATGGCTTGGTCCATGTGAAAATTATACTACCAAGTCATCTTCAATAGCACGACAGATAATGCAGAGAGTACGAAACATCCCTAATGATGGAGTCCAGGATGAACAAATACACCATTAAATTGCTTTCACGATGGAACAGGGCGTAGTGTATGTGGAAATAAAATGTCACCCAATATACAACGCTAGCAGGAATATGAGAGTGACAAGAAATACGCCACTGATATAAGAAAAACGGACTTATCTGTACGTAATTGTGTAGGGCGTGGTTCATGTGAAAATTATGCCATCTCTCTCTCTCTCTCTCTCTCTCTCTCTCTCTCTCTCTCTCTCTTTCTAGTAGGACTGGTAAAACGGATGGTACGAGAGATATAGGTGGACTGTGTAGGGCGTGGTTCATTTGAAAATTATACCTGCGTGTTTACCTGAGTAGCGCTGACAGTATGATAAATTAATGGGGAGAGTGGGATGAGCACGCAAACACCACATCCACACACACACACACACACACACACACACACACACACACACACACACACACACACACACACACACACACACACACACACACACACACACACACACACACACACACACACACACACACACACACACACACCGTAGCCTGGGAGGGTTTCACCGACTTTCTCCCCACCGGTAACACTCCACTCCTCAACTGTAAGCTAGATCCAGGTCGGTCCTCACTGGCTCTCTCGGCCTTTCCTCACTGTATTTGTCCTCACTTACTCACTCTTTGGTCCTTGCACTTCCGATACTCCTCAGTCCTCACTTGCACTCCCAGCATCCAAGTCGGTCCTACCTTATATGGTCTTTGTTCACTCCTCATGTCCTCACTCACTCACTTGATCCTAATTTATTCTCTTCCTCACTTATTTTTCCACATCCTTGGTCCCATTCATCCAGGTGGGTCCTTACTTACTCTCTTGTCCTCGTTCGTTATTCTCTTGACATCCTCACTTCCTTGTTTACAGAGATCAAATTACCAGACAGACTTATAATCAGTTTCCTGTCGTAAGTCATCACCATCGTCATCATTATCCAAACCGTTTTTCCCACCTAAAAAAGATGCGATGATTCTTCTTTGCAGTTTGAATAAGAGACCTGTGAAGATTCTGCTCTCTGCTTCCCATGTCTTTCCTGCAAATTATAGCAAGGACCCAGTTTGCGACCCTCACTCTCTCTCTCTCTCTCTCTCTCTCTCTCTCTCTCTCGTTTTATTGTCTGTTTGTAACGCTTTCCGCATTGTACACTCATGCGAGTCTCAAAAATCGGATCTGAGAAAAACTAAACAGAGAGAGAGAGAGAGAGAGAGAGAGAGAGCACTTCCATCTTGAGCAACATGCAGTCATTTCCTTTATTTATTACATTGGCGCTTTTTTTTCCCTCCTCCCTTGAGAGTGACATGACAAGCTCAGTGAATCAGTTCTCTTGTGAAATCAGTTGGTATAGAGGGTTAAGGTTTGCTGGGCTGGCTCCGAGGGTCCCACAATTCTGATGTATGCGTAATGGTGCTTTCTGGATTTTGATATTTTGGTATCTGTGTTTAGCGCCGTTCACCTTTCCTGCGTTGGGGAGTTTACTATATATTTCTCTCTACAGCAGGGTGGAATCAATTGCCAACTCTCCTTTCACCGTCTCTTTCAAGCCTCCCTCTCTCTCGGCCACAATGTTTCATCTCTGCACTGCTCTTTTAAATAATGAAAGGATTATGACGAGCTTGTATCTCTTCTAACCACGCATTCATCGTTCCTGTGTGTCCAGTCCTTCATTACAAGAATTATTAGGTATGCTAAGTCATTAAAGGAGAGGTAAATATCAGAGAACACATAATGGCGTGTGAAAAACCTCAAGATGTCAGGAAAGATCTGAACCCGAACTCCACCGATGACAAAGGAGGTATCGGATTACATTGGTTTAACTTATAGCGAGATCTGTTGCATTATAGTTATATTTAAAGCTAGTGTGATGTATTAGAGGCTCTGTTACCTGATGAGCCGGGGATCAGATCATTAAGGTAAGAGTGGATCAAGGAGGTATGGATGGATTATGGAGGTAGAAGTGGATGATGGAGGTAGGAATGGATTACAGAGGTAGAAATTGTTCAAGGAAGTAGGATGGATCATGGAGGTAGGAATGGATCATGGAGGTAGGAATGGATCATGGAGGTAGGAATGGATTATAGAGGTAGAAATTGATTAAGGAAGTAGTAATGGATCATATCGTGGTAGGAAAATCTTGAGATCCGATGCATTTACTTTTCGATGCGTCTTTTCCATTACATATAATAACCAAGTTCTAAAATGCAATGTGTTCACGCTGAATCACGCATCTCCAGTATTAACGGGGTTTTGAATTTGACTCTCTTGTTTTTTACTTTGGATGGAATAAACTCTGAAAGCGATGAGTCTTTGTTCCCTCTTCTGAAGCAAAAACAAAAAAAGTCATAATAGGCAAGAGAACGCAAGGGCAAAAGAAACATCAGGGTGGGGGGGGAGAGAGAGAGAGAGAGAGAGAACTAATCCAAGGTGAGGTGAGAGGGAGGGATCAGGTCAGGGGTCAGGCCGCCTCGCCCCCCTGGCCAGTCTGTCCGCAGTGTTGCCAATATCACAACCCCCCCCCCCACACACGCACTGTTGCCAATTCCACACACCCTCAGAGCTTTCACTGTTCTCCCCTGGTGCTCTGCCAGTAGTCGTTATCGTAAACCTGTTCCCCATCATCATCATCATCATCATCATCATTAGCATCTTAGCCTTATTTCTTGTCATCATCATCATCATCATAATATCCTTGTAGTATTTCCCACTGCGGTATAATATGTGAGTTGTGTCCGGAAAGAAGAAGAGGAAGACTTTACGGTGTGTGTCTCCAGGCTGAATAAAATCGTCTGGAGTCACCTTGAATGAAATGCAGAGCCCTTCATTTTCTGCTTGGAAGTTCATCGTTATTGTCCATATTCCATCTTGTTGCGATAGCTTCTGAGAACTAAATGTGATCATCTCGTGTTAGCTGGTTCACGATCTAAAATTATCATTGTTGGAATGCCGCAGAATAAGGACTAAGAGGATCGTGAACAGTGGATGGTCTCACCTTCTCCCCCCGTGCACTGCGAATACTGCAAAAACAACGAAGAACTTGAGTGTCATTAATACTGAATAAAGCTTATGATGAAGTGTTAAGCATATCACGTGTGGACCCCCAAGTGTCGATTCTGTCGTGGATAATCTCATATTTCTAGCCTAGTGAACCGCGAAGGAAAGATACTTATATTTCTACCCTAGTGCACCACGAATACAAGATACACTTCTGCCCAAGTGCACCACGAAGGAAAGATACTCATATTTCTACCCCAGTGACCACGATTATTAAAGCAAGGATAACGGTGAATAGTAAAGAACTGCGCACGTTGGGTAAAGCTCAAGTTAAATTGTTATGTAAATCAGGTATTGACTCCCAACAGGTGCAGACTTAATCACGCCAACTACCTTTCCCTCGTACCCTTACTCTCGCTTCTGATACCCCACCCCCCACCACCACCTATGATGCTGGGCCATGAACCTCACCCGTCACACACACACACACACACACACACACACACACACACACACACACACACACACACACACACACACACACACGAGCCTCACCCACCACCACCACCACACCCGTCACACACCACTGCGCACCACTCAGAGAAATATCCGCCAGTGTTTGCAAAATTCGTACTGAGAGCATGCCATCTGTTTCAAAAGTGTTATCATTTGTGCCCAGCGAGTGGACCATATGTTTCAAAGCTGTTGGCGTTTCTCTTTGCCTGACTAGAAAATTAGGAAGATTGTTTGGTTAGACTGGCGCGGGAGGGTGAGTCTGTTTGGGGAAAGAGAGTGGAGGGGTTGTGTGTGTGTGTGTGTGTGTGTGTGTGTGTGTGTGTGAGAGAGAGAGAGAGAGAGAGAGAGTCTGTGAAGGGGGGTGGGGCGAAAGTGTGGCAGTGTGTGAATGGGCAGGAGTTGCAAGGACCATATAGGGATGTGGTGTGAGAGTTGCAGTATCGTACCCCTCCTGTCTCTCCCTGGTGTGTGTGTGTGTGTGTGTGTGTGTGTGTGTGTGTGTGTGTGTGTGTGTGTGTGTGTGTGTGTGTGTGTGTGTGTGTGTGTGTGTGTGTGTGTGTGTGTGTGTGTGTGTGTGTGTGTGTGTGTGTGTGTGTGTGTGTGTGTGTGTGTGTTCTTATTGTTTCTAGTTATGATGATCCTTAATGGTGATGTTTCATTTTGGTTAATGATGATGCTCCCCCATCTCTCAGTCTGTCTGTCTATTTATCTATATCTGTATATCTATCTATCTGTTTATCTATATCTGCCTATCTATCTATCTATCTATCTTACCTCCAATCTTGAGTTCCCTGTCTGTGTAACCTAGTCAAGCGTTGGCATTAGCAACGTTTCTCCTCGTGCGTCTACACAGATGTTGGCAATCAGAGGTGGGAGGGCGTGACCATGTGTTCATTGTTCAGCCCAACGCCAGACACGTGAACTGGAGAAACTCGTGGACTAGGGGATTAAAAAAAGAAAAAAGAAAAGAAAGAAAGAGTAAGAGAGAAAAAAGATTGAGCGTGTGCCATCTTGTTAACCACCTACGCACACCAGGCACCATAACCACTGGTTTAATGTTTACTTGTTCACTGTTGATATAGAGCTTTTGACATCTTTTCAAACTGCATGAATATCACATTTTTAGGTGGGGAGAAAAGGTCAGGACGATGGTTGTCTGTACATGGAAAGTACTGATTTCAAGGTTGATATGAATATATCGTCAACATCAGAATGAAAGGAAAAATCCTGATTACTCAAATGGATGAATTACCTTTGTTTATTTTGAGAATATAACATTTTCGTTTCATCTTAAACCCTCTTTCTTCGGACTTGGAGATCAGGTCACACCTAAACTGCTGTGTCCTCATTATGTAGGTCTGATTCACCCAAGCAAGACAACATCCATGGGAAGCAGCCAGCAAAATTGTCTCACTTATCCAGAACAGTGCATCATTCCTGCAGGTAATGAGAGCTTTCACACACACTGCCTGACATGAGTACCTGTGCCGTACTTTCCATCAGCGAAAGATTTCGCAGTGTACAACCCACCGCTCATGCCTCGGTGAGGAGAAGGAGAAAGCTGGGTGGAGGGAGAGTGATGGGGGTAGAGGTGAGATGGCATCAGGTGGTCAGCAACCGCCTTAACAACACCTTACACCATAGATCCCCTTCCCCCTTCAGCTGTACCCGCAGGTTCCAGAGGCTTCATCACATCATGATCACCATCATCCTGTCTCTCGTAAGCAATCAAAAAATTAAGATAGACTTTATGAAGTTATCAACCAAGTGATCTAACGTAATGAAGCACTCATGTATTCACTCCCCATTCAAGTCCGATACTTTGCTGTTGTGTTGCAAGTGTCTTATCTTAGGCATAATTTATCAGTTTCAACTATTTACAACGCTGGGTGGTAACCTTATAACCAAACCATACGTGCTTCCTACGTGTCAAGTGGGTTGGTGGAGGGTTAGTGCCCCTCCCTGTAAAACAAATAACTCAGAGTCAAATGGCCACCCTGTACGGGATTATGGCGTCTGGCAATAGATAGATAGATAGAACTATTTCACACTATAGTTACCTGAACACAGTTGTATTCTCAGGTCATGGAAATGAATGATCGTTCCTGTCAAATCGTAAGCAACTTTTACTAGTTTTAATTTCGTCTAACAATCACGCATACCTCACAGTCTCCAACCTGTGCCTGACGTTAAATTTAATGTCATTGTAAGTGGGACACTGACTGAGGGACACAGATCTTCATTCGAGCCTGCAGGAGTGCAGGTATAATATTAAGAGCAACGGAGCTTTGCTCTACAGCCTAAAGCACGTGCAAACAATATATAACTGCTGTAATGCTGGTTTTATACCTGCAGGTGCAGGAAACACTACGTCTGCTATTACTGACATTTTCACTGTATATATCTCACTATGATATCAGACCGGAAACCTGCAGTGTAAATATACAGTCTGTCAGTGAGCTATTACTGTATCTTAATTCTACACGGCAGGGCCTATGTATGTTTCCTAGTGAGACAGATATGACAGTAATATTTCAGTCACACGCACCTGAGCGTCCTGTATTTCACTATGTAACTCTGTGTTACATTAAGCAAACTTAACCATGTATGTTGTTTGGTCTTTTTCTAAATACTGGACGTACACACCATACGTGCAGACAAGCAGTTATAAAGTATGGTTCATAACACAAGAATCTTTCATATCAGGACAGGCTTAGAAAGCTATATAGATGTACCAAATTTGGCGGTAACCATAATAAAATTTAAAAAAGACAGTCTGACTTTAGGAATTAATGGAGATCGTTTTTAATGAGCTAGTAAGAGATATTATCCGTAACTGAATAGAATTATACAGCAGTAGCCAGACTGAGAATATTATCTTTCTTAAGAAGTAAAAATTTTCATTGGTTGAGATACACCTTCGGAATTACATTCTGGCTAACACCAGACGATTTAGTCAGTTGAGGCAATCCCCTGCCACCGAAAAGGTTAAAAGTGACTGGTAAGGACGAGGATACCAACCGTTTATTAACAGCAATATAATCCCGCATTAGAAAATCTAAGAACCATTGACTTGGAAGCAGTGTGGCACATGAACGGAACAAACTACCAATCTATAAATGTAATGGTCAGGCTCTAAGTACAAACTTAACAAAAATACGGGCACGAAAGGTGAGAAATAAATAGGAATTGCCTCCTGCAAGCATACATTATGCATGTATATTACTCACACTCGTATCTATCTATCTATCTGTCTGTCTATCTGTCTAACTATCTATCTGTCTATCTATCTATCAATATTTATTTATTTATTTTTTTATTTATTTATTTATTTACGTGTAATATATATGCATAATAGAAACTGTTTTACTTAGACTCTTACCGTATGCCAGATAACAGAGTGTTGTATTAAGCATGGCATAGCAGCCCACTACGATGACGTCTTTATATTCTTTCTTGCCACTGACAGGAAACTTTTTGCAGCTTAGGAAAGTCTTACGTAGTGATAGGGTTGAGATTTCCAAGAACCATTTCAGCATCATGACCTGTTAAATATTTTATCTTGTTATGGTCAGGTGATGAGTTGCAGGCTAAGATCCATTCGTAGGGACAGGGTTTTAATAGCATAGGCATAGGTTTAGTATTTTATTCACCTTTAGGAGAGATTCCCTCTTAGAGAACGCACTTTAACTTTTGCACCCCTGGAAGCTATTAAATGGCAAGTAATTTTGTCTGGAAAGAAGAACAAATACAATAAGCCGTCCCCGATGTTAAAGAGATGATATACAGTAGGTGTAGGTGCAGCGGTGCCTTCTGAATTACAGGTAGAGACTGGTGAGTGGCAGTGAGGAAGAGATGGAGCTACGACTACCAGTTTGATCCCTACCACCCCCAGAACTTAAACCCAAGAACTTACCTCCTTCACTTTGGCAACGTTTTTTAAAGTTCATTTTTATTGCTGCCAGATTATTTTTTTCAGCATGGGAAGAATGATGAGGTTAACAAAAGCTATATCTAACCCTTCCAGTTTGAAGTCTCTCCTAAGCCAGATAAATAGGTCTGGTATGAACAAAATTACAGAGTGGCGTCGTCAGTCGCGATCACACCAACACATCCGCCTCAAAACATCGTGACGGGAAGACGCTAACTCAGAAATGAAGGTTAAGCGAACATCTCACTATTATGTTGTCGTCGAGGAGTTTTTACGGCTCCGGGGTTCTTTCAGGTTCATTACTTAATACAAGGCGGTGGCTGTGGTGGTGCGAGGTGCAGTGGCAACAATGAATGACCCGAACCGTAGTCTTCCTCACATTGTTCTCCGTCTGTGCCAGCCAGGGACAAAAAACAGGCCCATTGCTGACCCTCCCCCTCCTCAGTGCCCCCAAACCTTTACTCAGTCACTTATCCCCCCTCCCCAAACCCCCACGAACCCCAAACCCTCCCCTTCCTTTCCCCTACCCCCGTCAGCATCGGCCCTCCCCCTCCTCTCCATGCCTCTTAGCGTGATGGCAGGAAATAATAAATAAGAGCTTGTAAACAGAACTTTTAAATAAATACTAAAGATATATCATCACGATCAGTATCAGTCCAGCTCTTATACGCAGTTAAAGAAAGGGTTAATATTTTTTCTTTGTAGTCTCTCTCTCTCTCTCTCTCTCCCTCTCTCTCTCTCTCTCTCTCTCTCTCTCTCTCTCTCTCACACACACACACACACACACACACACACACACACACACACACACACACACACACACACACACACACACACAAACACACAAACACACACACACACACACACACACACACACACACACACACACACACACACACACACACACACACACACACACACACACAGATCAGAGCACAAAGCACATAGTGTGAT
Organism: Coenobita brevimanus; assembly: GCF_032717465.1. Classification (NCBI taxonomy): domain Eukaryota; kingdom Metazoa; phylum Arthropoda; class Malacostraca; order Decapoda; family Coenobitidae; genus Coenobita; species Coenobita brevimanus. Next base: position 7,857,611 of record NC_137045.1, read on the forward strand.
AATACACAGCCAAGTTTATCATGTGGTGTGGGTGTTGGAGTAGGGGGAGCCAGGGGGCGATGGCCAATGAGGCGGAAAGATGGAACACTGACTGCCTGAGGGGAACTGCCTGAGGGGATAGACACTAGACTCTCTCTCTCTCTCTCTCCCCCCTGACATTGCTACAGCCACCCACCCACCACCATAGCCACCATATCCACACCTGACAATATCACCACACCCACACCTGACAACACCACCACACCCACACCACCGTCACATCTACACCAGACACCCCGACCACCACACCCACATCTACACGATTACCACCACACCCACATCAGACATTACCATCACCACCAACACCACACCTACACCTGACACCACCATTACACCGACACCACCACCACCACCACCTCATCTACACCACCACCATATCTACATCAGACACCATCTTACACACACACACACACACACACACACACACACACACACACACACACACACACACACACACACACACACACACACACACACACACACACACACACACCGGAACTTGCTGCTTTCTAATAAAAACTGAACTTCCAATTAAATATTAATGTTGTGATGTCGAACGAGATAGTAGCATCCTTGAGATAGTATGGCAATTTCTTGACATGGCTCGGTCGTTGTCTCCCTCTTGACGCAGTGGAAGTATAGAAGACATTATAAAGGGGGTGGAGAGCAGCAAGAGGCAGCTTCACACCCACTCACACACACTAACAAACCAAAAAAAGGTATATATTATTTCTCTACGCGTTGGTAGATCAGATCAGATACTCACCCACACCGAAGACCGAGATGTGGTAACGCAGGGCCGCTCTCAGGCAGATGCAGTTACACAGGGTGGCACTAAACAAGCTTCACTGATCCCGGACATACACCTGACTACACATCCTCAACAGGCGAGGGCTGGAGTGAAAGTACGTCCCTCACAACGCCACAGACCCCATTTCATACTTCGGTTTTGTGACGTCACGGCTACGTCACACACAACTCTGACGTAGTGCTAAAGGAAAGCTGCTATTGGTCAGATGGAGAGGTCCAGTTAGGCAGGCTTGAAGAGGTCACAGGAAATGTGTGCCTATGTAGGAAGATCTCAGTTTTCTTGACCTTGGCACAGAGAAAGCATGATCGGCGTAAGGTGACATTTAAATTACACAAGGTTTGACACTTCTTATATTTTTTTTGTTGCAGAGACCATTACTTCTGACATATGCAGTGCAGTATAGCGTAAAGTAAGTGAACCATTTGAGACCAGTCATGGCACAGAAAGGCAGTGTTCAGAATAATAGAGTAATATTCAATTGCAGAATGTTGAGTCATATCTTAGATTTATATTAAAGGGAACATATTACTTTTCCTGGCGTCTACAGATGCAGTGTGTTAATGCGCAGTAGTTTAGTTATTACAACGACATACTAAATTGGAGTTATAGCATGTGGATGTACAGTAATTTAATTCTTCCATTTGAATGGTGCCCTGTCCCGTAAAATTAAGAGGAAAAATTACATAGAATAATGGAAAATAACAGCCAGCTGTCATTTGTTGGTCAGTTGCTTCACATGAGTGATACCATTCCATCGTTGAAATAACTTGTGAAACGTGCGGCAGCGGCAACACTGCAGTAGGAAGGAAGTGAACTGGTTAAGAAATTTCAATGCAGGTCACACAAGTGAGCTGCTATTTCCCTGATTCAAGCGTGAGTCAGCCTTAATCCATTCATTACAAGAGGTCCTCCCAGAGCTGAGCAAAATCGTCTTGTGGTTGCAAGAATACAGTATTAACACATCACAGCTGAGTTAACTGAAGCGTATAGATCTTGGGGGAAGAGTAATATATTATTATAATTTAACAAGGTTTTGTGGTTGAGGCTCCTGAGACTTGCAGTGTTATTTATTTGAAACAGGATAGTGAGGAGGATAATATTACCTGCATCTTATAGGAGAAGGATAGGATGCTATATAAGTAGGGATTATGATAGGCAGTAAATGGGGAGAGAAGTGGGAGAAGGAGGATTGAGGCAAGAGTGGAAAAAAAAAAGGTAATGAGGAGGGGTTGAGGGGGGGAGGGGTGGAGGCATGGGGGAAGAAATGAGGGTGGGGGAGAGCAGAGAGGGGAAAGGGATAAAGACAATAGGGCTGAGGCAGGAGTGAGGAAGAGTGTGTCGGGAGGAGGAAGGGACACTGGAAAGACATCTGGCTACCTCGAAGAATAAATAATATTCTGGATAGAGGTTAACAGCGACACTTTTTCTACTGGATATTCCACCGCCATTACACTTCTCAGTAAAACAGGGAGCGATACGAGTGTGTTAACCCTTTGGCAGCACACGAGCAGCACATATGTCTCGCCACGGGCACTTGTTCTTCGTATCCGGGGCCGTGTGCCAGGGCTTTACTCTTATCAGAGGGTTTGGCAGATGATTGGCTGAAACTATTGGCTTGCTTTAACCTTTGTGGCCTCTTATTAGAGCACAGTCTTAACCCCATCAGTGTGTTGAATGATGTGACATTTTATTGTATATTATTACTGTCCCCAGACGATTTTGTTCAGATTAGGAGACCCGTCATTATTCAGTGATCATAGTCAGTTTCCACTAACCCGTTCAGCAAGATGACGCCTTTCTTACATTATTCTTATTACCGCTAGACGATTTTATTTTGCTTAGGAAACCCGTCTTCATAAAAGGATGAAGTCAGTATAACCTTTTGAAGCCAAGTGTCATGTACCGCTGCTGCTGAACCCAACTCTTAGCTTGTCCATCCTCTTTCTTACTGTTAGATATTGATTTAAACCACGCATCTGATTAACCACGAGAAATAAAATTATGATGACGATGGTGATGATGATAACCTGGTTGTTTGCATTTGTATTAGCAGACCAGTGACATGTCCATCTAGCCATAATTTTTTTTTTTTTTATAATCAGATTTACTTTTCAGTGCGATAAAGTCTCCTGTATTTTGTTCCTGGTACTGTACCTCCAAACGACTTAATCTAGCTTTGGAGAGCCCTTGTATCCCCCTCCTCCTCGTTGTGATGGGGTTAGAAACTCTCCATTAACACGCTGAGTACGATTAATTTCATTGTTGCAGCTGCCAGCCATTTATATTTAATTCAAGAGAAACGACCTTTATGGAGTAACTTATAGCTACATTATCTCAAATGAAAACTGACCCTTTCCTATATCTTATAACATTACCTTTTTCTCCTTTGTTTTCTCTACCCTTTGTCTCTGCCCCATATCCTCATTCCCTTCAGAGCCGTATTTCAATTGGCCCTGGAGACTGCAACGCCCCTTCCTCAGCGATTTATTCTACACAGCACACCTCAGTTCAGTATCCTCCTTCATGTTACTGATGGATACCGAGTTGACATTGAAACGATTAAAATAACATCCAAGAGACGGTCAAGGCGTAATATGCAAAATAAATCGCTAACGAAATTTTGCAACGAAGTCGCCTATGGAACTTAGACTTCGGCCTTCAGTCCTTCATAACATCACCTCATTCATGTTGGATTTCTCCTCTCACGTAAACTGGAAGTCGTTATTTTATTTATTTATTTGTTTGTTTATTTATTTATTTATTGAGAGGAAACAAACTATATTTTTTAAGCGTACTTACAGCGACTTAAGAAATTCCGTACTTATATACGCAAAGTTCTGTGTACAGTATGGCGCTGTAGTTGCTTTTATCATAGGCAGTGATGGTGATGATGATGATAATAATAATGATTTTCAATAATCATTATAGCTGAATCTACCCTGCAGCGTAAATACAGTGCTCTCCACCCAGACGGCTAAAGATGACTGTACTAAGTTCAATAGTTTTAACTGATTACGTGTGTGTGTGTGTGTGTGTGTGTGTGTGTGTGTGTGTGTGTGTGTGTGAGAGAGAGAGAGAGAGAGAGAGAGAGAGACGGAGTAGCCGTACCATCTCGTAAATGCCTCCTAAAAGTGAAAATGTAGCCTCGAAAATGTAGAGATTTCTGATTCGAGTTCTGGTCACTTGGATGATTTGCATTTATAGGAACCATTTGCATTCCCAAAGGCAGTTTCATATGATTTTTTTTTCCCCATGCAACTTGATTTTGATGGTAATTTTTTTTTTCCTTTGCTGGCGACTTTTCTGGTGACTGTGAGTGCAAAAGCTTGAGTTATTATATTTCCTGTAAGACTGACAGGAGAATATTACCAAGATGGAGTTACCAGGGAAAAATTGCCGGAAAAAACGATCGAGTGACAATTCCTTTACTTTCTCTTCCTTCCTTCATCACTCTTTCCTCACTTACTTTCTTTTCCCCATCTCTCTTTTTCTTAAGTTTCCCTCCCTTCTTCATCATTCCTCTACTTTCCCTTCATCCTTGATCACTTCTCTCCTCAGTTTTCCTCCCTCCTCCAACACCTTTTTCCTCATTTTCCCTTTCTTCCCTCCATCACATCATTCCTTAGTTTCCCTCACGCCTCCTTTCCTCAAGTCCCCCCCATCCCAACCTCGGCTCCTTTCCCTCCTTCCTTCCCGCATCATTTACCTCCTTCATCAATCACAGTGGTATGTCTCTCACTCCCAGCCTTCCCTCCAGTCCCTTTGTTTCCTCCCGCCTTTCCCTCCCTCCTTCCTTCGCTACCTTTACATTTCCCTTCCTCCCTGTGTGTTGTCACTTTCTGTTTCCTTACTGCCTTTACACATTTCTTCTATCCTTCCCACATCTTTTGTTGGATTCTATTTTATTCACGTCTTTTCTTGTCTGTATTTCATCCCTTTCTTTTGTTCGATTTCCGTCTATTTCTTCATACGTTCTTTCGTTCAGTTTCACGTTCTTTTTAATTCCTCTCTATCCCTTTTTGCTTTTCCATCCTTAAAACCCATAACAGTCACTGCCTACGCTGCAACAGACGTCTTCGGAAGGACCTGTTGCTGATGTTTTCCTTAGCACTCTATAGTTTTTTTGTACCCCATCATCCTCCCAACACACGCATTCCTTCAGCTCTAATTCTTTTCTTTTTAGCTCTGTTTCTTTTCATTTAGCTCTATTATTTCCCACTTTTCATACAAAACGTAAAATTATAGGTGGGTTTGGGAGGAGGGTAAGATAGACACAAGACACAGACGACGAAAGAGAAGATCGTGGCAATAGATATGGGATAGATTTTACTCGTTCTTCAAAGGGTAAAGCCATAGTGGGGTTAGGAGGAGGGTAGGACAGATCAGAGACAAAGGAAGAAGGTGGTAATAGATAATAGTATGGTGTATGATCTTCTCTCTTTCCTGCAGCTCTGTTCTTTGTCACTCTTCCTCCAAAGGTAATAACAGTGGGGTTAGGAGGAGGGAAGGACAGAAACAAGAGATAGATGGTGATACACAGGTTAATGATAGTAGTATTGTGTGAAGGTGAGGCAAAGTGGTAAAATCATACATGTTTAGAGGGAGGCAGGACCGACACAAGGCACAGATGGTGAAATAAGACAGTGGCAGCAGACAGTGATATGGTGTAAATTTTTCCATGATTTCGCTCTTCCCTTCTTTCTCTCCACCTTCTTCCTTTAGTCCCATTCCTTCCCATTCTTCCTGCAAAGGACCAAGTCATGGGAGGGGTGTTAGGAAAAGAGTAAGAAGGACACAAGGCACACACGATGACATTGGAGTTAGTGGTAATAAAGGGTGGTTTAATACAAATTACAATCCTCTTTATTCTTTACCGTATAGAGCCCACATTCCCGTAAGCTTAGGAGGGTTAGCATCTCTTCCTTAACGATTTATTTTCCTTATTACAGCATTATAAAGCCTCGTAAGTTATTATCTCTTTTTTATGTTGACACACATTTTTACAAGAATATATCAACCCAACAGATACAGAAATATGCTGGAAAAGAAGAGATATAGAAGGCATCCTATTGTCACGAGAATGTGGGCCTTGACTCTCTCTCTCTCTCTCTCTCTCTCTCTCTCTCTCTCTCTCTCTCTCTCTCTCTCTCTCATTTTATCCTTTCACCCTGCCCCTCCCCCACTCCCCCTCCCTCCAGGCTGTAGTGTGTGGTCTGTAATGTAACTCACTCTGGCCGCCTCTCAGGGTTCCTTTAATGGTCGTCGTTTCCCTCTGCTCTATTTTTCAACGCCAGAATGTGAGGGGGGATGACGTGTGGGAAGGAAGGGAGGAAGGGAGAGAAGGAGGACTGGAGGGAAATGAGAGAGAGAGAGAGAGAGAGGGGGGGGGGAGAATATGGAGAGAGAAAAATACATAGTAGGAGGAAATGAGAGAAAGCTATGGATGACAGAGAGAAGGAGAAAGCAGTGGAAGGCGAAGAGAAAAGATGGAGGGCTCAAAGAAGATGAAGGAGGTAGGGAAGAATGGAGAGAAGAAAAAGAGAAGAAAACGGAACGAAGAAAAAGGAGGATGGAGAAGAAGACAAGAGTGCGAGGTGAGGAAGTCTTGAGAAGGAGCGAGAAAATGAAGAGGAAAACAAAACTGGGAAGGACGGATGGGAAGATGAAAGGACGAGAGAATTAAAAAATATTATTAACAGGGCAAGCTTAATGCCATCAGTAAGGTGCTTTTTTTTTTTTCCCTGTCAGCGTCAAATGTGCATTTTTTGCTCGGGGGGAGACGTTCTGTTCTGAAGTGTTAAGCACAGTCCTCAGTAACCCCTCCAGTACGATGACGTTTTCAGAAATTACTAATGTTCCGTCAGATGGCTGCATTCTCCATGACGTAAGCTGTTCGTAATAAATGGATTCGAAGTAATCCCCAATAATTCCTTCAGAACGATAACAACTTTTAACCATCATCAGACGATTGTACAATAGTAAGCTTAACAGAGACCTATTGTGGTGAAGGGTCTCCATCGTGGTGAAGGTGTTAAAACTAGGATGCTCAACCTTCCCTGGCACGTGGCCATACTTAACATACAACAAGACTTTTTGGGCCTTGCAACAGTATCATTTATATGACATGAAGCACAGCACAGCAGAAGAACACATGAGGGAAGCGAGACCCTTGAACGGAATCATCTTTACCCCAGTCTGCTCGTACCAGTCTCCTTTATGCGCACCTACAAATGATAAAGGCACCTTAAGGGTAAACAGAAGGCTGCGTGACTTTTGGAAATTTTGTTTTTTTTAGCTTATCATTCACGCTAAAACATAGCGATACGTAATGACTCGTATTTTCTTCCTACAATGAGTATGCAATGCATATAAGGTGACAAGAACTATGAAGCTTGTCCAAGGCCGACACTATCACGGTCTGTAAATTTGTTGCTGAGTTCACACTCTTCTGTTGAATCCTTGTCCTAGCTTCTTTAACCATAAAACATTAACGACATTTAAAGTACTGCTGACAAGAATCTGAAGAGCAATGCTGTTATTCTTGTGGAATATAAGAAAGACTTGAATAGCGAAATTCAAATCCATTAACTGTTCCCCAGCACCTAGGATCGATCTTGAGCATCTCGGACAGCGGCCCATTGCTCTTTCCACTTTACCGTCTCCTCCACTATTCATCCAGTTACCTGTTCAATAAAACTGGTAATCGGATTTCTTGCATTGATAAGAATTATGGTAAGGTTGATGACATTGTTTAAAAATTTTATCCACTTACGGAAAAGCTGTATATTCAGACGATATGACAGTTTCGGCCTGATCTGGACCTTCATCAGTGCTTATTTTGCCAGTGAACAGCATTTATGTGGACATAATTCTCCTATCTGGACAACTCTTGACACTATGGAGTCAAGGTACAGTACATGGTGATGGTATGTTCTATTTGATGCACAGAGAGAACGCCCTCGTGTGGTGACACCGATATAACCTACCTACTATCTATCTATCTATCTATCTGTCTATCTATCTGTCTATCTATCTATCTATCTATCTATCTATCTATCTATATATATATATATATATATATATATATATATATATATATATATATATATATATGCGCACATACTGTATGTCGTCTGACTTCATCCCATTTCTCCCTCCTTTCTTCTTCCTTCCATACCTCTCTTTTTTCTTCTCTCATTTCTCCTTAATAACCTTCCTCTTCCCTTCGTTTCTTCCGTCCCTCCCGTTCCACATACCTGACCACCCTACTGCCTCGCCCGCTTTTCTTTAAGTAGATTAGCATTCCTGGCTGCTGCTACCGCCTCCCTTTTTGTCCCTGTTTTCCCTCACCTTCCCAGATCTCTGCCTTCCTTCCACCGCATTCCGCGTCCTTTTACAGCTTATTTCTCGTAACTCAGTGGCAGAAAAAGACAATATCGTAGCCGTGCATCATTTCCAAAGAGCATCTTCTCGACTAACACAGTATTTTAGTGTTAATTTGTTGCTATAGCTCACCATTCAAGAGATGGAGAGAGAGAATTATACATTATAGTTTAGGTAAACAGACTATAGGATGATCTGGTTTGAAGGGAGTATATATAGCTGGAGTTTTATTAAAGGGACAGTGCTAATAGGGTTAAATTTCACCGCGAGGGGGGTCTCTCCTTATCTCAGTAAAGCAACCTGGGAAAAATAAGATATAAAAGACATCGTACCGAAGGTGTACACTTTTCCGGTTTAAGGGAGTGGATAGAAGCATCATGCAGATACATAGAGCTGCACCGGAAGTACGGATAACGGGAAACCTATTGACCCATAAAGAGGTTATCTGTTTAAAAAAATGATAATTATGTCCACTAAGATTCAATAAATATTTGTAAGAAAAAACTTGGAAGTTATCTATTTTCTCACCGTAAAACGTCTCCATCAAGCTGAAAGTAGTTCCCTAGTAAGAGCAAATGGGAAAAAGTCTCTGAACTCATGGTGTTAATACAGTAAATATTGTAAGCACACACACACACACACACACACACACACACACACACACACACACACACACACACACACACACACACACACACACACACACACACACACACACACACCTGGAGTGCATAACCACGATTAAACTTACATGTTTTTTAAGAGTAAGTGTATAATATGCATATCACTCACTCTACAAAGCTGAAGATTCATAATACGATATACTGGCGTCAAATACTAAAAATCTGATTCTTTAACATATACTATCTCTACTTATGATACAGTAAAAAAGAAAATCGTTATTGTGGTGATATGAGATGGTACGTGGTGGAATAAGATGGTAGGTGGTGGTATGAGATGGTAGGTGGTGATACAAGATAGTTTGTGATGGTATGACATAGTAGGTAGTAGTATACGATAGTGTGTGGTGGTATGAGATGGTATGTGGTGGTATGTGAAGGAGGCGGGTTGGGTCGGCATACCACATCACTATCCCGGCTGCTGACCCCACCGGAAGCTGGGGTGGACAAAGAGAGAGAGAATGTGGGTGGGTGGGGTGGGCGGCAGTGTGCGACAGCCACGCCCACCTATATGCAGACCGGGACAGGGGGTGGGGGGTGAGTTCAGTGGGTGTGTAGGAACCGCTCAGTGTACTCGTAGTGTAGTGGGTGCTTATGAGGTGGGGTAGGTTTAGATCTCTCTCTCTCTCTCTCTCTCTCTCTCTCTCTCTCTCTCTCTCTCTCTCTCTCTCTCTCTCTCTCTCCTCCACGCCCCTACAATACCCTACTCACCCACGGCCCATTAGTCTCCTATTATGATCCCTCAAGTGGCACTCGAGTAAGGGCCACTCAACCTTACAACTCAAGGGCCAGCTTCCTTCTTCACTCCTTCCTCCTCCACTTTCCCTCGATTGGTCCTCATCTTGAAAAGGATAGAGAGGAAGTAGGGGTGGAGAGAGAGAGAGAGAGAGAGAGAGAGAGAGAGAGAGAGAGAGAGAGAGAGAGAGAGGAATCACGCCTGAGAGCTGCGGAACTGAACGCTGGTGAAGCACAATACACAGGATATGATCAGAGCCTGGGATGGCAATGCTACCGAGGAGGGGAAGGGATAGAGTGGCAGGGGAGGGGGTGGGCGAGGGTGGAGAGAAAAGGAAGAGATGAAATAAGTAGAGAAAGGACGGGTACAAAGAGAGCAAATAGAAAGAAAGGAGAAAAAGGAAAACCAGTAAACAGAGACAGGAACAAGAAGGCAATGAATAGCAATAAACAAGAGAAAGGAGAAAGTATAGCTTTCATGGTGACGATAATTCCAGTACTATGCCATTCCGGTTAATATCAGACGATTTTATTCACCTGAGAGTGAGTCCTGTGAGCTTGAAAGTGTTGTACTGGCACCATTAACTTTCTCATGGTGGGGATAACTCTGGCATTTCATTCCAACTAACACCAAACGATTATAAGAGTCCTGGAAGCCTGGGAGTCTTAACTCTGTCATGCGGCTGAGAGTGTTAATGGAATTTGAAGGGGAAAAGAAATTAGCAGTAGCAAGCAGTGCGAGAGAGAGAGAGAGAGAGAGAGAGAGAGAGAGAGAGAGAGAGAGAGAGAGAGAGAGAGAGAGAGAGAGAGAGAGAGAGAATTTCATGGTCGAGACAGATATAAGTGACCTGTGAATAAAGGGGAGGGAATCCAAGTAATCAGACTCCCCCTTTTACATTTTGTATATATTTTTTTTCTGGTACAGTTGCTAAAAACAGCAATACAATTTTTAAAGCCCCCCATAGTATAAAATTGCTCTGTTGAGGAAGCTTTATCATATGATTGTAATTTAACCTGTGATAATAGATACAGTATATGGTATTTCTGGTTACTAAACTGTATATTATAATTGCATGATTGTCGGCAGTGGGTAAAAATAGGTAAGGAAGAAGTTGTGGGCTCCCTTTTTTAACAATTGGTGGATCCGACCCTGGAGTTACTGTGGAATGGATTGGATCAAGGGGTATAAGGATACTGAGAAGAAAAGTACATTACAGTATGAGGATAATTAACTCTCTCTCTCTCTCTCTCTCTCTCTCTCTCTCTCTCTCTCTCTCTCTCTCTCTCTCCGTGTCTTGAATGAAACACGTAATATTAGCCTATCCACCACGAAGAGGTATTTATCATTTTACTCTTGTTACATCTAGACGATTAAATTCAGCTTCCCTAAGACTTCTTGTACTGCAGAGCCTAAGGAAGCTGTACGCAACACCCTTCAGTTCGGAAAGTCTTCTGAACTGAGTAGGGTCATGTGGCAGCAGCAAAGAATTAAGAATAAAGTAACAAAAGAAAAGACGTCAGTGGATTTATGAGGTTGAATCCATATTGTCAGTACTTTATATATATATATATATATATATATATATATATATATATATATATATATATATATATATATATATATATCGTCATCGTCATCAGCCGTTTTGACTGTCCACTGCAGGACCGGCCTATCCCTACCGAAGTAGGGACGATACAGCCAATGTATCTCTTAACAAGTGGTTTAGGCTGTCTAGTAGAGATTGTATGTAGGGCGAGAAGTGCTTGTAAGTGTAATTGTTGTGTTGGAGTGGCTTTGGATGTGTGTATAATCTGTGAACCAAGTGTAATCGGCCCGCGCAAGCCGACTGAGAGCAAGCATACTTTTTAGTATGCGACACTGGTTCAACCACAGCACCCCTGATGTCCGCCAAGCAGTACGTGGCCAGAAGAACGCTCCCAAAGTTTATTATCCTGGCGAGGCGCGAACCCTCGTTCTTCAGTGTACGAAATCGCACACTTTACCACTGAGGCTCACATATATATATATATATATATATATATATATATATATATATATATATATATATATGCCATTGGATCCCAGGGGTGCTGGGCGAGGCATGGCACTGGATGGGTACTAAGCGTACCGCCCTCCGCCTATCGGCTCATAGTCGCGAAGCTCATAGGGCCCTACCCGGGGGTTCCCTACTCTGTAAAGACTTGAAAAATACCAGTCCTGTCCAATATTCCGGACACTGGGCTCCAATGGGTTAAAGAGACTGATAGGTTTGGCAGTCATTAACCCATTGGATCCCAGAGGTGCTGGGCGAGACATGGCACTGGGTGGGTACTAAGAGTACCGCCCTCCGCCTATCGGCTCATAGTCGCGAAGCTCATAGGTCCCTACCCGGAGGTTCCCTACTCAATAAAGACTTGAAAAATCTCAGTCCTGTCCAATATTCCGGACACCGGGCTCCAATGGGTTAAATATGTATATTTCATTCATTCATCATCCAATCCTACGTTTCCCCATGAGGAGCGTAGGAGCCCGGGGCTAGGCAAGTTGGTCCTGACATTTAAGATGAGAGTGACCAGCCTCACTCATCCCTGAGTGGCATTAGGTGAGCAGTAAACCCCAACACCTCTTGGCTATAAACCTTTACCGGCTGAATCCGATAGGAGCGCCATAATTACCCACTAAACCACCAGGCGCCAAAATTTGGTTATATGGTTACCACCCAGCGTAGTATATGGTTTCCTGGTGTACAGAAAACCATTTGGGTTGTCACTTAGTGTAGAGTCGCCCAAAGGCAGAGGGAACAGGAAAGAATGAAGGAATGACAGAGGGAATGTAAAGTCACTCGTAGGCAGGAGGACGAGGAGAGAATGAAGAAAAGACAGAAGAGGATGGAAGGAAAGAAGGATGGAGGAGAGGAACGGACATACATCCGAGAGCAGCACTCCATCGAGTGAGTGGATGGTGAGTGCCCCCACCTACCACACACACACACACACACACACACATATATATATATATATATATATATATATATATATATATATATATATATATATATATATATATATATATATATATATATATATATATATTCTCATAATAGGGTCCGGGGAGTTGCTGCCGTGGTATGAAGTGGTCTAGGGGAATTCATCTCAGTGTAGAGACTCAACACTGTGGTTCTAGAGTATGAAATACAGGTAAAATAATGTATAGCCCTTTTGTTAATCTGAGTTTCATAATTTGGCCCCACTTCTAGAGTCTGTGAATTTCTCGTTTCTTTCTGTGAAGAAGTGTTTAGATGGAGGGGAAAAGATACGTGTAAAATAATGTATGGCCCTTTTGTTAATAAGGGTTCCATAATCTGGCCTTACTTGTAGAGTAGTTGAATAGCCCTGTGGTCTATATAGACCTTGGAAGCGGCCTCCCTAATCACAAAATTTGAAGTGCTGCCACATCACGCAGGTGGTGTTAAGGGATTAAATTTTATTTTATTTTATTTTATTGGCGTTGTTTCTTGGTCCACCGTCAGCGAGAAACAGCCTGCTGTACTATTTTCCATGCTATTTTCCAAATGTTACTTTCACCAACAAAAATAAATCATTACGTAACTAGGAAAAAAATGTTTGTTTACATGAAACAGCTGATCGCAACTCAAGGACGGCTTCAGTGGAGTCTGGTTGAAATAATTCAGTTTGTTGTAGATTACTTATCGCCGAGGAGGAGGTCTCGATTGCTGAGAAACAGATAAATGCTTACATTGCATTGCTACAGTCTTCCCAACAAGTGGTAATGTCAAATGGCAGATGCATTTAACATGAATTACAGGATGGGAGGCCACTAAAGGTTTAACATGATTGCAGATGACAAACATTGCTGCTGATCAAGATCGTCTCATAATTGCTTGTTAAACGACAAGTCCACGTAAAATTCTGTGGTAGTGGTTAATACTTTATTAGTCGAGGTTGATACCCAAACTGCTTTTATGAAGTGTTACACAAGCCAAATTTTCTGTATTGTACGTTGGGATACTTGTTCATAAGACCGTCAGTGATTAAACCCCATCCATAGGACTGCCAAAACTGAATTGGAACAAAATCTAGGAGAGCTTCTATTTGTAGACTGTGGGAAGTTTACGATGAATTTCATCATAATGTCTTGTTAATTCTGTGTGACACTCAAAGTGTAAGGAAATAGTATGTATGATATTAAATTTAGTAGGCCCTAATAGTCTGTGTTACCTTCATGGTTAGGTTACATCCTGTTAGGCTTTGATTGCATGAAAAACTGATGAGTTACAGTAGACTGATAAACTGCTCTAAAGTCATATTTCCATGATTTCAAAAAAAATTCTTGCACAGTGATAATCAGGTTATATTTTGAGAAGAAATGTTGTGTTGAAGGAATGAACGTTTGTATGCTGTAATTTGTGAGTAGATGTAATGGTCATATGGAGAGAGCCAAATTACGGAAGATAAATAGGTTAAAAGGGTTCAGTACGTTATGTGAATGAGTATGAAGATAGAAGGAGGCATGGTAGAGGTATGTCAAGATAACAGACAGATTTGGGAAATGAGTGAGGAAGGGAAGTATGGAAGTTGATGAGGGTAGGGGATCAAGTTGGTTGAATGAAGAATGTATTGTACAGAGGAGCACATGAAATAGGTATCCCGTTTTTTGTAATGTGATTGTTGTTGAAGCAACTCTTTGGTTAGTGTGGGTAATGCACATCTGTTAGGAAAAATATGTGCAAATTGTTAGGGTAGATGTTGGAACCAAGATTCCAGGGGTTTGAGTGATGTCCGAATGATTGGTGCACTCCACGGAGTATGGTGTTAATAGTTCTCCCACGTTTGCACTTCCTCATTTCATGTTTCTTTATCCTACCTCACTGCATCCTTAGATAGGGGAAAAAATTCAAGTGATGATTTTGATGATGTTAAGATGAAGACCAACCATCTTTCCGTCTATAGCCGAGTTCAGTAATCCCAGAGAGGGTGGCCACAGACAGAGCACCTCCATGTCACTTTTCTGAAGTGAATAAACACAAAGTGCTGTTAATCAGTCCATATGGTCAAAGCATCTTAAGAAAGGTGAAAGTCTTGCTGCTTTCCTCTGCATGACTTTTTGCTGTCCTGTCTCTTGTGGTGCCCATGCTTGTGTACTGGTTAATAGTCTAAATATTGCCCTGCGTATGAGTTATACTGCTTGAGAATTACCTCTTTGCTTATGCCACTGCCATTCTCAATAATAAGTCCAACTGTCATATTTATTATGTTTCTGGCATCTAAACATGTCTGTGAAAATTTCACAGAACTGTCTTTTCTCACACTCAATTTTTTTCTTCCTCAGCTGTCAAAGCTGTCACAGGGCGATATCATATTGTTGGATGCAAAATGACTGTCTTGTAGTGAAGGGGCTAATGAAGGCTATACTGTACCTTCCATCCATCCATCCATCCATCATCCAATCCTGCGTTGCCTCATGAGGAGCGTAGGAGCCTGGGGCTTGGCAAGTTGGTCCTGACATTTAAGATGAGAGTGACCAGTCTCACTCATCCCTGAGTGGCATTACGTGAGCAGTAACCTCAACCTCCCCTTGTATATAAACCTTAAATGGCTCAATCCGATTGGAGTGCCGTAATTACCCACTAAGCCACCAGGCGCCATAATTTGGTTAAATGGTTACCACCCAGTGTAGTAAATGGTTTCCTGGTGTACAGGAAACCATTTGGCTTGTCACTCAGTGTTGAGTCACCCACAGGGAGAAGGAAGAGGAAAGAATGAAGGACAGAAAGACAAAAGAGGGAGGGTAAAGCCATCTGCAGGCAGAAGGATGTGGAAAGAATGAAATAAAGAAAGACAGAAGAGGAAGGAAGGATTGGAGGGAGGAGAGGAAAGGGTAGGCAACCGAGAGCAGCACTACATTTGAGTGTGTGGATGGTGAGCACCCCCACCTACCACAATACTGTACCTTAATATTTGTGTTTTAAAATGTACCTGTAACAATAAAATTGTATGAAAGTAGGTAGAATATATCACAAAAGATGTCACTAGATTCAAGAATAAGTTCTGTATTTGACAGTGTAGTCATTCAACATATTTTACACAGCTTTTAAACAGTACTTCTCATTCCAGGATTCTGGTTAACTCCAGTTGTATCTGAAACAGCAGGAGTTATACTGTCCATAATTGTTATAGAATTAAATGCTTGGTAGTTGTGTGGTCTGAAGAGACAGTTGGCGTGATGGTTAATTGCTATTGGGCTGGTCTAAATCCTCAAGAAGCCGCTGGGGGGCTTCAGATCATGCTATGCTGTTATGGATGCAGATCAGTCACCTGCCGTTAAATTTTCTGGACTACAGTATCTTAGCATAGAGCCCTCAAATTTTGCAAAGGATAATACAGGATTGGCTGTTACTGTTGCCATTTCAGTAAAAAATTTTTTTTTTTTTTTTTTTTTTTTTTTTTTTTTTTATATACAAGTAGTATTTCACAATCACAACAACAACAACGAAAAAAAGCTTTCTGGTCAACTGTAGAGTGAATCAGCTCTTGGAAAATGTATGAAAAATTCAGGGTAGCTATGCGGTTGTTATTGACCTAGGTTGCTACTGCTTTGCTGCCCTTGTACTTCCTGGTACAGTACACCCTTATATAGATTGAATTAATGAGGGCTGTATGTAACCCTACCATTGAAAAGTCTCACATGAGCTGAATAATATCACTGAGTATTTGCAAGAAAAAGATTAGCTATCACTGTATGTATGTCAGGTGCAGACATGCAACAGAGACACTGCCTTAGCCCAGGTACGCAGAAACCATGTTGTTTTTGGTTGATTAAATACAGCGGGGAGAGTTGCGGAATAGTATCAGGTAAGGGTAAGTGAGGGGGAAGATGCTACCACTTTGCTGTTCCTCCCACTATCAAATGACCTACCGGGTAGTTCAAATATGCCTGGGCCAAGGCAGCTTCTGTTTCATTTGTCGACTGATGTACCATTGTCTGTGTATTATGGTACCTGGTTGTATACACTTGACATCTCTATATCAAATAGATTAATATGGCTTTTACAGTTCTCATTTCAGGAGTCTGCTTGCCTGTAGAGTGAACCAGCTCTTGAAAAATGAGTGGAAGATTCAAGTCAGAACACTGTCATCAGCCCAGGTGGCCACTGCCTTGCGACCCTTCTACTTCCTGGTACACCCAGACCTGTTTGGACAGTACCCGAGAGCCCAGCATATCAATGATGCCTCACTTAAGGTGCTCAATAGTCACCTCGATTCACTTATCAGAGACCAGAAACCCAGTCCTGTATCTCTTCAGTTCTATGTCAAGAATAAAAAAGCACAAGGTTTGATTTTGAGATATTTTGTTTGATTCTTTGTTCTTGATTTATCAAAGGGTTGGGATCGTGATGAAAGTTTTACCATAACCCATTGACTGTAGCATTCCATTCAGAAGGTATTGCCGGTAGCCCTGTGTTCATGCTCTACTTAATACATTACCATCTAATATTTCAAATTTGTTGTTTTCCTGTGGTAAGAAGCAGGTGTTAGTTTGATGAGAGACCAGACACGGGGTTATGCAGTCTTTGTTTTGTACCTGTATCATGATTGGTAGAGGCTGTTTCACACCTACCTGAGCACTATTCAGGGAAAACATGCTCCAGTGGCCAAAAACAAGGTGTCTTTTTCAACTCATCACAGTGCATGAACAAGGGCACCTAAAACTTTCCAGTTTGTTGCACTTGCGAGCAAAGTTGAAGTGCATATACAGGTTCTCCAGGAGTTGATGCAGCAACTTCAGGCCATTGTAAGATATAATTTTTCTGTGAACATGTGTCGGATTAGCGACAGCTATGGAGTAAAGGGCATTTGATTTTGAATAGTGGCAATGGGACAAATTTTCCAATTTCACCTTATGCTTATGCTATACTCTTTACACCTCATGGTTTACTTTTATTGAAAATAGCCTAAAACTAATCAACAAGTACACTGTGAACTCATAAACAAACAAAAACAGCAGTGAAGATTATAGAGGATGGGAGCATGGGGTGAAAATGGATGATTTCTCCCATTAACACTGTCCAAATTTAAATGCCCTGAACTCCATAATTGTTCCATTTTAGACATATGTTCATAGAACATTTGTATGTTAGAATGACCTCAGGAATCACCTGAAGTTAGTATGTCAACTCCAGGGACACCCTCTATTTGGACTTGTGTTACTGTATAGTAACCATTTCTATGAAAATTGTTAAAAAGAGAGAGAGAGAGGGAGAAAAAAAAATCTCAAATCTCCTGCTTTACAGACATCTGGTGTGATTGATATGCCAGTCTGTTGGGTAAATTAGTTGCATTTTGCTTTGAAGAGAATTGTTTTAATACTGTATACAGTATTCAAAAGCCATAAAGAATTATAGAAACTCTAAAACACTCATATAACATCAGACCATCAGTACAGTGTCCTGAAGAAAATCTGTTTATTCATTTTCAGAGAGAATCATTAGTATGGTACTGTATTCTGTTTTAGAGGGTATCCCCATTCCTGTGTTCCAGAATCTATAGTACTGTATTTTGGAAAATGCAAAAGTCACCTTTTAACTTGTCTGCAATTTAATAAAAGATACTTTTATAGTAAACCAGTTACAGGATTTTACATATATAATAGGGGTTGTCATTGTTGCAGACTACAAAGAAGTACTGGTACTTAATATTTTCCCCTAAAGATTTTCAGCATAAACTGTACCAACTGGAGAGGCAACATTTATGAGTAAATGCTGACATTTTGTTTCATAAAGACTTAACCTTAATTGCACTTTTACTTGCTTAGTTTTGTAGCCTCATACTCCAGGGATGAGTAAAGAGGCTTTATTTTTATTTTATTTTGTTTTTTATATGTTTATTAATTTGCATGGTTACAGCTTATTTTCATGAGAATCAGTAACACAGAACAGTACAGCATCTAAAAAATGGATTTTTTCTTGATCCTATCATCACCATCATTGTACAGTAGCTTAAATTATGTACCATAATATTTCACTTTTCATTGCATTGTACAGTATTTATCTTGTACAGGGATGCTAAGCATGGTAGGCCTGGAGTTGAACAAGACCACAGCAAGGGCAACGGTACATGGTATCCTGAGTGATTTTGATCTTCCAACAAAATACGTCGATAATCTGCCAGAGCCTCCCAAGCATCCAGACCGCAAGATCAACTGGCATCGATATTATGACCCAACCTCAGACTTCTTCCGTGATCAACCTGCCACACACAGGAGAAGGCAGGACTTGTAGTTAGTATCTCTGCTGAATAATCATGAATTTCCTAGTGCACTTTAATGGTAGCTACTGGTCTACATGGTGGTGGTAGGTGAGGGTGCTCATCATCCACTCACTTGATGTAGTGCTGCGTACTTCTTCCTTCACCTTTGTCATTCTATATTAGTTTGCCCTCTTTTCTTCTTGCTTCTAACTTTCCTTCCTGTCACTTTTATTACTCTTCTTTCTACTTCATATTACTCCATACTGATTGACAAGTTTAATGGTTTCCTGAACACCCGGAAACTGTTTATAATGCTGGGTGGTAATGACTGAATGAATGAATATAACAATATAACCCCCAAACAAGATGGAATGAAGCCTACTATGGTGCCTTTGTTAACTGGATGGGGCAACACAAATGCTGCATCCATCCAGGAACCAAACCTCCACACTTTTCCCCCCACCTTGCTGTTGTGTGGCACTGTCAACCACAAGGGTACATTGGTTCACTGCACAAGTGTTACTGCAGGGGTAATTACTTTCTTGCTGTTGATGGGTCTGCTTGGCCAGACATAATGGGGTTGATCGACAACAGCAAGTGGAGTACATGATCAAAATGTATCAGATGGATATTTTTTTTTCCCCCAAGCCTGTAGCCCAGCAGTGTTAGCTCCCAAACTTAGAATGATGACTTGTTGTACAAGGAACTCCAAATTCATTCATAATACAGTAAACTCTTAATTATCCATTTTAATTCATGAAAGCCCCACACTGAATAAGGTGAAACGCTGGATGTTGCTTAGTAACCTCCCATCAGCTCAACACCGAATGTTGAGCTGGATGTTGTGTTATTATCCTTCTTGACCCTGTATCCTGAAAACTTCCCCGTGAGTAAAAGATGAGCTTAAGATACCAGTACAATAATATAGTGATACAGTACAGTAATATAGCGCTGGTTGGCTGCCATTTATGAGCCAGTTGATATGTCTCAGCGCCTGATATTGCATAGAACCACTGGTTACGTCCTGTTTCAATGCTGGATGTTGTATGATTTTGCTGGATATTGCTTTAATAGAGCCAAGCCAGCAGCACCACCTATTGCAACCACGGATAATTGGGAGTTTACTGTATACTTCAGACTCCAGTGGGACTGAAGTTATCCTTCTTCCATCCACCATCCTCCTTAAGGGGGTTAGGGATTGAGTTGAGAGTTGTATAACCAGGCAGCAGAGCTGGCCTGTTATCAGCGCCATACAATGAGGGCATCCCTCTCTTATATACATGGTCATCTAGTCAGCTTGATCCCCTTTGAGTTCCCTAGTTCATCTGCCTCATACATTGCTTTCCTGCTTTTTTTTTTTTTTTTTTTTTTTTCCCAATAAGTACAACCATATCCACCCACCTTGTCTTTCCACATCTACCACCATCAAACTCATGCACGTATACCCTTTTCACTATCTTGTTTGGTGCTGAAGAGAGATATCTTCATGCAGTGACATTGATATAACAAGTAGTGCACTGTTTAGTTCCTTCCTTATCCTCAGCTCCTTCCCTGTCTCCAAAAGGAGGATGGTGGACTGCAGAAGAGCACCTTCATCCTTTTGTCCACTGGGTTCACGTCCAGATAAGGTTACAGCCATAAGAACAAGCACTGAATTTGCATCCATTCGCACTTTATAACCAGTACCATCTAAGTTTGTGTCACAGTGAGGGATGATGATGGAAATGAATGATGAAGGGTGGATTATCTAAAATTTGATGTACCGGTATGCAGATCGTACTGTGCTTGCTAATAGTGATCAAGAGATTTGTTGACTAGTGCAGAGTTTTGTTGATGTCCATGAACATTGTGTTTTGAAAGTAAATGTAAATAAAAGTAAAGTGATGGTTGTTGAAAAAGGAGATTGTGTGATGTGCTGGTGAATGAAGAGAGACTTGAATTGGTAGGGGAATTTAATGCCTGTGTCTGTGTGCAATGATAATGAAGAGAGGTAAATGTGTAAAGGAAGTGGAAAGTAGAGTAGCACAAGGATGGAAAGTAACTGGTGCTATGATTGCCCTGATGTGAAGCAAGTGTGTGTGTGAAGGGTGCAGGAGAATTTAGAGTTGGAAGAATTGTGCTTAAATGATATGGCCATGTGGAAAGAGTGGATATAAATAGTGTAGTGAAAAGAGTATATGTGATTGTGACAGTTGGAGGAGACATGGTGGGCCGAGAAAAAGATGAATAGGTATTGTAAATGAGTGAGAGAATAGTGTATGGAAGTTGAGGCTAGGGAAGTGACAAGTTGAGTGGATGAAATCAGTACAGAACACATGGCAAGGGTTTGGTGCATGCCACCTTCCTCCCCCACCCCTTCTTTTTTTTTTTTTTTTTTTTTATACAGGATTGTCATCTGAGCAATTCAGTCTGTTAGGTAACTTGAAGCATGTCTGGAATGTTATGACTGTGAGATAGAATTCCAGGGGCTTGAATGGTGAATGAATGAGTGTGTATCCCATTTCATTGGGCATACTCTTGGTTATTTCTCCCTTTATAATGTTTTTACCTTGTTTTCTGGGTGCTGTCTCACCCCTTCTATGGCCAGGAAAAAGAGTTGGTCATGATGATGGTGATGATTATTATTAGCATCATCATCATCATCATCATCTAATCCTGTGTTGCCCCATGAGGAGTGTAGGAGCCCAGGGCTAGGCAAGTTGGTCCTGGCATTTAAGATGAGAGTAAGCAGCCTCACTCGTCCCTGAGTGGCATTACATGAGCAGTAAACCCCAACCACTCCTTGGATATAAACCTGCACAGACTCAATCCGATTGGAGTGCCTTAATTACCCACTAAACCATCAGGTGCCATAATTTCGTTATATGGTTACCACCCAGCATAGTAAATGGTTTCCTGGTGTACAGGAAACCATTTGGCTTGTCACTCAATGTAGAGTCAGCCATAGGCAGAGGGAAGAGGAAAGAATGAAGGAAAAAAGAGAGAAGAGGGGGTGTAGAGTCAGCCATAGGCAGAGGGAAGAGGAAAGAATGAAGGAAAAAAGAGAGAAAAGGGGGTGTAGAGTCACCTGTAGGCATAAGGAAGAGGAAAGAATGAAGGAAAGAAAGACAGAAGGAAGGAAGAAAGGAAAGGGCAGTCACCTGAGAGCAGCAGTACATCAAGTGAGTGGATGGTGAGTGCCCCCACCTACCATATACTATCTAATAGTAAATATTAGACCATATCATTTACATGGGCAGATGAGGAAAGGGTACTCCAACAAAATCTAGTGAATGAATACAGTACATTCTTTGTACAGATGTATTCCCAAGCATTCCAAGTTACCGTATACATTTATTGCTTGTTATCATTATTAGTAGTCATGTGTAAGTCATTGTTGGTAGGATGCATAAGCATGCTGTCAGAGTTGTGGCAATGGGTCTGAGGAAGTGAAAAGTCACAGTTTGCTCACTTTTTGCCTAAGTTATGATTGAACTCCTGCGGTTTTTGTCTGTGGTGAATCTTACTCATATTACTTTTACACATTCTGTACAGTTCAACTAGCCTCCATTTTACTCTCCATGCTTTTGATTTTTACATGAACTGTTGTGACCTGTGATCAGAGTCGCATGTCAACAATTGGTGACATGTTTCAGTACCTCCACACTTGCTTTAATGTCTGCACCTGGTATCTATGCAGTGATTCATTAATAGAAGGTATTGGTAGTATGAATATGACATGTAATATACTGAGTCAGTATATTGTTTTGTCATCAGTTCTTGGCTTGTTAAAAACATGGGGGAGGCTGAGAGGAGGTTAGCTGTCAGCGAGCCTGTACGACGTGATATTATGAGACTTCGTCACAGCTTGATGTCAGAACTTAGCCTTACCAAGCTGACATGGCAGCGAGGTCTTGGCACGACTCACCTTCGTGGCTGTCTTCAGGGCCTCACTGCACTTACTGACCATCACGTTGAGATTAAGGATCTCTTAAAAGGTAAATATACACATATGCACACACTGACACGTAGAGAATTTACTGGTTACTAAAATGTCTGGCCTTTATTTTCCACTCCATCTTGGAGAACCCTTAGCAGGAGGAAACTTGTTTGTTCCTTTAAATGATCAACACACATGATGGCAGATCCTTTCTTTTTTAATTAATGATGATTTACCGAAGCAAAATCACCCTTTCCCCTTCCATTCTGGAACCTCATTCAGTGTTTCAGGACCTTCCTGTGAGCTGGCGTGGGTACCGAAAGCATGACCAGACCAGCACACTCATATTGCTGTCAGATTAGTTATCTCCCAGGCTAAGGTTGTTACTCTCCTCAACAAGTAGAGTGATTCAGTTATATTCTAACATTGTTGAAGCAATGGATGGTACAGTACTTAGATCTAAAGGCATGCTTTTGGGGTGTTTGAGTGTGTATTTTCCAGTGTGTTAGAGTACCGGTATTAGTGTGGGTAGAGGAGGAGCTAGCTGTGGGTAGAGGAGGAGCTAGCTGTGGGTGTTTGTGACCACTCTGCATTCACTAACTTGCCTTATTTTCTTTCTTTGGTATCCAAAAGTTTTGCTGCGTTATGATATTCTGTTAAGGGTGGTGTTTCGGGTTTTGACTTCATCGTTAGTCATTTT
This sequence comes from Coenobita brevimanus, assembly GCF_032717465.1. Lineage (NCBI taxonomy): Eukaryota > Metazoa > Arthropoda > Malacostraca > Decapoda > Coenobitidae > Coenobita > Coenobita brevimanus. The sequence continues at coordinate 7,881,145 of NC_137045.1, forward strand.
ACTTTGCCATGCCACCCCCCCCCCTTTTATTTTTTTATTTTTTATAGAAAGGTGGTGGTGTCTGTGCCTGTGAATTAGGTATTTCTTGTGGTTGCGGCATTCGCATTATCTTCCCCTGCACTGTTTCATTCTGCCTCATCTTAGAGTATGGATATTCAGTTTAGTTTTTTGAACATTACAGGCAAACCCCAGATGGTAGGTGGTGCAGACATCATCAGCACACTTGATGTAGTGCCACCTACTACTGTTCTTCCTTCACCTTTATCATTCTTTCTCTGTATCTGCCCTCCCCTCTTCCTATTTCTCCCATTCCTTTACTGTCACTTTTAGTACTCATCTCACCATTTCAGGCACCTGTACACTGAGTAACAAGCCTAATGGTTTCCTGTAACCCGGGAAACCATTTACAGTGCTGGGTGGTAGCCATATCAACAGATAATGGGGTGATTTGGAGCCTGCTATGGTGCCCCTGATAACTGGGTGGAGTGGCACAAATTTGGCCTTCATCCAGTAACTAAACCTTTGCCCTGATAACTGGTGGAGTGGCACAAATGTGGCCTTCATCCAGGAACCAAACCTTTGCACTTTTCTCAGCTCCTTGCTGTCGCAAGGCACTGTCAGCTGCAAGGGAACATCATTTCACTGAAGGGAATGGTCCTGCAGGGGCCATCATTTACTCACATGATGTAGTGCTGCCCACTTCTACCCTCACATTTATCATTTTATTTCTGTGTTTGCCTTCCTCTCTTCGTATTTCTCCCTTTCCTTTCTGTCACATTTTACTACTCTTATCTCCAAATCAGGAGGCTCCACACTGATTGACAAGTCTAATTGTTTAATGTAACCCAGCAAACCATTTACAGTGCTGGGTGGTAGTCTTATAACGAGATCATGGGCAGGAGTGGAGCCTACTATGATACCCTTGTTAATTGGGTGGAGAGACATAAATGCAGCACCCACCCAGGAACCAAATGTTCACATTTTCCCCATGTCTTGCCAGAGCAAAGGAACTGTCAACCACAAGGGAACATCAGTTTACTGCGTGGGATGGCCCTGCAGGGGAGGGGGAGGGGGTTACATACCTGTGGTTGATGGGTCTGCTCAGCCAGACAGACGGGTTAACCAGCAACAACAAATCACCAAATCCAGTCTTGTCTGGTCTGAATTTTCATCGGCTGTTCCCCTTGTCTCACCTCGAGTTTTATAAGAGGCAGATATTGTGAGTGAGACATTTGTATACTCTCAGGCATCATTGGGATGAGTTTTGAGTACCATGTAGTTGGGGGAATTTTTTTCTGCGTTATGGATCATTATAGCAAGTTTACATTGGAAATTAAAGAAAACAAAGTTGGTAAAAAAGATAAATCATTAAGCAGGTTATAGTAAAAGAATTATTTAAAATCAACTTTACCAGTAACATGTAACCCAGCAAACCATTTACAAGTCATTCATAGGGTTATTCATTTCATTATCATTGCCCTTATGGTTTTCTGTATCTTTGTATGTAACCTAAACTAGCTCTACCTACACCTCTGTAATACTAATGGCAGTGTGGAACATTTTTGTATTATCCAACAGGTCGGGCTGTCCACTTTGGGAATGAAACAGGTGTGAGTTTTGATGGTAACGTAGTCCTTAGCACATCTGAAGTCCGTAACCAGTGGCTGCAGGTAAGTGAGCTTTTGGATATATAGAATAACTTTACAGTAGCCTATAATACTGTATTAAGTTAACTGGTCCAGTATGGTACACACAGTAATGAGTAATATAGTTTAGTGTAGGTATAATTTTGTAGGGACATCATACCGGTATAATACTGTCACAGATAGTGCTACATGTTGAATGAGTGATAAACTTCATCATTCCTCTTTATTTGTGAATTGTCACTTTGCTTTTTCTAAAATGTTTTTGCTTATCTGTTGCTCAGTTTGTCTTGAAAAGTTCCAGGATGCAGAAAACTTTCTTTTCATTACTTGCTGCTGTTTCAAAAATACCCCTACTTCCTCACACAAAGAAAAAGAAAAGTCTTTTCTTAGAAAAGGCTTCTGGTACCCTCCCCAGCTAACCCAACCTGGCAGTGCTGGAGAGGGATGTTTGTCACATGGTGGCACTGATATGATAATGGCATCACTGCCTGGTTATACAGATATCCCATACTTTCCTCCCTGTTCCCCAAATGAAGGATATTAGACTGCAGGAGAAGACAGCTTTAGCCTACAGTCAACTAGATTCACTTCCAGATGGACATGGGGCCACCAGGAGAACAAGAAGAACCTGGCAGTTTATGCCTGCAGCTGGTATGCCTGAGTGGCTGCAGTAAAACTAAGACAAGTTGTAATGATCCCTTTCTGCTCTTCTTTCTGCTGTTTTGAGCCTCTGGGTTTATTCCTTTCAGTCCTTTGACATTTAAACATACAGTATCTTCATGCTGTCTTAAGATTATTTTGTTAGGCATGCAGAGGGAAAATAGGTTGTGAAGGGGTTATTGGAGACTGTTGTGAATCCCATACTAGCAATGGTTTCTCTTAGCAAAATCAGGAGATAGCAATAATCAACCAGTAAGATGGTATGGGAATGTGGAGAGGATGGGGGATGATATTTAGGTGCAGAAAGTAAGAACTGTGAATGCTAGGGGTAGGGTTGCAAGAGGCAGACCAAATATGGCCTGGGATGAGATGATAGAGTATAATCTCAAGGATAAGGGACTGAATAGGGAGGCTGCCAGATCTCGAGCAACATGGAGAGCCACCATTAGGTGACCAAGGTCGATGCATGAAAGCTTGGAGCCTTTATAAACAAAGTGAAATGGAGGTAATGTCATCTGATTCAAGAGGTTCAAGCCTTTCCGAGTATTTTTATTTTTATTTTTTATTATTATTGTTATTATTTTTTTTAAATATATTTATACTGTATTTTAGTGGTTGGTGTGGGCGCCCACCATCCACTCATTCGATGTAGTGCTGCTTTCGGGTGCCTGCCTTTTCCTTTCTTCTTTCCTTCTTTCCTCTTCCGTCTTTCATTCTTTCACTCTTTCTTCTTCCTTCTGTTTATTGATTACTCTGCAGTGAATGACATGCCAAATGGTTTCCTGTACACCAGGTAACCATTTACTACACTGGGTTGTAACCATATAACCAAATTTTGGTGCCTGGTGGTTTAGTGAGTAATTCAGGTGCTCCAACTAGATTGAGCTGGTGCAGGTTTATATCCAAGAGGTGGTTGGGGTTTATTGCTCACTTAATGACTCTCAGGGTTGAGTGAGGCTGGTCACTCTTATCTTAACTGTCAGGACCATATTGCCCAGCCACGGGCTTCTATGCTTCTCTTGGGGTAACACGACTGGATGATGAATGAATGATATTTATATTTTGTTATGCTTTGCTCTTGGTGTCGTAGTTATCTTTTGTTTATTCCTGCAGCTGCTTATTTGTGTTTGTGTTGTTCCAGTACTGTTTGTCATATCTAAACTCAGATCTAGGCTTTTTCCTTAATTTTGGGAGAGTATGTTATTTCAGCTAGCTGAAAGAGAGAGAGAGAGAGAGAGTGTGTGTGTGTGTGTGTGTGTGTGTGTGTATTTGTGCAGGTGGGTGGGTGGATACGAACGTACTTGCTTATGCATGCACGTATGAGAGAGAGAGAGTGAGATTACCTTATTTCTTTCTTTTAGTTATGTCAGGGTTGCTGGAGAGGGATACCTTCTCATGGAAGTACCGTACCAATATAGCGTGGGGTCAGAGCTACTGTGCCTAGTTGTACAAGAGTTGCTCAGCTCCTTAATCTCCTGAAAGAAGAGTGGTGAAGTGCAGAAAGGGAAAGTTCAACCTACAGTCCACTGGGTTCAGATTTCAGATGATCCTGGGGCCACAGAAACAGTAGTTATTTCAGAGCTATGAAGTTGCTTTAGTGGAGGTGAATCATTTGTTTTTTCTCATTCCTTGATTATTTTCGTACATTATGGTTAGCTGATGAGGCTTGTTGGCATCCCAAGGTGAAAGGTATTAACTGAAATTACCTTTGTAACCAGTTCCTGTTGGCTGGGTTGGGCAGGCATCCCAACCTTGATTTTCTTCTTTAACTCGTTGATCCTTAATGTCCCTCTTCTTCATTCTTGTTGTTACCAGACAATTTTATTCAACTTAAGAAAAGCCTGTAGTATTGAAAGGGTTTATTAAGACTACATATGACTCATCTAATTTGAAAATTCTCTCATTTGCTAAATAAAATTATCTGGAAATAGAAACAGAAAGAATAAAATTACAAGAAGTTTTGGGTCTCAGTGGTTTACCGCTAATTTGCCTGGCTTCTTTTCCTCTAAGTTTTTTGTGTCCCCTTTACAGTTTTTACATGCAAGTGATTAATGTTGTTTGGAGTAGATATTGCCTAGATTGTATCATCTTAGTTTGCAAACTGTGTAACCTGGCAGGTGAAACCATTATTTGCCACTGGACACCATGTTATTAAGGAGAGTTTGATAGGACCCTTTACATCCTGTCAGATGTTCACTACTCTGTTGAGTAGAATATTACATTTGTTCCTTCTTTAATTGCCTCAGTTCAGATTAACCTTAGCATTTTGTAGCTTAGCTATGCATTCTTACTTTGAGTGATCCTCATAATAATAGCAGTCTACCTATCTATCTATCTATCTATTGCCAGATGCCACAATCCCACAAGGTGTATCCGTTTGTCTTCGAGTTACTGTAGTTGCTTTATGGGAAGGGGCTCTAACCTACTGCCAACCCACTTGTTGACACATAGGGAATGCATATGGGTTGCCACCCAGTGTTGTAAATGGTTTTCTGGCTCGCATTGGGCTTGTTGATGATACTAAAAATAATAATACTGTACTGTAATAATGATAATAATAATAATAGTAATAATAATAATAATTATTCATTCATTCATTCATTCATCATCCAGTCCTGCATTGCCCCATGAGGAGCATAAGAGTCTGGGGCTAGGCAAGCTGGTACTGACATTTAAGATGAGAGTGACCAACCTCACTTATTTCTGAGTGGCATTATGTGAGCAGTAAACCCCAGGCACTCCATGGATATAAACCTGCACCTGCTCAATCCGATCGGAGCGCTGTAATTACCTACTAAACCACCAGGTGCCAAAATTTGGTTATATGGTTGCCACCCAGCCTAGAAAATGGTTTCTTGGTGTACAGGAAACCATTTGGCTTGTCACTCAGTGTAGAGTCACCCACAGGCAGAAGGAAGAGGAAAAAACAAAGGAAAGAAAGACAGAAAAGGGAGTGTAAAGTCACCCATAGGCGGAAGGACGAGGAAAGAATGAAGGAAAGAAAGACAGACGAGGATGGAAGGAAAGAAGGATGGAGGAGAGGAAAGGGCAGACACCCAAGAGCACTACATCCAGTGAGTGGATGGTGAGCGCCCCCACCTAGTGATAATAATAATAATAATAATAGTAGTAATAATCTGGTCTTTGTTTCTCAGAAGTGCCAGTTCTTCCTAAAGAATTCATACCGTAAGTGCTTAGCACTTATTTACACTTTTACAGTTACAAGAATTGTGACCACTCGTATACAATACAGACTTTAATAGCAAAAAAAAAGTGACAGTAATTAAATCCTCTTTATTGTCCATCATAATACCTCTCCTTAAATCATAGCATCTTGACAAGAGAAAGGCTTTGAGCTGCCCTTCAATAGATTCAACAGAAGTCAGTTACCTCATGAATAATGGGAATTTATTATGTAGCCTAGGGACTGTGCAAAAGAAAGACTGATCATAGAAAAACAACTGATTAAAAGCTGCTGGCTCATCAAGGCGCAAGGAATCATCTTCACTTCTTAACATCACACCCTGATGTCCTGACTGAAGTTTAAATAAACAGCAAGATATTTTGGTTTGCCAAACTTAAGACTCTTGAAAATTGTAAGATGTTTTAAATTCATTTCTAGCCTTTACTGGCAACCAGTGCACATCAGTTAGTTAGAAATGATGTGGTCAGGGTTCTTGAGGAAGGCCAAAGATAAGCCTTGCTGTTCTGTTCATCACAGACTGAACCATCGTTAACCCGCCACGTGCCAGTGCCGTTTTAAAACGGTCTGACATAATTCCGCAGCCAGTGCCAGTGCCATTTTAAAACGGTTTAATATAAAAAAATCACTGTGACCGCATTTTTCAAGATTCGCAGGTAAAAATTGGCAAGCATGTATGGTAACTGTTCTTCTACCATCCCCCAGGCTGTCAAGGCCATACACACACTTCCTCCCCCCCTTACACTCACTCTACCTCACTCTGCCTGTGTGCCTCACCCAGTGCTCTACATAGTGAAGGCATTTTGTAAATATTTTCATGTAAGTGTAAGTTACAAATATTTTCATGTAAGTGTAAGTTGCAAATATTTTCTTGTAAGTGTAAGGACTACATAGTGAAGTCAGGTTGTAAATACCGTCTTGTAAGTGCCAGGACTGTATGTAATGAAGTCAGGTTGTATCTATCTTCAAGTAAGTGTAAGATAATGCCTTCACAATGAGAAAGACATGCAAATTGTGATAGATGTTGAAGTAATAAGTAATCAGAAAAGAGTGTACTGAACATTGCTATACCTTCCCAGCATAAATACCTGAGTATACCTTACATAGAAAATGGCTTTCTTTCACCTATGTGGTGAGCGTGAGAGAGCGGCTGTACCTGTATACGAGTATGCAGGATTCAATAAAACCCATTTCGGAGCCTCTTTGAGCATTTTAATGGTGAAATTCGTTGTTTCCACATCAAAATCTATCATTTTAGCCAAAAAAAAAAAAAAAAAAAGTAAAAAAATGGCTGGCACTGGGGCGACCCCTAGGGCTAAAAATAGCTGGCACGCGGCGGGTTAATAGATTATTCAGGTGGTCAGGGCATATCAAGTTAAAATGCAGCAACTGACACGAGACAAGACCACAACATGGACCTGTGTTAGGAGGCAACATCCATTCAGCAGCTGCTTTACAGAGTACCTGTACAGGTTTCTGATGTGCATATTACAACCTCTGACATAATTAGTTTTGAATCAAAATAGACACCCAAGTTTAGGACAGTATTAGCTGGAAGAAGTTATGACTCATCAGTCTTCAGAGTCAGGGTATTATCAATATCACCACCCCTTCTGTTTCTGTGAATAATGATGATTTCTGTTTTACCATCATTCAGATCCTCCTTGCTCTCCAGATTTAAATCAGTCATCGGGGATTCCAGTTTGTTCATGGTATCATTAATATTTGTCATTTTAACATAAAGCTGAGTGTCAGCAGCAAAAAAAATTATAGGGCACATCATGTCCATCAGTTAGAGGCTGTAAACTACTCAAGTAAACTGTGAATAGAACTGGACCAAAAACAGATCCTTGAAGAACTGAACACGAGTAAGTGATGTCCACAACTACTCTCTGAGAACTGTCAGTCAAATATGATTTAAGGAGTTAAAGAGCATCATTATAGGCACCATGAAAATGCAGGTCATTTAGCAATAGTTCATAATCTAATATGTCAACAGCAGCAGACTGATCCAACAGAACCAAGACAAAGGACATCTCACTGCAAATATTCAGAACCAAGTTATCATGAATCAGTTAGTGGAGTTTTTGTTGAGTGGTATTTCTTATATGTCGACTGAACGGGAGGAGCAACAGTTTCGTTCCACTAGTAGTGTGGGTTGATCTAATGTCTGCTCAATAATCATGGAAAAGTATGACAAGTTTGTGACAGGATGATAGTTTAACATGCTCTCAACATTGAGACCAGACTTCTTAAGTAGGTGCTGGAGCAAGACACATCTCATGGACTGCACAAAGTTCCCTTCTAAGAAGTATCTGTTCACTATTTTATGAATAAAGTTTACTGCATGTTTGTACATATCTAGCACCTGTGACACATTCAGTGGATCAAGTGGGCAGCATGTTTTATAAAGATTTCTCACATAACGGTGTACCTGTACTTTATTTGGTAAATTCCTTTCCTTATGCAACCAAGGTGTACAGTAATCTGCCTGTACTTAATATCCTGAACTTTCATATTGTTTCAGATGATTTGTAAGCTCCCTGAGCAAGATGCCTTGATTCAGAGAATTCCAGACATGCAAAAAGCTGTTTCTATTGCCTTACGAGGCATCCAAGTCACACACAGGTGAGAGCAAGATACATACAATTAGTGTTACTGGTAATCCGTAATCCCTTCTGCCTGAGGGCCTCTCTCCTGGGCTGAATAATATTACTTGACAATAGCCAGAGCGAAATAAAAGGATGTCTTTAGGCAAAAATAGAGATTACACTTCAGATAGAAGATGTGTCTCTTTTGTTGAGTAAGTCTGTGGCATTATCTATAATAATAAGAAAAAAAGACATTTTCAGACAGGAAGGGTTAAGTAAACTCCTTCCCAGCAAAGCTGATATAGAAATGCAGTACAAAAATGTCCAATCTTTTGTTGTATTTTTCTGGTTAATAAAGAAGACTGGCAGACTGTGTAATATGGCAGCTGAAGAAACCTCTTCCCCTCTCCCCCAACTCACTTCATTATTTAAGAAGGTGGTTAGACTACCAGATCACCACCACTTTGATTTGGTACTCCTCTAGTAGTTAATGGGGGGAACTGTCACAACACTGTCATAACCCCTTCAGTTCAGTGATGTCATTAACATTTATTCTTGCCATTACCAGATGATTTTATTCACTCTAGGATAGACTTAGGTAGGATTTGATATAGTCATTGTTAAAACATCACTGCTTGAGATCTTTGCTAAAGTGAATTAGATTTTGGTGGCAGCAAGAATGAAAAGCATAGGACAACATCAAACTGAAGGTGTTAAATTAAGGTGAGAGGAGCTAAAACTCCACATCATTACCATCATCATTAGCAGTCTTCATCAGTCCACTGTAGGGCAAAGTTGGCATTCTCCACTCTGACCTGTTGATTGTAAATCAGATCCAATGTAGCCCGCCATATTTAAGTACGGTATTTCATCCGTTGTTCTTATTCATTGCCTACGTCTTCCCTCATTGCAGTCTCTTACTTGCCACATTATTACCTTAGTTGTGTATCTCTTAGCTGTTCTGCAAACATGAGTGGCCCATGTCCATTTCTGATAATAACTGAGATAATGGTAATGGTGTCATCTACATTTATCTGCTTTTCTGTCCAGGAAGCTTTTAATGTGGGAATACAGAGCAACCCTTTACAGAGCTAGCAAACCCTGATTACCTTAAAAGCAGCCAGGAAAATAATACAGTAATGTCTTTTGTCACATCCCCCACTGTACATTTAGAAGAATTCAGTTTGGAATAATTGAAAGCTAGAATATTGGAAGGCAGGACAAGAAATGATACTGTAACAGTTTATACTGTATAGCTTATGTGAATTATCCCCACCAGTACCAGATTCAGATTTGAAAAATATAAGTGGTGTCATGAGGTGACCTTGAGAGAGAGAAGTTCATTTCCTTTCAACCCGTCACCGTCACCTTTCTTAATTCACCAAGTCACTCGTAGTTTACATTTTAGGTGTACAGTATACTGTATTCATCAGTATTACAGTACTGTTTTCTCGGGAATACATTACATATACTGTATCATAGTATTGTACAGTACTGTAAATCATTTAGTATTGGAAAGTAAAACATACAGCATACTGATAATGGATTACAATTTGTGTTATATATGACGTGATGCAGGGAGTACCAGCCATATGTACTGGTGGACAACTACATTGGCCATCTGAGACGGTTGGTGACTGCACTTGGTGACTACCGGGGCAGAGATGCGTTTCCATCTTCTTGGCCAAGCTCCTTGACTGAACTACAGCTTGTTGTTGAATCGTAAGTACAGTTTGTTTGCACCATCATGGATCCAGTTCACGGTCATTACAGAGCTACAGTTACTGATGACACTATGGACAGATATGGTCTTCATAATTCGCCAATAAGATCATAAGGAGTTGTGGTTCTGTGATGATTGAGACTGTAGCTCTGTGACGGTTAAGAATTGGACGTATGTTGATAAAGAATTTTCACTCAAAATCAGTCCTAGAATCACCTTGTGAAATAAGTGCATCAAGTCATGGGCACCTGTATGTGTATACTTCATAACAAACCCTCATTGTACGATGAACTGGTATATAATGAATTGCTTATACGATGATGAAAATGTTAGGACCTTTCGATATACGATAAAATTTATACTTATACAATTACTATAGTCCTGTATGAAGCCTCACTGCTTGAAATACGATCGATATATTCACTTGTACAAAAGCCCTTGTGCAAGTCCAGAGAAATTTTTTTCCAAGAAACCCTTTGCACTCATCACTGTTGAGAGTGTAGTGTCAGAATGATATTGTGGTGTTGGAATTCAAGCAGCAAGTGAAGTGCTGTAAAGTGAAATAACACCCAGTAAGGTAAGTTGGAAACTTGTATTTAAGTTTGTTGGGTGGGTCACCCTTGGCCAAGAACATATCTCCATTGAACCCATGTTATAATTGACTCGATTCATGATAAATCATTATGCAATGGATTTTTTTTTTAAATGCATCCTCTTCAGAAAACAAGGGCATGCTCTGTGTGTGTGGGGGGGGGGGAAGAGAGTAGACCCTTGATACAGTGAACCTTGATATAATGGATTTCAACGAATGCCTTAGAGCCCACCGAACTTTTGTCAGCTATACTGAACAATGGTCATTAAATGGGATGCATCACACTTTTCCTGTGAATGCCTCAGAGCTCACTGAACTGTTTTTTAGCTATACCAAACAATGGTCATTAAATGGTGCATATTACTAGGCCCTTCTGAACTGAAATGGCCCCCTCCCCATCGTGGTTGCTGAGTTGTAATAGCAGATACAGTACTAGTAATGAAGAAGTACCATGCCAAGAATGTAATAGAAGCTGGAAAAGGGCAAAATTATTAGGCAAGTTAGTGTACATTGGGTATTGCTTTCATTTTAGTATGAACATTTGACATTGTACTTATTTATTTTCAAACATGTGCTTGACTACCCACCTGGTGGGAGGGTACCCATGGATTTAATGAACTTTGAGGTTTGATGAACCTGGCCTGCCCCTAATTAGTTCATTATAGTGAGGGTCTGCTGGATATCTCTGTATCTCATTATCTATCTATCTATCTATATATATAAAATAGGCCTTTATGTATTTTAGGCTGTTTACTGATGATTGATGCTTTCATTCAGCAAGAAGAGTGGCCTCATTGTTCAGTAGACATTATCTGCATTAACTCTTTAAGGCATCTGGCTATAGATATATACTTGAATTGATCCCTTGTAGTACACAGCCATCTTTTTCTACTAGTATTTTGTCAAAGATAGACTTTTATTACTCAAAGGGGTAAGACCAAGGCAACCTTTTAATTTGTTGTCATATCTCTGTGCAAGCAGGTAGCCTATATCATTTAAAGCTGAAAGACCCTGTTGATACGTTATTTTATGTTTGATGACCTAAAGACCAAGCCAGCATGTGTATTTTCACCTGATGGCAGTTCTTCAGCTATTTCTTTCACAAAGCCCTATCCCAAAGGTCCTTGTGCAGGGCCTCATTCTGTCTTACTCAGTCGACCTCTGGGCATTCTTCCCTCCACATTTATACCTGACCCCCTATGGCCAGTCACCCTCTTCCATTCACCATGTCCAAACCATCTTAACCTACCTGTCTGCATAATTTCTCTTTTATCTCGTGCTAGATCTCTTGCAGCACACTAGTCTCAGTTCTGTCATTTAGTGATGCTCTACTCATCCATCTCAACATTCTCATTTCATTGTGATCCAGTCTGCATGTATCCTTTTCTTTCAAAGGTCATGAGTCTCTGCAATATTGCATTATACCTCTGTACATGCATTACATACAGTATATAGAATTGATGAAGTTACCAGTACATATATTTTTTTGAAGATTATTATGATTATCCACTATACCATGTTCCCTTCTTGACAGAGCTGCTGGTCCATTAATGCTGTCTCCCACTGGTCAGATCTTGGCACCATCATCCTGTCCACCTTGGCTGCTTGTTAACTTCATCACAGAAAACATGGACCAGGCCAAGCAAATGATCACCAGTTATGAGAGGTTCGTATACTAGATCATATTGGTTTCTTGGTACTTCTCAACAAGGTGTTCCATTGTTGCTGCTGCTGCTGCTGCTGCTGGTGATGATGATGATGGTTATTATTATTATTATTATTATTATTATTATCATCCATCCATCCATCATTCAATCCTTTGTTGCCTCATGAGGAGCAGAGGAGCCCAGGGTGAGGCAAGTTGGTCCTGACATTTAAGATGAAAGTGACCAGCATCATTCTTCCAAGTGGCATTACGTGAGCAATAAACCCCAACCTACACAGGCTCAATCCAGTTGGAGCGCTGTAATTACCCACGTAACCACCAGGTGCCATAATTTGGTTATATGGTTACCACCCAACATAGTAAATGGTTTCCTGGTGTACATGAAACCATTTGGCATGTCACTCAGTGTAGAGTGACATAGGCAGTAGGAAGGGGAAAGACTGAAGGAAAGAAAGTCGGACAAGGAAGTGTAAAGTCACCCGTAGGTGAAAGGAAGTGGAAATAATGAAGGAAAGAATGGCAGAAGAGGAAGAAAGGACGAGAGAAAAAGGCAGACACCCAAAGCAGCAATATATCGAGTGAGCGATATTATTATTATTATTATTACTGTTATTATTATTATTATTATTATTATTATTATTATTCACTCAATGTAGTGCTGCTTTGGGGGTCTGCCCTTTCCTCTCTTCCATCCCTCCTTTTCTGTCTTTCTTTCCTTCACTGTTTCCTCTTCTCCCTACAGGTGACTTTACACTCCCTCTTCTGTCTTTCCTTCATTCTTTCCTTTTGCTTCTGCCTATGGGTAACTCTACACTAAGTGACAAGTCAAATTGTTTCTTGTACACCAGGAAGCCATTTACTATGCTGGGTGGTAACCATATAACCAAATTATGGCACCTGGTGGTTTAGTGGGTAATTAAGGTACTCCAGTCGGATTGAGCCTGGGTAGGTTTATATCCAAAGGGTGGTTGGGGTTTATTGCTCATATAATGCCACTCAGGGATGAGTGAGGCTGGTCACACTCATCTTAAATGCCAGGACCAACTTGCCTAGCCCCGGGTTCCTATGCTCCTCATGGGGTGACATAGGATTGGATGATGGATGGATGGATGGATTATTTTTCTATATCTATCTATCTATTGCCAGACGCCTTAATCCCATAAGAGGTGGCCACAAACAAATTGCCTCCATGTTGCCCTGTTGCCTGCCATTGCATTGCCCTGCTCCCAGCTAACACCCCTCTCTCTCATATACCTCTCCACTCCATCCCTCCATCTCATCCTTGGCCTCCCTCTCCCTCTCCCCCCCTCCACCTCACTCACATACACTCTCTTCATCAGTCTCTTGCTCTCCATCCTCTCCACATGGCCAGACCACCTCAGTGTGTTTCTCCTAATGCTTCCTATCACATCCAAATCCACGCCACAATGCTCCTTCACTTCCTCATTTGTCAGTCTGTCTCTCCATGTGACTCCACATGGTCCTTTCAAATAACTCATTTCTACTGCTCTCACTCTTGACTTCCGTCCCTCCAACAAAGTCCAAGCTTCATTTCCATACATTAGAGTTGGTATCACAATACTGTCATGTAATAACTTTTTCGCTTCCATGCTCACTTCCCAGTTTCTTATCACTGCTTTCAAGGAACCAACAACCTTTCTTCCTTGTTGTACTCTTTCAAGCACTTCACCCTGTAAACTTCCATCCTTACTCATCACACTACCCAAGTACATAAACACATTCACATTTTCCATATCATCATCATCCAGCTTCACTGTACATTCACTGACTTCACATCTCTTAGAAGGAGGCTAAGCTTCGGTGCCAAGACATTTCTCACAAGTGCAGTGAGAATAACAGTTCATCTTATCACATCCCAAGTTGAGGAGAGAGGTACTGTATCTCCATTGTGCTTGCAGAATTATATAAAATTCTCCTTAAAGACAGTTTGGTTTTGCAGCTGCCTGGCAAAGCCAAGTCAGTGCTACACTTGTTTCCTTCTCATCAAGTGTCCCACCTCATACTGCTCTTTTCTTTCTTTTTCCACTGGTTGTTTTATATGCATTTTCATGCTTATACTGGTGCTCTTCAGCCTGCATTCTTCACTGTGTATTCATATGTTACTTTTGTATATACAGTACTACTTAGGAGTTCATAGGTCTCCTTTTCCTCCCCGTAGCATTCTCTACCTATCACAGCTTATCTTAGGGGGAGGGATGGCAGTCTCCATACATCCCTTAAAGCTTGGTGCACCTAGCATTGCAAGAGGGGATTACTGCAAACAATGAAATCTTATGAAGCTCTTGCTTTCACCCAGAACCATGTGGTAGTTTCACATTATTTGCCACACAGTGAAGTTCTTAGCCACTCTGCTTCTCAGACTGTGACCGGACTGAGATATGCCACCAATCCCAGAGTGGAATTTCAGTACCTGTCACTTCGCTGCAGCTGCACTTGCATGTAATGTTGTAGGACATCTCTTACTATCCAAAGGTGCCTACATGAGCTCTTGTAGACAGATTTTGTACTCTGCAAAAACTGTTTCTGATGCATTTTATTGTTGGTGATTCTTTGATTCTCTTTTACAATGTAGTTTTGAATGGTCAGTTTTTACTTTAAAACTGTGGATGTAAACCCCACATGCTTGGAGAGGAGTGATCAGTTTTTACTTTAAAACTGTGGATGTAAAGCTTCACGCTTGGAAAGGAAGCAAAAGTTATGTTTAAGTAAAGTATAAAACTGACTTTGGAATTTAGAAATGTGAATGCCTGGAACCAATCTGACTTAACCTAATTCAGGGTAGGTAATGCTGATAGGCTAGTTACTAATGTAAAAGTGTAAATCTTGTCAGGATCCGTGGGCAAGAGAAGGTGCTACACAGACGGTGCCAACAAATGCTGGGGCTGGACCTGCTAGATAAGGATGACGCAGTGTTGCCAGCCATGATGCTGGAGTGTCTGGGGCACCTGGAGAATGAGGCACATCGCTTTGCCCCACTTCTCTCTGGGGCACGGGTCTGGATCACTCACTATTATGCTGTCATGCTGGATGGTGAGATTTGTATACCGTGGGACTGGGACAAGGAGACGCTCTGAACGGCATGCCTCACTCTCCAGGTTGGCAGTGCTGTTTAATGTTCCATGTTATATTTCAGGCTCATATGACTTACTTTCCTTATACTGTGGGACTGGAAGCTGGGAATATCACACCTCACTTTACAGTTTAGGAGTATTGCTTAGTGTTTCCCTCTCATGGCTGTAACAACTCTAGTATTTTGCCTCATCAAACACCAGATGATTTTCTTCATTTGAGTGATAATACTTGTATCATTTACCCTCATACTGTTAAGACAGATGCTGGAGATTGATGCCTTCATGTGGTGGCTCTGATAAAACCAGACATCTCAGCTGCCTGGTTATGTAAAAAAGCATCACTCAGCCTCCTCCCTGTCCTCCCAAAGGAGGATGGCAGACTGCTGGAGAAGAGCAACTTTAGCCTACAGTCCATCAGATTCACATTTTTGATAAGCCTGGGGTCAGAAAAACAGCTGCTAAAACAACTCCAACATTCAATTCCATCCAGTGCCAGACAGCTATGTTCATTTGAAGGAGATTCATAGGAGCCAGGGATTATTGGTACTTTCACCAGACCCTTTCATGGTAAGAACAGCTCTGATATTCTGTTGTAGCTAATAACATAATTTTGTCTGCGAGTAAGACATAGTATCATGGAATGTATCACACTTCCATTATACAGTACAGTACTTATTGGCATTGAATTGTAACAGTACACTGTCTTCTGTATATTTTATTTATTAATTTTGAAATATCATATCTGCCTGGTGCAAATCTTTTATCAAGCTGTGGAGTAGTCCAGGTTTTAGGCTGTCAGGACAACAAGAACTAAAGATGGTGCCCTCTCACCTCCTACTTTTATGGCTGATGTGTTAACAAAGTTCCCTGCATCTGTGGAAGCTGCGTAATTATGCCTCTTCAATCCATTGTCATAAAGTAAATGTACTGTATTAATTGAATCTCTGTCCTGACCCTCATTTTCCCATTAAAAACCCTGTATGACTCCAGCTTGCCTACTGATATGCTATCTGAAGATTGCAATACAGAACAAAGAGAGACATAAGACTGTGATATGACAGAGGTTTAATGTAGCAGATACTGTTACAAATGATGCCACCACATGGCAAATTTGAAACATCCTGGAATTTTCCACAGATATCAGTCTGCATTCTTGATTGACAACACCGAATACATTGTGAATGAGCTACGTTTAGGTCAGGCTACAAAATGGAAAAAGCATAAGTAGGATATGAGGGGGTCACTATACATTGAAATTACCTGTGTAAGTTTTAAAGTTTGAATTTGTAATAGCTACTGTATTTGTTAGAACTGATTGATGGATTAAACTATGCCTGTTACTTTAAAACGTGGGCATGACACCACATATGGCTGTAAGTGGGGGTGTTCACCATCCATTTACTTAATGTAGGGTGGCTCTCGGATGACTGCCCTTTCCTCTCTTCCTTCCTTCTTTCCTTCCTTCCTTCCGCTTCTGTCTTTCTTTGCTTCATTCTTTTCTTTTCCTTCTGTGTACAGGCAACTGCACTGAGTGAGTGACAAGTCAAATTGTTTCCTGTACACCAGAATGCCATTTACTGTGCTGGGTGGTAACCACATAACCAAAGTATGGTGTCTGGTGGTTAAGTGGGTAAATAAGGTGCTTCATTCAGATTGAGCCTGGGCAGGTGTATACCCAAGGGGCGGTTGGAGTTAATTGCTCACGTAATGCCACTCAGGGATGAGTGAGGCTGGTCGCTCTCATCTTAAATGTCAGGACCAACTTGTCTAGCCCAGGGCTTTTATGCTCCTCATGGGGCAACACAGGATTAGATGATGAACAAATGAGTGAATGAATTACTGATTATTATTATTATTATTATGATTATTATTATTTATTTATTTATTTATTTTATTTTTAGAGGGGGAGAGAGTGATTTTTGCATCCCTAAAGCTTTTTCTTTGTTTTTTATGTTCATAATACCATATGTGTAAAAAAAAAAAAAAAGTCGTATATACAGTTCAGTAATCATCTTGTGGTAAGGCCAGAGTCACGGTGAAGGCACTCTCTTTGTTTCCAGAACCTGTCGTATGGCTAGTTCTGGATTCACTGTAGCAAAAGTCTCATCAGTAGTGTACTGTATTGCTGATAGTATTGCTTCAGTAATTGGTCACATTCAGTTTAGCTACCTGTCTGGATTCTGGCACCTATGATCCCGATGGGGCACAAAAAGATATTGGATAATTGATTGATGGAATGTAGCTTCAGGAGTTTGCAAACCTTTTCCCTAGCTATTTGTATTATGGGCAAAATATTCCCTTGTTGTCAAAGATCAAACATCAGATGTGACATAGCAGAAAATTATTGTTTTTCATCCCATAGATGTGTTGTAGGGCTCTCAGTAAATGAAAATTGGGTTATAGCATTTTTATATGTTACTGGAAAATATGTCAGCAGTAGGTATATGGTCTGATTAGGGTATGACACCCTATGTTGCATGGTCTTTTGTAGATGCAGTGAGTGTTATTATTTTTTGTAATAACCACTAGGGGAATATACATTGTGCAGAAGAAAAAAAAATGATCATAGCATTAAGTCAAATAGTACCAATATTTTATTCATTCATTCATTCCTCATTTAATCCCATGTTTCCTCATGAGTAGCATAGGAGCTTAGGGCAAGGCAAATTGGTCCTGACATTTAATTTGAGAGTGACCAGCCTCATTCATCCCTGAGTGGCATTACGTGAGCAATAAACTCCAACCACCCCTCGGATATAAACCTGCATCAGCTCAATCCAATTGGAGCGCCTTACCCACTATACCACCGAGCCATAATTTGGTTATATGGTTACCACCCAGCATAGTAAATGGTTTCCTAGTGTACAGGGAACCATTTGGCATGTCATTCAGTGTAGAGTCACCCGTAGACAGAAGGAAGAAGGTAGGAAAAAAGGTAGGAGGAGAAGAAAGGACAGTCACCCGTGAGCAGCAATACGTCGAGTGAATGGATGGTGAGCACCCCCACCTATGGGAGGAATATTTTTAAATATCTGATAAATCAAGGATTTCATATGGAAATGTGAGGGTATCCAGGTAACTTTTTCAATAAAAATTTCCATACTTTATTCAAATCACTGTTCATTAGTTTTAATTGTGCATGCTGTGAATTATTACTGTGCAAGCTTAAACTTGTACTTGTCCTTTTGACAAGAGGAGGAAGGGGTTGCATCACCTTTAGCAAAGGTTTTTTCCTTGGCCTCACCATTCTGGGATTCCAGGACAACTTTAGTTGGTTTCCTTGGATCCTGGGATTTCCCGGTGCAGCTGAAGAAGAGGTCATTAGATGCAAAAATTTTAATAGATTTAGTTCATTAGCATTAATTTTTGTTCACTACTGTGTGTACTGGTAATGCATAGTACTTATGGATTCACTTGTTATATAATGGAAATCAGGTACTGTATACAGTAATGTATAAGATTACTGTACTGCACACATATTAGAGTATGATTTATGAGTATAATGTATTCATACTGTTATAAGAAAAAAAAAAAAAATTAACAAAGAAAAGCAAAATTAGCTCTTTATCCCCTGTTAACTTAAGGAAAAATATCCATATGACATTCAGACCTGAAGAGGGTAACTGAAGTTTTCTTTAACCTCTTCAGTCTGAGCTGAATATAGTGTAATAATTTGGCATTAGCCATGCCGAAGTGAAAAATGCAACTTCAGGCTGAAGGGTTTAATTAAGGGTTTATAACTCCATCAGTGTCAAGATATATTTTCTGAACCTGAATACTATACAGTAGTTAGCATTTCTGTAGTAAAGATTTGCTGGAGTTAGGGGGTGATGAATAAGTGTCTTAGGAGTTGTATTATACTCATCCTCCTGCAGATATTGTAAAAAAAAATGCTCATAGTATACTGAAGCATCCTAGTACTGTACTGTAATACTATAGCAGTCATTTGGCTGCATGCAAGATTCCAAAGAAAAATACTGTACTTAGTACTGTTAAAAAAAAAAAAATGTTAAGTCACTAGGAATCATCTACCACACTGTAACTGTTAAATATTGTATTGTCATGGTGCTAATGAGAGATTGTACAGCATATAAATACATCAGTTAATAGGTATAAGATATTACTATTACAGTGGCAGGTTGATGTAGTCCTAAGCAGGTATTATAGCTTTAATGTCATCATCCAAGTTAGGGCTTCTTATTATATTTTTGTTCCATTTTCCTTTCATGGTATAATTTATAAAGCTACTATCATGTCCAAAGGCCTCAGACAAACCCTTGTTAGCACAGTGTCCAACCTTCCATATTCTTCCCAGAAAGTTTCACAAAATATCATCCATCATATTTGACAGGGAAATTTTTATGAACATTTGATTGTGATAGTCCAGGGGATGTTTCCTTACTACCAGCCTACTAGAGGTAGAGTACAGTATTTGTATCAAATATGTCTGTGCCTTATGTGCAGTTGTTTAATCAGAGATTTACTGGAGGTTTTTCTGTCATGCAAAAAGCTGCTCTGGGGCATAGGTTGAAACTGTATCCTGTAAGGTTTAGGGCTACAGTGACATAGCCTTGGACCCTGACTCCTTGAAGGAGACAGCATAGCACAAGATATTTACTGCCACATTTTGCTAGTTGATATTCTGCTATATGAGCTGTATATTTTTCATTTATAAAGGCTTGAACATGCATGTGTCAGCCTTGGTCACCTAATAGTGACTCTCCATGGTGTTCAGTTTCTGGCAGCCTCCATATTAAATCCCTTATCTTTGAGATCACACTCGATGATCTCATCCCAGGTCTTTCATGGTCTGCCTCTCACGACCTTACCCTCGACATTCACACTTCTCACCTTCAGCACCCAAATTTCATCTTTCATCCTCTCACCATGCCCAAACTCTTTTACTCCTCCTCTTTGCAACACTAATACATTCAAGTTCCATACTTCCTTTCAAATTTTTAATTACAGTCCTAACCCCTTGAGGCCTATCATTCAAGGATGCACTATACATTCATCCAATCATTATTGTTTCTGTATATTTGAACCTACAAATATCCTCTTCCTTTACTGCCCAGATCTCACTGTATCTTTTGATTGTATGATATAAAAATAATTAACTGATGAGGCATTAAAGAACTGGATCATGGATGGATGGATAAATACCTGTAAATAAAACAATATCAGGTTTGTAACAGAGATTGACAGTTGGTGTGCATTAAACAGTGGAACCAGACAAAGGAGCAGTATCATATCAGTGCTTTGCTTCACTTCACATGGTCCTGTTTAACATACACTAAGGGCACCCTTTGCTCAGACTACAGCACAAGATAATATCTGTAACAGTTTTAAGCAATGAAAGGTATACTGTACAGCACACCCTTGTTATATCAGTTTACGATCGTTCACTTATACGATCAATAAGAATTTAGGACCTTTTTTATTTTAATATTTTTCACTTATGAAATTGCTGTGATGCTTGGTTTCCCATTATAGGATCGTTTTCATGTTTATACAATCGTCACCACCCAGTTCGTTATACGATTGTTTTTCAGAAAATGCATCCCAGGTGGAAAGAAGGTCTTTTTGTAGTTGACTTAATTTCCACATTTACATAGATTGGCCAGTTTTTGTGAAAAAATGGCAGCATTGTTTTTATACATTCTTTGGTAAAATAGGCAAATGGGACCAAACCAATATTACAATGATAATCACACCGTGTTCAAAATGAGCATAATGCAGATTACCTCCATAAGTACAATTGCTCTCATGTTTTTAGTTTTAATATAAAGAGCATCATGGAGTGCTGTTTGCTTGTCTGATGAACGTGGTCATCATAGGGTGATGAAACATGGAAATGGATGGAGAGGGTAGGGGCACATGCTCCCCTTGACTCAGTCATTTTGTGACTGGGAATGGTGGTATACTGTACAGTATTTAGTAAAGCTTAAACCAAGACTAATGAAGAAAATGTAACTGATTATTTGTATTACTTTGCAGAAGAAAGGAAAAATATTCCTTTTACCTGTATCAAACATTAACAGAATGAAGTAGTTTATTGGGAACAATTTATGTCGTGTTTTTGTTGCATGCTGAAAATGATTTAATGTTTTGTCATTATATTTTTAACTTGTTGAAACCAATGGTACATTTTATATATTGTCTGTCGTGTAATCTATTGATTTTATTCACTTAGGAGAGACTTTCTGAACAGGAGGGGTTTAAAATGCCTTTCATTAACCCTTTCACTACTAATGTGCTCTATTCTGAGTTAAATCATCGGGATATAACAAGAATAAAATTGAATACTTGATCAAATTGCAGGGGTTAATTATCATCCAGATCTTTCCCAGCGAAATATTGGGTGAGGTGCTGGTTCAAGCATACATGTAATGATATAAGATTTTTTATTTGCACATTTTCTTGGAATCTGAGCTGCACTATCATTAAGATTGCAAGGATACTGAACTGTACATAAATTTTAGTAAAAGTTTCATTCATCATCATCATCCAATCCTACATTGCCCCATGAGGAGCGTAGGAGCTCGGGGCTAGGCAAGTTGGTCCTGACATTTAAGATGAGAGTGACCAGCCTCACTCGTCCCAGACTGGCATTACGTGAGCAATAAACCCCAACCACCCCTGGGATATAAACCTCCACCATCTCAATCCAATTGGAGCACCATAATGACCCACTAAACCACCAAGTGCCAAAATTTGGTTATATGGCTACCACCCAGCATAGTAAATGGTTTCCTGGTGTGCAGGAAACAATTTGGCTTGTCACCCAGTGTAGAGTCACCCACAGGCAGAAAGAAGCGGAAAGAAAGAATGAAAGAAAGACAGAAGAGGGAGTGTAAAGTCATGCGTAGGCAGAAGGATGAGGAAAGAATGAAGGAAAGAAAGACAGAAGAGGATGGAAGGAAAGAAGGATGGAGGAGAGGAAAGCGCAGACACCCGAGAGCAGCACTACATCGAGTTTCAATTACCATTAATCTGTTTTGTCAGCTATTATCTGATTCAGTACAGTATTTGCCAGGGAGTCCTAGCCAAGTGAAATGGTGTATAATAATTCTGTTTTGTGTTGATGATAGGCTATTGTAGTTGTCATTTTACTCAGTCTTATTTTTAAACTCTTGCTACCTTCAGCTGAGTTTACTGAGCTTAGGAGAGAAATCAAGTTGTGAAGTGGTTAATGGAGACTGTCTTTAACCTTGTAACTACAAATTGTTTGTCTAGAATTTAACAGAATTGTTGAGGTGACACAAAATAAGCTGAAAAATACATCACTGAATTCCAGGGCTTAGCCATATGAGACAACTCTTTGTCCCTGATAGCACTGATATATCAAAAAAACCTAGAGCCTCCTTTTGTGTTTAAAGAGCAGTGTATTAATGCACTGCCCGTCTCCGACCTGAAATATGAAAGGGATGTTTGTCTTGCCATCAGACCACCAGGTGTCTGGTTACAATAGCATTATAGCCATAAAATCCAGCTATTACCCCTGGAATTAAGGACTAAAACAGTTATTTTGGTTTTGTTTAATGTTTAACTTGAAGCACAATGTGGCAGTGCTGTTGTATTTTAGCTTAGAAGTAAGGTAATCACTAAATATATTTAATATATATGTAAATCCAGTATGGAGTACAGTACATACATTATTCATAGAAATCACTTAATACTAATATTATTTTTATTTTCGTTGGGAAATTCCATCACATGTATGTTCATTAATGCTGCTGAGGTAGGGATTGCTATTATCTTGTGAGGAAAATAGTTGTTTAGGGGTTAAAATCCTTGAAACTCAATATTTTGTAATGAAAAATATATGATTATGATGACCACCATTTAATTGTAGTTACTACCAAATACTGTATTGCTATATAATGTAGAGGTGACTGTTGCCATCCAAAGGTAGACCTAGGTGTCAGCTCTATGTAGTTATGCAGGAAAATGGAAACATGTCAGCTATCAAGCATGTTTGATTGTAGAGAACTCTAAACAAGTAGTATTTTTGAGCTTTTTAATTACCTCTGTGACTGAAAATGAAGAGGCGAAATTCTTACTCCTGTTAAGCTTGCCTAGATGAACAAAAAACTAATGGGAAGAGCTTAATGAAACTTTTTGATGTTCAAGTTGACCCAATGGAATTATTTACATATTGATGGCATTAATTGCTTTACATTAAGAGACATGGGCATAATGGTAACATCAACTGATCACCTGCTCAGGATGGTGAAGCACAGGTATGTGCTGTATTGAATGTACTTTCACTTCAAGTTCATGTCAAATAATTGTTTTCAGTTTAAGAAATTCATATAATTGAAAAGGTAAATGCAGTGGTTGGTGCATACCAGGAATTCCAAAATCAGGTCAGTGCCTGGCAAACTGATTCAACTGAGGGAACTTTTTCCCATTGAAAGGGTTATCTGTCTTGCATTGTCGTAATTTAAGAATATGAACAGTGTATTGAAGTCTTTCATATAAATTTAGTGGCTTGTGTGTAGTTCGTAGCCATTCTTAGTGCCTCTTGATGAGTTTCATGTTATGAGCGAGATAATGTGTATCATGATGAGCATGTGTATGTGGACTCCACTTAAGCAGGGGTGTAATGAGATGAAGTTCTCACAGGTAAAATGCCATGTGTGTAACTAAACTAATCATGCATTAGTAATGTTGCTCATACTGTAGGTTGTTATGTAAACAGAAAAATACCTGTATTGTTCTGCAGTAATTGTATAAAGTATTAAAATTTTATGATATCTTGGTTTATAACCTTTATTTACATGGTAACTCAAGGCATGGAAAGAGTCTCCTTATGGAGCCACCATTGTTGTAGGCTAACTTGTATTACCAGTATGACAATGAGAATGCTACATAACCAAACTCTGTGTCATTTGCTTGTCAGTGCTGACATGATTTATACTTTAAAGATGGACAGTAGTCTATATATCTATCTATCTCTTGCCAGATGCCATAATCCCGTAAGGGGTGGCCATTTGACTTTAAGTTATTGGTTTTACGGGGAGGGGCACTAACCCTCCACCAACCCACTTGTTGACATGTAGGGAGCACGTATGGGTTGGTTATATGGGTACCACCCAGCGTTGTAAATGGTTTCTTGGCTTACAGGAAACTATTTGGCTTGTCACTTAATGTAAAGCCACCTGTAAAGGAAAGAAAAGCAATAAGAAGTGACAGGAAAGATGGGAGATGTAAGAAGAGAGGAGGGCAGGCACAGAAAAAGAATGATAAAGGCTAAGGAAGAAGTAGGCAGCACTACATCAAGTGAGTGCATGATGGTCGCCAATAGTCACTATAATTATAGTGACTTCAGGTTAGGTTGCCACTCTTTGTCAGTGATTCCAGAAAGTTTGTAGAGACTCCAAAATACTGATGAAAATATACAGCATTCTGGAGAGGTTAACATCACTAACTGCAAAGCTGCTAACCTGTTAGTGCCTGGGTTTTAATCCTGATGTGGCCAGTAGACATCACTTGACTCAGGAGTTCATCCACCCTTTGTGTAATTAGTAGATAAAATGAGCACCTAGGATAACACCTTGGTAAGGTAACAATGGTAACCTGGATATACTGGACTGTGGCCATGTCAAGTAGCATACTGTGTGAATAACCCACCACAGGCTCAAAGACCTAAGTAATTGAAGTTAAGTGCCTCAGTGCATTTTTCTCCACCAATTCCTTTACCTTTTGAGTCAAATGATAAGCACTGTTATGATTATTTTTAGTACTGTATTACTGTTAAATGTGCAATGAGGCAGAAAGTAGAATGACATAGGGAAGGAAGCTGGCTGGTATTATGAAGGCTTTAATACTAAACAGGTGTGAATGTGAGACTGTAAGCGAGAGGCACCCTGCAGAGCTTTAGAGATAAATGGTGTATAACAAAAGGATGACTTGCATAACTTCATAAGCAGAGGCATGGTGTTGGTGCATGTTGATGACAGTGCCCCACTGATTTTGTATGAGTTTTATAGCTGTGGAATGGGAATCATGGGGGCCATGCTTACCTATAATCTAACAAACATTATGGCTTCCATGCCTAGGATTTTGTGGCTGTTTCCTGTGTCCGCATAGTAGATGTTGTGGGCGCCAGTAGTTTCAGCTTAGGTGTGAAGGGCTTTCAGTTTTCTATTCCCAGATGCCATAATCCTGTAAGGGGTGGCCATTTGACTTTGAATTATTTGTTTACAGAGAGGGGCACTAACCCTTCACCAACCCACTTGTTGACACATAGGGAGCACGTATGGTTTGGTTATATGGTTACCACCCAGCGTTGTAAATGGTTTCTTGGTTTATAGGAAACCATTTGGCTTATTACTCAATGTAAGGCCACCTGTAAAGGAAAGAAAAGCAATAAGAGTGACAAGAAAGATGGGAGAAATAGGAAGAGAAGAGGGCAGGCACAGAAAAAGAATGATAAAGGCTAAGGAAGAAGTAGGCAGTACTACATCAAGTGAGTGGATGATGGTTGCCACCACCTACCACAAATCCAAATCATTCAACCATGTAAGGCTGACCCACCCATGGACAAGGAGATGTGAGGGTCAAGGGGTTGAGGAGGAGAGTTGTAGGTCTGAGAGGGTGTTGGGGTTAGGGTACTGGAGCTCTACAGGGAATTGCTATGGTGTGAAATGCTCTAAAATTGTTTCTTTATCTCTAAAGCTCTGCAGGGTGCCTCTCGCTTACAGTCTCACATTCTTTGAAAGCAGTGATAAGAAACAGGGAAGTGAGCATGGAAGTGAAAAAGTTACTACATGACAGTATTGTGATACCAACTCTAACGTACGGAAGTGAAGCTTGGACGTTGTTGGAAGGACACAAGTCAAGAGTGAGAGCCGTGGAAATGAGTTATTTAAGAGGAGCCTGTGGAGTCACATGGAGAGACAGGCTGACGAATGAGGATATAAAGGAGCGTTGTGGTGTTGATGTGGATGTGATAGGAAGCGTTATGAGGAACACACTGAGGTGGTTTGGCCATGTGGAGAGGATGGAGGGTCAAAGACTGACGAAGAGAGTGTATGTGAGTGAGGTGGAGGAGGAAAGAGGGAGGGGGAGGCCGAGGATGAGATGGAGAGATGGGGTGGAGAGGTATATGAGAGAGGGGGGTGTGAGTTGGGAGCAGGGGAGTGAAATGGCGGGGGACAGGGCGACTTGGAGGCGATTTGTTTGTGGCCACCCCAAACGGGATTGAGGCGTCTGGCAATAGATAGATAGATAGAAAGAAGCTATTGCTTGTGCTGCCCAGGTCCTATATTCCTCTTCTGGGGTGAAGGAGGATTTGAGTGCGAGGGATGAATGGGGGCTTAAAGTACTGACTGGGAGGTAGATTCACATGAGCTACAGTGCAGTTTCCTGCATTTAGTCACAGCTCCCATGTGGTGGTGGCTTGAAGCACCTGTTGTGTCATGGACATCCAGGCTGCACAACTTTCTTGGACCATTGCTACAGTTGTCCAGTTCGGTTAGGTTCTTGTTGAATAACCCCAGTCTGTCTGGCTGAGCAGACCCATCAACTGCAGGCCAGCAACCACCCTTACAAGGCTGACCCGTGCAGTGAAATAATGTTCCTTTGTGGCCGACAGCACCTCAGCACAACGAGGCACGGGAGAGTGTGGCAGTTAGTTTCTGGATGGACGCTGCGCTTAGATCTCTACCCCCAGTTAAAAGCAGTACCATAGCAGGCTTCATGTCACCCCGTAATTTGGTTATATGGTTACTTCGGTGTAAACAGCAGCATAGTTTTTCCAAGGCCATATAGAAGCACTTGACATAGGGTATGGACAGAGGTGCTGTCATAACTTTAGTAGCCATATTTCTTGAGTAGAAAAGAGGTTTACTGCGCCTTTGACACCACCACATGAGAGGCTTCTACTAAAGACAGTCATTTTGCATCAAGGGTAATCTTCCTGAGTGGATTCACTGCTTTTTAGCTCAAAGACACCAGCGTGTAATAGTAAACCAATTGGCATTGACGAACAACCTTAATAGCTAGGCAATATAGAATAGTTACCACTAAATAAATTTTTTTCTCTCCGTAACAATCATAGTAGAAAACGAAAGAAATGATATATTAAAGGAGTAGCTAAGCCAAATACTATAGTGTCTACACAAATCTTTCCTGTTAACGTTAACTACCTTCTGTCAAGTAACAGAATGGTATGAGTGGTTACACATAATCTTAACTAACGACTGTGAAAAGACAGTTGTGTACCGCTAAACAAAGCTAAAGTTAACATAAATATAATATGTCCTTGTGGCTAACGAGCTACAAGAAAATATACAGTAAATTATTATTAATAGAATATTAATTTCTATTTATAGTGTAATGATAAGCCTAATAAGAGTGGAATCTATGCATTCGGGAGGCAAGTACTTATTAACCAAGGACAGGTATCTGTGGAGACACAAACGAGAAGTCGAGATTGTACCGACCAGCAAATGGCGTGTTGCGAAATAATCAGAAATACGAGTGTGTAGTGAAATTGGTACTGGAGAAGTGATTAACAGAACTTCTATAGGTGGTTAAGATGGCTGGACAAAGGAAGGAATGTGAAGAGTGTGGGAGGAAAACAAAATGAAGAGAGTGTAGGCCGGCGGATTGAGGTATGTGGATATGGCTATTCACTTATTGCTGCTTCTTGCTTCACCGTTATCCCATCCTTTTTCAGTGTCTGCCCTCTTTTTCTTGTTTCTCCCACCTTTACTTTCAGGTGGCTGTACAGTGACAAACCTAATGTTTTTCTGTAAAATAGGAATCATTTACAGCGCCAGGAATCATTACCGGTACAGCGGTGGGTGGTAACCATATAACCAACCCATGCGTCTTCCCTGTGTGTCAGCAAGTGAGTTGGCGGAGGGTTAGTGCCCCACGTCGTAAAACAGGAAATTCAAAGACAAATGGCCACCCTTTATACCGGATTATGGAGTCTGGCTATAGATAGTTTTTTTTTTTTTTTTTTTTTTTTTTCTCCTCGCCCCATTTTTCTTTTTGTTAAAAGATAGTCAGACTGCAGGAGAGCTCTCCTTAACAGATTATGAAAGCTTTTTACAGTGATATTTAAGTTCTGGTTAATTTTGAAAAAAATGTTAGTTAATTTTTATCCTGCTTAGGTTCTCATTCAGAACATAAAGGAAAATATCATTATTATATACGAGAAGAATGTAAATATCACAGAGTGCACAGGATAATTCTGTGAACAGGCAGTGAGGAAAAATGTATGAAATTTACAAGATCCTTCCTCGGTTATAATTGTACATGAAGACCTAGACATGCCGTACTCCCTCAATTATCTGACGTAATGGAGCCAAAGGCATCTCAGGGAAGTGGCAATATCCAGATAATGAAAATATCCTCCCTGCTATAGCCAGACCCCACCAATACCCAACCCCTAACCTGTCTATACCACACCTAACCTATTTGTACAGTACCTCTGCTTACTTTGGCAGTGTTTTCCGGTCATTCAGGCATATTTAGACATCAGAACACACATAGGAATATCCAGAATAATTTTAAACAAGAATATGATGCAAAAAAAAATACATTGAAAACCAAAAAACACGCTGCTGTATTTACAGTACCCCTCCTAATTTTGGCACTGTTTTCAGGTCACTCCGCCATATTTAGTCATCAAAATACACAGGAATATCCAGAATAATTTTAAACACCAGGAAAACCATAAACAAAAAGCATTAAAAACCATAAACCACCCTTCTTATAGGCTACACAATTGTATGTGCAGTACCCCTCCTAATTTTGACACTGTTTTCTGGTCAGTTTGCCATTTTTTGACATCAAAACACACACAAGAATATCCAAAATAATTTTTAACCAAGAAGACTATAAAAAAAAAAAAAAACTAAAGTTTCCTGCCAAAAAAATTTGATTGGGGTACTTACCACCCAGTGCACAGCAGACAAACTTTGTAACCCGCACACCTCCAGCAGGTGTACAATAGTAGTAGTAGTTGTTCCCTAGGTAGTCTGGCTGAACAGCCCTGAGTCCCTAAGGAAGGCCATGGCCGAGACTGGGCTTTCCCACGGAGCTATCAAGGAGTGTATGTTGTGTTGTTGGCTTAGGTGATTGTGTGCAATGCAGTCTTCCATAATGTGCTTCATAGTATGGAGTGCTGTGTTGTGTCCTGGACAGGCATCAACGACGAAGTCATCCAGCCTCTTCTGATAACTCAAGAGGGCTGGAAGATGCCCACATCTCAGCCTGGCCAGGTGGACCCTGTCCTCACGAGGGAGATAGGATTCAGAAGGGTGGATATCAGGAGGCTGTGGATGCAGCTGTGTGTTGTCTTTAAGTGACTGAATGGAGCAGCGAGTGATTTGAGTATGGATATGCTTCTGGAAGCTGGTCTGAGGGGGGAGAGATGACAGTATTTGTGTAAGATATCATGTGCTGGATGTTGTTTTGATGTTCCTTGGTGTGTGTGGATGTGCTGCCATGTAGTGTAGTGGATGGTGTGGGTTTGTGGAGGCTGCGGCGAGAATTTGGGTGCCTCTCGGGTCTAGATGATCCTTGACTTTGAGGACTTTGGTTTCTTGGTGTAGGTGGTCTGTGGATGTAGTGGCTGTGCAGCCTGTGATTATTTTGGGGGCCTTGTTCTGTATGTAATAACCGAACTGAAACTTAACAGATTAATCACACTCTCCTGGCCGAGATTCGATCTCAGGCCCTTTGCGCTTCATAGGCGCACATGTTACCACTGAGCCAAAGAGAGGATCCTCCCGCTTTGCCTTTAAGCAGCGCGGGATTTTATACACCCCATTACATCACACTTTTCTCCTCTTGGTGATTAATTTGGTCAGTTTTGAACACATGTAGTAGCGAAGCTCATTGGAGGCCACCATAGGGGGTGCTGCGGACAACACCGGACAGCTCACCCCCGGGATGTAAGGCTTAAGACGCTCTCAACAACATCATTGCCCCCTAAGCCTTGCTTCACATACCACACCACTGCCAACCAATGTACGGTAATAACTGAAGTGAAACTTAAAATGATCACACTCTCCTGGCCGAGATTCGATCTCAGGCGCTTCATAGGCACGCACGTTACCACTGAGCCAAAGAGAGGATCCCCCCGCTTTGCCTCTAAGCAGCGCGGGCTTTTATACACCCCATTACATGTGGAGCGATGTGTTTTAGTGAGCTTAGAAGCCCAAGCAGGGCTTGCATAATTCATCACTGAACATATACTGTACGGTATATTGTTTGTATACTGTGGTGGTGGTTTCTTTGTTGTGTCCAAATGTTGTATGGGCAAGTGATCTCAAGTCACTGAGTCCTGATGTTAATTTATCTTTAATGTTTATGATGTGTTGTTTAAATGACACTGATGTAGTGTATGTTACACCAAGGATTTTGGGTGTTTGTGTTTGTGGTAGGGGAGTGTTGTTTATGATGAGGTGTGGAATGTGACTGGGTTGTGCTGTCCAGTTTGTGAGAAGTGTCACAGTATATTTGGCTGGGGCTATTTTGAGCCTGTTTGTGGTAGACCATTCCAGTAGCATGTTGAGGTAAGGTTGGAGGATGTGTGCGGCTGTGTTTGCTTTTTGGTGTGTACATGTAAGGGCTATGTTGTCCGCAGAGGAAGCTATATGTATTTGTGGTGTGTGGGGTGTATGTTGTGCATGTATAGGTTAAAGAGAGTAGGGGACAAAACAGATCCTTGGGGGATGCCATTTGTGAAGTTTCTGGTGTTCGAAGACTGACCAGCAAATGTTACATGTGCACATCTGACCGTTAAATAGTTTGCAAGCCATCTTTTTGTGTTGTTGTGCATGTTTGTGTTGAATATTTTGTTTGTGAGTTGTGGTGGGGGATGGCATCAAAAGCTTTGCTAATGTCTAGTGTGACTAGGAGTGTTCTGTGTGGTGGCCTGGCTGAATTTATGCCATCAAAAACTCTCTGTGTAAGGTCTGTAAGAAGAGTGTTTGTGGAGTGTAATGGCCCAAAACCATGTTGTGATGGGCCTAGAGGGGTGTGAAGTGTAACTAGTTGTAGTACCAGTCGTTCAATGACTTTGGGGTCGAGGGATGTTGTTTATTGTTGCCACCAGTTGAAGGCTTCCCTCTGTAGTGTCAGTTCTTTTTTTTTATTTTTCTTTCACAATTGGTGGCTTTATACAAACCAAGGATGAATTTTTTTTTTTCATCCACCTCCTTACAGGGGATAGGGAAGGTGTTGAGGGATGTTTAAATAACTGGAGAGCTCCACCACTCACTCACATCAGTGCCACAACATGAAGGCACCTTTGGCTAAGTAAAATAAGTCTAGTATTGGACCTTGTAATGTGAAATGTTTTATGTGTGTTGCCATCAGGAAATTTTATTAATCTTGGGCATGTGTTAGGAGTGTAGTGGTGTATGGCAGTGAGACTTGGGCAGTAAAGGAAGAGGATATTCATTGGCTCAAAGGTACAAATGACAGTGGATGTGTAGTGCATCCTTGAACGCAAGGCCTGGGGAATCTAGGTTTACAGTGGAAGAGTTGGAGAGGAAGGATGGGACTGGAGTGTACGCTTCATTTCACTTCAGGTGGCTCTGTACTGAGTGACAAACCTGATGGTTTCTTGTATTTCTTTTAGCCCAAGAAAACATTTACAACTCAGGGTGGTAACCATATACTGTACCGGTAACTATTTTACAGGGCACGGTGGAGCGAACTATAATGCCTTTGTTAACTGGGTGGAGAGATGCAAATGTGATGTCCATCTAGGAACCAAATTTTCACATTATTCCCTGCATCTTACTGTGGTAAAGCACTATCAGCTGCAAGGGAATACCTATTCAGTGAACAGGACAACCCTGCAGTTGATGGGTCTGCTTGTCTAAACAGGCCAGGGTTGAACAACAGCAACAATGACAACAACCCTTGGAGTGTGATATAGTATGATTTCTTTAATTCTTTGTATTGAAAGGCAAATTAATTCAGCATATGGTGAAAATTTTTTACCGTTTAATATTTAAACTGTAGCCAATGTGCACTGTGTGTAGATTTTGTCCTTGTCACCCCAGGTTCATGCAGCATGTAAACCTGGTGGACTGTAGACTGGAATTTTATTAATATTATTATTGTTATTATTATTATTATTATTATTATTATTATTATTATTCATTCATCATCTAATTCAGTGTTGCCCCATGAGGAGCATAGGAGTCTGGGGCTACCCACTTAAGATGAGAGTGACCAGCCTTACTCATCCCTTAGTGGCATCACATGAGCAATAAACCCCAACCACCCCTTGGATATGAACCTGCACTGGCTCAGTTCGATTGGAGCACCTTAATTACCCTCTAAATCCCTTGGATATAAACCTGAACGGGCTCATTCTGATTGGAGTGCCTTAATTACCCGCCAAACCTTCAGACACCATAATTTGGTTACCGGTATATGGTTACCACCCAGCATGGTAAATGGTTTCCAGGTGTACAGGAAACCATTTGGCATGTCACTCATGTAGAGTCTCCCATAGACAGAGGAAAGAGGAAAGAATGAGGGAAAGATAGAAGAGGAAGGAGGGAAGAGAGGAAAGGGCAGCCACCCAAGAGCAGCACTACATCATTATTATTATTATTATTATTGTTATTATTGTTATTATTATTATTTTAAATAATTGAATCTTACCTTATCCTGCATGGGAAAAGGTGCAGGATATATATATATATATATATATATAGATAGATAGATATATATATAAATATATATATATATATATATATATATAGATAGATAGATATAGATTTTTTTTTTTTGGAGGGGGGGGGGGCTAGGATATCTTTTATTTTCCCAAATGGACCTGTTGTATGGGGCCTTCTGCTGACGTCATATAGTCTGTACTTGCTACCACCAGACTTTTATTCATTTTAGGCAACAGCCCTCTTTGTGAAGGAATTAATTCTGTCTGCAACCCTGTTCCCAACATTTATCAGTCTAAACCGCCATATCTCCCTATTCAGTGCTGAGTTGTAACAACAGATTAGCACAGGAATAATTGTAGTCATGAGGATTTGCGTAAATAATGCAGAGCCTTAGGATTGTCTTGTTCTGCTGCAGTCCACCATCTTCCTTTCTGGGAATGAGGAAGTACTTGACGGACTATAAATAGGGAATCGAGCTGGACAGATGATGTAAAATGGATTAGGTCATCTTTGGTCTTGTACCAGTAATTGTAGTAGTTGCAACCCCAGGCACATCAGAACATTAACCCAGCGGACTGCAGGCTGAGTTACCCATCTGTAATCCACCATTCTCCTGCTGGGGGATAGGGATGGGGTTGAGAATTGTAAATGTAATCAGGCAGGTCCCCCCCCCCATCCTATTAGTGCCACTCCATCACCAGTACAATAGGGGTTAAGTAAGATCTGTATTGAAGTCCTCCACAGACAAAGGGTTGAATTATATACAGACCTGAGATTATCTCCTAAAAACATGCCATATTTTCAGAAGCTGCCAGTTCTACTCGTACTGCTGTTCCTGCTACTGCTATGTTGGTGGTGATGGTGCTGTGCTGGAGGTGGTGCTGGTGGGGCTGCCTTGTGGGAGGTGGGGCTGCCATGCTGGAGGTGGTGCTGGTGGGACTGGCTCAGTATTTTACCTTTTTCACAGTGGCCTTTAACCTCGGGGGGAAATACCTCTGACAGCCCTGAAGAGGTTCCCATAGGCTGTCTGTCTTAATCCACACCTCTACCAGTACTACTACTACTGCAGCTACAGCTGCAACTACTACCACCCTTCTGAAATGTGAGTTAGAAGTTTTCTGGTTCATCCACCTTGACTTAGCAGAGAATTTTGTCCTTTGGCAGCCTAATCTCCAAAGCAGAGTAAGACATGGATAACAATGCTGTGGCTCTGCATCCTTTCCAAATCACTTTTAAGCCAAGTTGAGATGGAGAGAGTATAACAGTTGCTTCCCTACTTATGAAATTTTAATAGAGAATTCCTCACCCCATCCTTGGGTAGGAATAGGAGTTAGGGCTGATGGTGGTAATACTGCCTAATGATGGTAATACTGCCTAATGATGATGATAATAATGCCTAATGATGATGATAATTATGATCAGTGGGAGTGTTAGGCTGCATATCTAGATCATTCCACCACTAGGGTATACAAGGCCAGTTAAACTGGATACTCATTTTACTTGCTAACCAATAACAATGACGACAGTGACAATAGCAACAATGATGGTGATGATAGGATATGATGATGCAGTGCCAGGAATCAGACCCTGGCACTATCAGGCTGGCAACCACAAAGCCTAATGAAATCTCAAGCTGGTAAGTCTTTAATCTTGTCAACATAGCTCAGATGTTCGTAAGTGGGAGAGCAACTGTCTTTATTCCAACTAACGCCAGATGATTTAATTCCACTGAAAGTGATGCATTGGGGTCTAAGGATAATAGTGATCTTTATTTTGAACTTATTTATTTATATTAGTCTGTGCACAATTGTCCAAGTTCTTGCATGTTAACTTGGCCCAGGATTTGTTCCAACATCAGCTTTTTACATGTAGCTCAGTAGTTGAATAACACAGTACTACAGGTCAACATCCATCCCATTGCTCTTCTTCATGACTAGCATTCTGTTTGATAAACAATTGCTGAGATGCTTATTTCATGCCAGGTTAGAGTAACAGGAGTACATTAAGTAAATTTCTTAGGTATACCAGTAGCAGATAGTTTCAAAACCTTTCCATTGCACTTCTTCATGATTAGCATGTCTCCTTGCTAAGCTATTGCCTCAGCTCAGCATTATTTCAAGTTGATAGGTAGACAGACAGTTACACAGATAGATTAACATTAGACAGATGCACATAGATAGTAGATGGATTGCAATAAGTGTTAGTTAAATAGATATACTGCAAGAATTTTGTGATAGAAAGGTTCCTAATGTTATTTTTGATGCCTTTAACTGCTAGTACAGTATATCTCTTAATTGAACAATGTCTGGTGTTAGTTCAGTGAAAGTGGCTTGTTTTATTTGTGTATGTGGTGATTTCCTAACATCATTTCTTAGCAAGCCTCCTATGCCACCTAAAAGACGCCCTTGTGAATTATGCGTATAATTAGTGATTGATTACTATTATGATGTTTGTATTGTAATTGATGTACAGTGGACTGATTTTTATAGCCTATGTTTTGTCCAGTTGTTTCAGTTCGTATATTGTAGATTAGCCTACTGGATTAGCATACTGTACTCATGTTTATTGTTTCTGTTTTCCATGTCAGTCACCCACACCAATCGACCCTGAAATGTCGGTGTTACTCATTGTTTACAAACCTTGGCCCTATCAATTCCCCCATGTCTGTAATTAACTTTATCATTCCATCGAAGTGTGTGCATCAGGAAAAGCGATTGCGGTATTCTTAACATCAGATGGAAATTGGACGTACTTTTATAATTGTGTTAAAAGGTTGAGTAAGGTTAGTAACAAGTGTGGTGTAAGAACGACTACCATGATACATAAGGCAGCAGAGTAATGTACTGTATAAGTTAATAAAATTTTACGCTAGAAGTTAGAACGTGAAGTACCGGTACTCATGTAAAAAATAAGCATCAAATCATACTGAGGAGATTAAAGTTTACGCTGGCAGTAAATGAACGAATAGTCTGCGTCGTGAAAATTAACTTTAAAATTTTCTTGCTGAATTAGTTGCTATTTTACTGTGATGTAGCATGGCCCCAGGTCTCTTTGCTACTAGTGGGGGTTTTGGGGGTTGGGGAATGACTGTGGGGGTGGGTAAGTCACTTTCACAGCACACACAACCTGCCATTGTGTGTTGTGATATATATATCGGTTCCAACACCAGTATGTGTGGGGCTTTGGAGTTTTAATTTTTGACAAGAGAAGGAGACCTCATTGCAGATGTTGGAAGGATAATTGGCACAGAGGTGGATGATTATATAAGCAAACATGCACGCAGCCCTTGCTTGCAATAACCACCTTGTGCCCGTACAGTAAGAGGGCGGCATGCTTTCCAAAGGGGTTGCTGTCATGGTTCTTTTGTTCCTTTATTTTTTACAACCCATGCAATGCTTCAGTGATTAGGCATTTGCCCTTAATGTGGATATTGCAAGCTGGACGCTGCACACTCTCTTCACATCTGTGAGATGCTGGAGCACGCATTCACAACCACCCATCCATTCATCAGTTTTTTGTTTCCCCCATTTTGCAAGAGACCTGGGACTAACTTCTGACTGATGTATAATACCTTTTGGGGCCACATCCAACTGGAATGCCTTAATGTCTTACACCACCATGTGACTGCCTGTTTTTATGTTACCACCTAGTGTGGTAACTTATATCTTGGGTAGCAAGAAGCCACTTGGCTTGTCACTCAGTGTAGTCACGAGATGTACACTTTGATGAATAGTCATATCAAACAACTAGTTTCATTACATCATGCTGTTAGCTCTGAAAGAAGACATCTTTGCCAGATTCGAGTAAAGCGACTAAGGTTACAAACAACTGGCCAACTGTATGCAGCCATAGGCTATGAAATATGTAGCAAGACTCCAGTCCTGAGCATGAGCAAAAGTATGTAGACACTTCTCTGCCAGCCGTAGGAATGGAAGGTGTTGTTTGGAATATTTTATGTGGTAAGGACTGCAGACCAAAGTTACCATTCTTTCATAGTCCACCATTCTCTTAGGGGGATCGTAAAGGAACTGAAGGATGTTAGTATAACATGACAGCTTCAATATCTGATCATTACCATATTAAGGTGTCTGTTCCAGGCATCAACGAAAGAAGTACGAGAAGGAATATTGTTTGCTTATCATTTGGAGAAGAGTGATAAATATGAAATACAAGTTGGTGCTGGCAGAGTATTGTTGGCATACTTTTGCACATGCCTGTACATCACAAACAGATGCAGAAAGTCCTGGTTATTTGCCACAGATGCTGAAAAATACAGGGTGGTTCATATATAACATGTATGATTTTATGTGTTTTGTTCTTGCTTTTGGGACCATACCTTATACCATCCTTAGGTGCGAAGAAGAGGTTAGGATGATAACGATGATGATTGCTTTGATGATTTTAATAATAATGAATGTTGTTGATTATTATATTCATTTTGATGAATATAATAATGATAATTGATGTGGTGAATGGCTTAGTCAGCAATACCAGTGTCAACCCTGCATCATTTTCTGTTTCCCATAACCCTTTCTTACTTTGTAGTGATTGCTTGTTTGCATCTATTGTTTGTGGTATTTTTTATAAAGTAATCAAATATCCCCTCTTGCATTTCCTTTCAGTAATTGATAAGTTCACTCAGTAACCAGAAATTTTTACCCTTCTCAGACTTTTCTCTGTCTATTGCTAGACACCTCAATCTCACAAGGGATGGCCACAAGCAAGTTGCCTCCATCTTGCTATCTTGTTTCATTTGACTGCCCTCTCTCCAACTCCCACTCTTCTCTCTCATGTATCTGTCCACTCCATTCATCCATATCAGCCATAGTCTCCCCATCCTTCTTTCCCCCTCCATCTCAATCACATACACTCTTCTAGTCAGTCTCTCATTCTCCATCCACTCTACATGGCCAAGCCATCTTAAAGTATTTCTCCTAACGGTACCACAACGCTTCCTTACTTTCTGATTTGTCTTTCTGGCTGTTTGTAAAATTCCACACACACTTCACTTCACTTCCATGCTCACTTTCCAATTCCTTTTCACAGCTTTCAGTGATCCAGCAACCTTTCTACCTTGCTGTACCCTTTCAGGCACTTCCTTCCATCCTTACTCATCACACTTCTTACGTACTTGGATGCACTCACATTATCTATTTTCTCACCTTCCACTCTCACTGTGTATATTGTGACTTCTTTTCCCTCAAGACCATAAGTTGACTCATATATACATTCTCTTTTAGATTCCATTTCCTACATACCCCCCCAAACTCATTCACCAAACCTTTCAGTTCACTTTCATCCTCACTTAACAATACAGTATCATCAGCAAGCAACAGCTCAGGAAGGTTCCACACCTTACCCTGTCACAGTAGACACTCCAATATATTCACATCCCTGCCTGTTGTCTCTCTTATAGTTCCACCCATAAACAAATTGAACAGCCACATAAATGTGACACACAGAAACATGATGCAAGGAGACATGACACACACAGACATGACAGACAGAGACATGACACACAAAAACATGACACAAGGAGATAATTATGACACACACAGACATGACACATGGAGTCATGAGATTTTTGTCCTTATGCAGATTCATTTCTCATACCTCACTGGCAGAATAAGATAGCACTATGGCCCAACATCCCTTCCATAGCACTTCTTCATGACTAGCAGCATATTACAGTATTGTTTCAACTAGCATTTACAAAGAAAAGATGGTAACTTAATCCCCAGTTGAACAATCATTTCTAAAAATCATCAAAATACCTGCATCCCCCATACATGCAGGCTGAGCCAACACTACGAGATACATATTATGGACAGCCCTGTATTATGGTTTAGTATTTGGTCTGCTGTTGCTGTGGTCCTCTGTAGTAGTGCTGGAACCAAACCACTTCTCTGTACCAGTATAGCATCAATTTCAGCATTTTTGCCTATACAGTATTTGCTCCCTAAGTAAAACATTGTCAGAAGTTTGTGTTGCTTATCTGTGTGTACTGATCACCTAGCTTCTTGAATGAGATGTGGCTAAATGAGCTGTGAAATTTTGTTAAGGATAGATGCATGGCATTTTCCAAAGTAGAGTGCTGAAGGATGCACACACATCTGAAAAAGATTATTAGAGGAAAATCTTTGTTGTAAAGAAAATTTTGGAGATTAATTTGCATTCAAAAGCTCATATTGCCTTTCTTTCTTTCTTTAATTCCAGTATGTAGTTTCTCTAGCAGTGACTGTGATTCTCAGTAGTTAAAATGAGCCTGAGACCACCACAACAGCATGTATTATCAACCCAAGAAATCATAAAATAGTTTTGGTAAATAAAAGGACTTCTGAAGCTATAGTGCCTTTTTACCAAATAGTAAAAATAGATGTTTTGCATATATTATCCTTCCTGAAGTATTGATATTGGTTGTGTTATATTTTTAATGCCAATTTTCTTGTATTGAATATTTTTGCATTATTATTATTGCCATGTCTTAGTGATGTAGTGCACAGTCTGCCACAGGAAAAAATATGCTGAAAAATATGCACCTATAGTCCTTGTTGGAAGATTTTAATGGGCAACAGGCCAACTATGAAATTGTCTTCCTCAGTCTGTATTTCCCTCTACCTGTGACTTCTAGTCTTTTAAATGCAATGTGTGCAGGAATGTCAGAATTAACTGATCATGAAATTGGCTCCCTTTTCTGTATTATTTCTTGCAGCCTTCAGTTTCTCCTTCTTTGCATTAAAAAGAGAAATGTATTGTCCTAAATAGCACTGAGAATTTAAAACTAACAAGCACCTTTAATTAACAACCAATTATGTCAAAGGTTAATGAGCATCTTGGAGTTGTTTACTGTCATTTATAGCCAAGAATAACGGTTATTCTGAGTTTATTCCCCTCATTAAACATCCCCAGTTGTTTCCCTTCATATAGGTCAGTGGTTAATGAGTTGAGATTTTTCCCTGCATATATACGAACATGTCATAAAGACGGTAGTTTTTTTTTTTTTTTTTTTTTTTTTTTTTTTTTTTTTTACCCCCCTGTGGCTGACTGTTTATATATTGATGTGGGTATGCATTTTTGGTGCCTGTTTATGTCTGTTGATTTGTTCTATAGTCAGTTTGCTTTTGCCTGACAGAGAGTCATAACCTCTTAGCTTGGATTATGGCCAAGTGTAGTCAGACCGGAGAGTTAATTTTATTAGTAACCAAGGAGACTCATCCGTACCTCATCACTAAGGCCTATACACACCAACAATTTAGTACTGAAGTTATAAAAGTTGCCTTGTTTTGTCCGATGGAAATTAACTGGCTATAGTTATGTATGTGATGAACTGTAATATGTTATTCTCTATTCTTGTTTGTAATACTGTGGGGGAAACGTGCTATTGCAGTGTCATCTTCAGGTGTTTGAAATTTAATAACTGTATGGATTAGGATGTTGGGCTATAGATAGATAGATATGGAAAGATCCTAAGGTGCCCAGTGGACTGAACTGTTGTGATATACTGCTTCATATCACAGTCATTTGCCATATTTTCCTAAGCATGTACCAGAACTAATTTGCCTGTCAGGTCATCTATTAACCCATGGCATCTCAGAAATCTGCAATATTATATGTTGAGCAGATTATTTTGTCTATCTATCTATCTGTTGCCAGATGCCCTAATCCCTTATATGGGGTGGCCACAAACAAATTGCCTCCACGTCACCCTGTCCCCCGCCATTTCACTGCCCTGCTCCCAATTCACACCGTCATCTCTCATATACCTCTCCACTCCATCCCTCCATCTCATCCTTGGCCTTCCCATCCCTCTCTCCCCCTCCACCTCACTCACATACACTCTCCTCATCAGTCTCTCGCTCTCCATCCTCTCCACATGGCAGTATGCAATATTTAGGCAGACTATGTAGTATAAAGTTTTAAGCTTTCTAACATCACAGCCAATTGTTTATACATTTTAAGAGTTAGCTACTATCATTTTATAAGGAAGAGTAGGATTGCCAAGGCTGTTCACTGCTTAATTATGGTGTTGATATTTCTCACACTTTGATGCTTCCAGTTTGTTTAGTTGGTGATGATGGTGATTTTTGTCTGTGATGTGTAGTCATGATTCGTTAGGCAATGCTGTTGGTATTTCTCTCACTTTGTTGCCTGTTCATGGTTTTTGGATCTTTTTTGGTGTTGATGTCTGTGAGCCTAGGCTGTGGTTGTTTGTGATTCTGGAGAGAGAGAGAGAGAGAGAGAGAGAGAGACTGTTTTAATATCAGTGTTGGAGTGAGCAAGGATGTGTGATGTCCCCATGGTTGTGTGTGTTTGTGTGTGTGCTGAAGATTTGGGATTTGACTGGTGAGTGAATGAGTGTATGAGCCATTTCATTGGGCTTGCAGTTGGCCATTTTCTCTCTCTCTTGGGTTTTCTCTTTACTTTATGGGCCTATACATTTTATCCATATGTAAAGAAAAAAAAATGAATAGGGGATGACTGCTTGAAAAAGAAAGAAAATGATTATGATGATGACTGAAAAATAATTGGTTACAGTGATGATGATGATGATGTCCCTTCACTAGGCATGATACTGATAGTTTCCCCCCATAATGCTTGTTCATTCTTTGTCCTTTGCTCCCACCTCAAATATTTCTATCAGGAAATAAAATAGAGAGAGAGACAGACCCTGGTGTCATAGTGCTAAAAATCATTACAGGCCTCTGACCCCTCCCTTCACCTGTATTGACAGTTTTTCCTCCCACCTTCCCATCAAGCAGCTGATAAATTTAATTCCTTC
This sequence comes from Coenobita brevimanus, assembly GCF_032717465.1. Lineage (NCBI taxonomy): Eukaryota > Metazoa > Arthropoda > Malacostraca > Decapoda > Coenobitidae > Coenobita > Coenobita brevimanus. The sequence goes on from NC_137045.1 coordinate 7,922,762, forward strand.
GTCAATAGATGATAAACCTATTAGGTAAAGATTAAGCTGTTTTGAAGAGTATTTGTTATGTATTAGTAAATATTGGTTTGTAATCCCACTTGACTGACTAGAGAAATCCTGGCAGCCCCAAAGATGTATGTTGGAGAATTGTCTGTTGTGGTCGTGTGGTGAGTGTGTTGTGGTGTGGGAGGATGCCTTTTGCTGTAGTACATATGGTGATTATTTTGTGGTAGTGTGGTGTGATAGTGTGTGGTGTGTTGTGGTATGGGAGGAGGCATTACACTGTGGTAAATGTATGGTGTGGGAGGAGGCATTACACTGTGGTAAATGTGTGGTGTGGGAGGAGGCATTACACTGTGGTAAATGTGTGGTGTGGGAGGAGCCATCACACTGTGGTAAATGTGTGGTGTGGGAGGAGCCATCACACTGTGGTAAATGTGTGATGTGGGGGGAGGCATTACACTGTGGGCGTAGTGTATTGTCTGTACGTTGTATATTGTGTTGTCACTGAATTTATATAGCCTGGAGTTAGTGCATACAAATTGCCTTGACACTGAATGTCATGTAATAATTGATTCATAAGGCCAAGTTTGTTATTCATGAACCTGTTTCAGAAAACATCCCACTGCTGGAGCTCTGGCAGGACTAGCTGGTGGCAGTATCTCATTTCACAGTATTAACACATTGTGGATGTCATTTCAGATGCATATCAGTACAGAGAGAAATGATAAACTGTTTAGAAAGAGTGGTTACCATTTATTGGAAGATATATTCCACTAAAAAAATGTAAGGTCAGGCTTTTACAAGATTATTGCATCGCAAAATGTATTAGTGTGAATAATATCATAAAGATGTTGACAATATTATAAGCTTGATGCTCCAGAAATTATCACCCTAAATCTTCAGTTTTAAGGCAGTTTGTCCAGACAACTCAAATGAACAGATCTTGATTTTTTTTTTTTTGAACAGTCATGTGGGCATGTGTTCCTTCTTTCCACTAAAAAAAATTCCTCATGTAGTATGCACAGATACTTGTTTAGCTACTATACAGTATGAAGAAATAATATGCTTTTTAGAACACAGTCCTCTTTGGATGGAGGTGGTTTAGGTAGGGGAAAAAAAAATTGTGTGAGGTGTTATGTTAGGTAGAGGAAGAAGAGAGAAGTGTAGTGCTAGTAGAGAAGGAAGAGGGAAGGGTAGTGTTAGGTAGAGGAGGAAGAGGGATGTGTAGTGCTGGATAGAGGAGGAAAAGGGAAGTGTAATGCTGGGTAAAGGAAGAAGAGGGAAGTGTAGTGCTGGGAAGAGGAGGAAGAGGGATGTTTAGTGATAGATAGGGGAGGAAGAGAGATGTTGTTGAGGCAGTGCGTGTAGTGTTATAGGCTTTGAATGGCTGTAGTGGCTGGATAGTGAGTATGTACAGGATAAATTATGAACAGGAAAAAAAAAGGAGAAAAGGAAAAAAGGAAAACTAAAACAAAAATGGTTGAATATTTTATTCTGATGGAGGTCACTTTTTACTTAATTTGGGGCAGTGGTCGTGATAGGTCTAGTGCAACTTCCTTGGTGGTTAGAATGGCCTTAATGCTTTTCTTTTTTTCTGACAAAGTGGGGCCAGACTGGAGGGTCAGTTAAATTAGTAACCAAGGAGACTCATTCCTGTTTCTTTACCAAATTTCACTGTTTCATGGGATTGGTCTAGTTCTGTCTGTTAAAAATAAATTAACTAATTATGAAGAGGTACATAGTGAGGCTGGGGGGAGAAGGCAGTCTTAACAAGTGTGTGTGGAGGTCTTGTTGGGGTGTGGTGGTTGTTTACGTGTTCGTGTTTTTCTGGATTGAAAGTCCCTTGGTTGTCCTGTGTCTGTGTGTTTAGCCACAAGGGATTTTTGGCACTGAGAACACCAGCTGGTATTGTACTGGTGTTGGTCTGGAATAGGAAAGTCATGGAGTTGTTAATTTTGAAGCACTTATGTAGAGAAAAATATGAGGTCAGGATTCCAGGGGCTTACATGGTCAGTGAGTGAGCATCTGTCCCTTTTCATTGGAAATGGCCTGGTTATATTAGTGCCATCACATGAAGGTGTCTGCGTAGCATCACATTTTTATAACAATTGGGTGTGGAAGGTGAGAATCGGGGGTAGGGTTGCGAGAGTCAGGCTGAAAAAAGACCTGGAATGAGTGTATGGTGTGTGAACTCAGGGATAAGGAACTGAATAGGGAGGCTGCCAGAAATCAAGCAGCCATTAGATGACCAAGACCAATGCAAGCATGTTGGAGCCTTTACAAATGATATATGAACAATACGAAAATACTGAACCAGTTCTACAGGCCCACCAATAATTTGAAGATTATTTAAGGAGCTCAGTATGTATATACATAAGACTGGAATATTTCTGAAGATCATCTGAGATCTAAAGGCACATTTTCCACACTGTTACAAACTGAATATGTATAAATTGTGAGTTTTGTTTGTGTATAATGCCAGCAAAAAGTAATTCCTCATTTAATAATTGACACATATTCCCATACATTGCTGACAGATGAACATTGCTTGAAGTACAGGTGACATTGCTTGAAGTTAGGGTCAGGTCCCAGCAAGAGGGACTTTTTCTCAAGTAAGGATCATATGCAAGACAGCGATAAGTACCAAGATATGTATTAGTGTTAAATTTAAATTAGTAATATTTTTAGATGAATTAACCTTGATCTTTCACAGCACACCTTCGAGATTAATGAAGAAGCATATTATGTGAAAAGTGTTTGTATTTTTGACTGACAGATTAAGAGAGAAACTGTGCTTAGTGAAAGTATCTTAAATGGGGAATTACTGTTAGGGGTTTGCCAGTAAGTTATTATTGTTATTATTTGACTGCCAAGCAGTTTCTGAAGCTTAAACCAATGATACCCCTTGTTGGCATTTTTACTACAAGTGAAAACAGATTTCAGTGTTTATTGTGTCTTGGTTTTAGTATTTCATATAGTTAAGTATTGTATTAAGCACCCTCCTTTCATCATCATCTCCTCCTTTTCTTCCTTCCTCTTCTTTCCTCCTCCTCTTTCTCCTCCCCCTTACCTTCCCACGACCACCACCCTGCAACCCACCCTACCACCACCACCACTACCACCCCCACCACCCTGCAACCCACCCTACCACCACCACCACTACCACCCCCACCACCCTGCAACCCACCCTACCACCACCACCACTACCACCCACCACCACCCTGCAACCCACCCTACCACCACCACCCTGCAACCCACCCTACCACCACCACCACCACCACCCTGCAACCCACCCTACCACCACCACCACCACCACCACCCTGCAACCCACCCTACCACCACCACCACCACCACCCTGCAACCCACCCTACCACCACCACCACCACCACCCTGCAACCCACCCTACCACCACCACCACTACCACTACCCTGCAACCCACCCTACCACCACCACCACTACCACTACCCTGCAACCCACCCTACCACCACCACCACTACCCTGCAACCCACCCTACCACCACCACCACTACCCTGCAACCCACCCTACCACCACCACCACCACCACCCTGCAACCCACCCTACCACCACCACCACCACCACCACCACCACCCTGCAACCCACCCTACCACCACCACCACCACCACCACCCTGCAACCCACCCTACCACCACCACCACCACCACCACCCTGCAACCCACCCTACCACCACCACCACCACCCTGCAACCCACCCTACCACCACCACCACCACCACCACCCTGCAACCCACCCTACCACCACCACCACCACCCTGCAACCCACCCTACCACCACCACCACCACCACCACCCTGCAACCCACCCTACCACCACCACCACCACCACCACCCTGCAACCCACCCTACCACCACCACCACCACCACCACCCTGCAACCCACCCTACCACCACCACCACCACCCTGCAACCCACCCTACCACCACCACCACCACCCTGCAACCCACCCTACCACCACCACCACCACCACCACCCTGCAACCCACCCTACCACCACCACCACCACCACCACCCTGCAACCCACCCTACCACCACCACCACCACCCTGCAACCCACCCTACCACCACCACCACCACCACCCTGCAACCCACCCTACCACCACCACCACCACCACCACCCTGCAACCCACCTACCACCACCACCACCACCCTGCAACCCACCCTACCACCACCACCACCACCACCACCACCCTGCAACCCACCCTACCACCACCACCCTGCAACCCACCCCACCACCACCACCACCACCACCACCCTGCAACCCACCCTACCACCACCACCACCACCACCACCACCCTGCAACCCACCCTACCACCACCACCACCACCACCACCCTGCAACCCACCCTACCACCACCACCACCACCACCACCACCCTGCAACCCACCCTACCACCACCACCACCACCACCACCACCACCCTGCAACCCACCCTACCACCACCACCACCACCACCACCACCACCCTGCAACCCACCCTACCACCACCACCACCACCACCACCACCCTGCAACCCACCCTACCACCACCACCACCACCACCACCACCCTGCAACCCACCCTACCACCACCACCACCACCACCCTGCAACCCACCCTACCACCACCACCACCACCACCCTGCAACCCACCCTACCACCACCACCACCACCACCCTGCAACCCACCCTACCACCACCACCACCACCACCACCCTGCAACCCACCCTACCACCACCACCACAACCACCACCCTGCAACCCACCCTACCACCACCACTACCACCACCACCACCACCCTGCAACCCACCCTACCACCACCACCACCACCACCACCACCACCCTGCAACCCACCCTACCACCACACCACCACCACCACCCTGCAACCCACCCTACTACTACCACCACCACCACCACCACTACCCTGCAGCCCACCCTACCACCACCAACACCACCACCACCCTGCAACCCACCCTACCCCCACCACCACCACCCTGCAACCCATCCTACCCCCACCACCACCACCCTGTAACCCACCTTACCACCACCACCATCCTGCAACCCACCCTACCACCACCCCCACCACCACCACCATCCTGCAACCCACCCTACCACCACCCCCACCACCACCACCACCACCATCCTGCAACCCACCCCACCACCACCACCATCTTGCAACCCACCCTACCACCACCACCCTACAACCCACCCTACCACCACCACCACCACCATCCTGCAACCCACCCTAGCACCACAACCACCACCATCCTGCAACCCACCCTACCACCACCACCACCACCACCATCCTGCAACCCACCCTACCACCACCCCCACCACCACCACCCCCACCACCACCACCACCCTGCAACCCACCCTACCACCACCCCCACCACCACCACCACCACCACCACCATCCTGCAACCCACCCTACCACCACCACCACCACCACCACCATCCTGCAACCCACCCTACCACCACCACCACCACCCTGCAACCCATCCTTGCTGTGCCCTGCAGTGTGTTCCCTGCTATTCCTGCCATCACATACCTGCACTTTCCACACCTGCATCCTTGCAATAGAGACATGTCTCCTCTGGCCTGCCAACCCTGTCATGCCATTGGTTACCTGCCCTTCACCGTTGAACTGTCCACCCCTTCCCTGTGAAGCTGTTTCTGTCCTACAATCCCTCATCTGTCCTCCCCTCCACCCTTGCTATGCCCTGTCTTCCCTTTCCTATCCTTCCTATTATGTCCTGTCATCTATTAAGTCTCCTGCCTCTGACCTGCCCTCCACCCTTACCTTGTCCACCCCTGCTATGTTCTACTGTTCTTGCCTTGCCGTTCATCTGTCACACTGTTGTGTTCTTCCATCAGTGCTATGTCCTGCTGCCCTTGGCCTTCCCTTTGTCTGCCACGCTCACATTACTGTTGTGCTTTCATTCCTCTGTCTCTGCTCTCATCTGCTGCTCTCTTCTTCCCTCCTTTGTCTTGCCCCTTATGTAATTTGTTTAGTCTTTATATTTCATTTATTGTATTTCTATTTGTTTGCCTTTGAATATATGGTTTTTTAATCATTTTCTGAAACTGATGTGTTTAATATGTTTTCTTAATATTTTCTAAGTTGATAATAAGCTTCTTTATATATAAGTGATGTCACCTTCATACTGTGTACAAAACGTGGACTTTGAAAAAATATCAAAGTGAATAATACCAAGACATATGAATAGTACGAAGTGATCTCTCCTTCTTACTATTCATATATGTCTTGGTATTAGTCTCTTTGATATTTTTTCGAAGTCCACATTTTAATATATATAAAAAATATATATATGTAAAGAAATGGTATATATTAAAGACATTGTAATAATACATTGGTTTTATTTCCACTAGGTATACACAAGAGTGGAGGTGGTCAAAAAATAAACTATCTCAATAAATGGGCCAGAGAAATAAGGACTGGTAACTCGAGGTGTGAGGGTTGCCAGTCCGTATTTTCTTGGCCCATTTATCGAGATAGGTTCTGCGCTGCTCCCTTAGATACTTCCATGAGCGTGCCCTGCTCATCACTTTGTATATGCCATGTCTCGTATTGCTCTACCCAGCTGTAAGCCGAGCAGAGCCATACAAAGAAACATGGCATTCAACAAAGGATGAGAAGGGCTTTATTAACATGCATTGATTGCTAAACACAGTGTGCACCCTGTGTTTGCATTAATGCATGTTAAAGATCAACACAAAATGGCATATCATAGGAATGACTAAGGACAATTAACCTCTTCAGTACAATGACATTTTATGCTTGCTGACACCACACAATTTTACTCAGCTTCAGAAGGTGACATACTGAAGGGGAAGGGCAGGACATGGCACGTATGGGAGGACTTGTCTGGGTACAGCAAGAGGGTGGCTTCATACTGGAGGGGTAGGCCAGAGCCAGAAGAGGTGGGCAGGGATGGTGCAAGAATTCCTTCCTAAGATGATTAAAACAGTGTGGCAGCAGCAAGAATAAACCTAAATAAAATCATGTGGAATGTAGCAATGATAAACTGAGAAAAGACATCACAGTACTGAAGGAGTTCAAAGATACTAACATGCATTGGTTGTGATGCATATTAAATGTCCAACAAAATCATATTGCACTGGACCTAACAATTTTATACTCTTCACTGTAACTTGGCCCAATTTTTCAGTCTTTTCCAGCTGTCATAACCTTATAGTAAGACATGTTATGGCTCAAAATCCTTTTCACAATGTGACTAGCATAATGTGTAAAGACTATTACAACTCATGATTCAGGCACGAAAGGTTAAAATTTTAGGCCAAATTAACTTCCGAGTATAATCTCGGCAAACGAATCTTTTAAAATATGTAACTCAAGGCCATATTACTATAACCGAAAATGGGAAGGTTTGGACAAGCTAGCTATCTCTACCTAAAGCCAAATTCACTAATCCTGTAGGGGTACAAATTGCCTCCCTGTCCCTTGCAATTTTGCTGCCCTCCCTCCAACTTGCACCCCCCTCTCTCATACATCCCTCCATCTCATCCTCGGTCTCTACCCCCCCCCTTCAATCATAAACTCCTACTCTCCATTCCCCCAAATTACACCCCCTCTCTCGTATATCTCCACTCCATCCCTCAGTCTCCCCTGCCTCTTCCCCCAAACTCCACATCAAATACACTTCTACTTACACTCACTCTTCATCCCCCCCCCCCCAACATCCACCACCCTCTCTCATATACCTCTACTACATCCCTCCATTTCGTTCTCGGCCTCCCCCTCCACCTCACTCACATACACTCTCCTAGCTATTCTCTCTCCATTATCACCGCTCCATCCCTCCAGATTATCCTCGGTCTCCCAATTCTAATTTTCGGAGTGAATGACAACATAATGACTTACTGACTAGACTAAAATGTGAAATTCAGCCATAACATTTACCAATTACAGATCTTCCTGGAAAAAAAAGATCCAGTGATAATAAATATGGCCAAAAGTTATATATTTTTTATGTTATGAAGTTACATTTCTCACCTTCAAGACTTTCCCTTAATAAAAATATATGACGAGGCCCTGAAGTTTAAATTAATCGCTCATGGTCTGGTGCAAATAAGCAACTAGTAAAGTACATATAAATTCAATATGCTGTTCCTGGCCTACCCAGCCATTTCATACTAATGAAACTGGTCACTGATTAAGTCCGACATGACAGATGAACACTGCAGCAGATAATTTTTAGGCAATGCTGTTCCCTGAATTATTTAAATATTTTATGCAAGGATGAAGGAACCAAATACTAGAAAGCCTGAAAGCTTGTTCCCTCCAACAAAAAAAAGTTACGAGCCAAATTCAAGATCAATTAATTTTGAGCTGCCTAGACAGCATTAAAAAACTGGAGCGTCATAGGCAGTAGGGAGTCATGAGGAAGGCAGTGCCAGAGTTCACCTGTTGCATACATGAAGGAATGGGAGTAATGGTTAACTCCTGCATTGCTGAGTTGGACAGAAAAGGGACGTAAGTTTCCTACTAGACGGGTGCTAGGCACCTGCCAGAGTGGTGGAGGGATGCAAGCAGACATTTCAGAGGAGCAGTGACCATTGATGTTGCAACAGAAATGGGATAAATATAAAACAGTTTAGTCAGAGGGATTAAAAACTGGGATGCTGCATCACTATATGCAACTTAAGCAAAATGTCAAGAAGTTTCAAGTAATTTTTGGTCTGCACCAGAAGCATTGTTTTTTTTTAAGCTGCAGTTCTTGGGTTAGGTGTTTAGTATTTTGTGTAAGAGTTGCAAAAATACTTCAATCACTGCCAAAGCGGAAGTAAGATTTTACAATGTACGATTAATATTACTACATCCAAAATACTGGATTTTGTATGACTGCCTTCTTAGAATTAATGTTTTTCATATTACAAAAATCTTGAAAGGTGAAAAATTGTGTACTCCACTAGATAGAATATTAAAACATTTATATTAAAGAATCATTTATTGGAATGAAAATATTTTATGATAAGCATATATATAAGTAATGCATGTGGGATCATGAGGGCTGCAATATAGTAAAATATCCATGAGTGATGAACTGATGAAAAATCAAAGGGTCTGACTGACTGAATGAACAAGAGATGTTCCCACATCCAAAAATACATACAGTGCATATATACCGATGTCCTCATTTAAAGTCACAGATATGGCATAAATATAAACAGTATTCCTGCTGTACAACTGCAATTGAAAATTTCGTAACCAGCTTAGCAGGATTTATAGGTACAGCCTTTTCATCTGACAGAAGTTGGTCAAAGAAAAAAAAAAAAAAAAGGGAGGGGGGAGTTGCATTGTTACATACCAAATTATGATGTATGAATTAGTCTCTTTGGTTACTTAATTTTGTTTCATATCACTTATAAAGGCTCCAATGACTTGCATCCATTGGCCTTTGGTCATTTAATGGCACCTCACCATGCTACTCAATCTCCGGCACCTCACCATGCTGCTCAATCTCTGGCAGTCTCCCTGTTCAGTCCCTTATCCCTGACATCTCACTCTATGACTGCATCCCAAGTGTTTTTTTGGTCTGCCTCTCACAACTCTACCCTAAACATTCACACCTCTCCCCCTCCACACTCAGTTTCCATCATCTCCACATGCCCGGAAAGTGTAACCCTTCTCAACACTAGTACATTTAAGTTCTATCCTTCCTCTCAACTGTTTAGTCTCAATCCTAACCCTCCAGTCACAAGCCTGTCCTTCAAAGATGCACTAAAGACAAATCTAATATTTATTATTTTTGTACTTCTGAGCCTACAAATAGCATCCTCCTTGACTGCCCAGGTTTCGACTATCATGCAGTAATACACTCCTAACTCATCTATCTATCTATCTATCTACAGCCCGACGCCCTAATCCCGCAAAGGGTGGCCGCAGACAAAACGCCTCCAAGTTGCTCTGTCACCCACCATTTGACTACCCTCCCCCCAACTCACCCCCCCCTCCCTCATATACCTCTCAACTCCATCCCTCCACCTCATCCTCGGTCTACCTCTCCCTCTCCTTCCCTCCACCTCACCTACATACACCCTCTTAGGCAGTCTTTCATTCTCCATTCTCTTTACATGTCCAAACCACTTCAGTGTATTTCTCCTAATCTTCTCAACCACATCCACATCCACCCCTCAGCGTTCCTTCACTTCTTCATTCGTTAACCTGTCCCTCCATGTCACTCCACATGCTCCTCTCAAGTAACTCATTTCCACTGCTCTCACTCTTGACTTTTTCCGCTCTTGCAAGGTCCATGCCTCACTTCCATATGTCAGGGTAGGGATCACAATACTATCATGCAGTGACTTCTTAACTTCCATACTCACCTCCCTATTTCTCAACACTGCTTTCAGTGTACCAACAACCTTCCTTCCCTGCTGTACCCTTTCATGCACTTCATCCCCCAAAGTTCCATCCTTACTCATCACACTACCCAAGTACTTGAATGCACTCACATTCTCCATATCCTCACCATCCAACCTCACTACACACTGTGACTTCACTCCTCTCAAACACCATAACTTTACTTTTGTTTACATTAACTTTCAGATTTCTCCTCCTACACACTGTCCCAAATTCATTCACCAAACCTTGCAACTCCCATTCATCTTCACTCAACAGTACTGTATCATCAGCAAACAGCAACACCGGAAGCTTCCAAAGCTCACCCTCATTCATTAAAGCCACCCCCACATCCACTGCCCTACCCTGCACCTCCTTTACAACCCCATCCATGTATATATTAAACAGCCATGGAGACATCACACATCCCTGTTTCAGTCCCACATTGAGATCAAAGAACCCACTCAGCTCACCATCCACTCGCACCGTAACCCTAGCTCCCTCGTACATACTCTTCACAGCACTCAACAATTTCCCCTCCACTCCATATATTTTTAATACCTTCCACATACCTTGCCTATCTATTCTGTCATAAGCTTTCTCCAAGTCCATGAAGGCAGCATACACTTTCCTTCCCTTCTCTAGATACTTCTCCACTAAACATCTTAGAACAAATATCTGATCTACACACCCTTTTCCCTTCCTAAATCCCCCTTGTTCTTCTCCAACTAGCTCCTCTGTCATATGCCTAACCCTATCAATGAGTATTCTACCATATATTTTACCAGTCACACTAAGTAGGCAAATACCCCTATGGTTACCATAGGGGTATTTGCCTCTCTCCTTTTCCTTTGTATAAAGGAACAATTATACCTGATTTCCAGTCCTCTGGAACCCTTCCCTCATCCCAAGCCTATCTACACAACTTCCATATCCACTCCACAACAATCTCACCCCCATACCTAAGCATTTCAGTCCCTTATCCCTGACATCTCACTCTGACTGCATCCCAAGTGTTTTTTTGGTCTGCCTCTTACAACTCTACCCTAAACATTCACACCTCTCCCCCTCCACACTCAGTTTCCATCATCTCCACATGCCCCTGGGGGTAGGGGGGTTTCAAGAATACTCCCACAGTCTCCCTGCTTGTCGTACGAGGCGACTAAAAGGGTTGGTGGTGGGTTAGTGCCCCACCACGTAAAAAGAACTAACTAAAAAAGCGAACAAAGCGCCTAACTCATGCCACATACAAAATCTCTTAGCATGGAGGGAGAATCCTCTTAATGTCAGGAGACAAAACAGCTCCCTTAACTTCAACCATTCCTCGCTCTAGCCAGAGCTAGCTGCAGCCCCACCTCCAGCACATATGTCTACCACGTAGCAAAACTTCCATGCACTCTAGAGACTTCACCAGCAAGATCAACTCTTTCACACTCGACAATCTCCACACGCTCTCCCCTACGCACTGCCCGCACCAAATGAGCATTTTTTGCAGTCTACTTCTAATACCACTACATCTCATACACCCACTTATCAAAACCAATGCAGGAGATCGAGTTACTTCCCGCACCCTTGTGACAAACCACATATGGCCACACTACCTCTGCTTTGACAGTACCACCACCACCAGCCCTAGATAGCATCACTTTTGTTTACTAGTTATATCAGCACTCCAATCTGACTACAAACTGCCATGAACTGAGACAAATGGGGATAGGGATTGGTCTCCTTTGAAAACATGCCTTAACAAAACTTAATAGGCAATGGAGAGGGTTGCCTTCAAGAGGGGGCACTGTTTTCTTGGTTACTAGTTATATCAATGTGGTATAGCAATATAAAACTACAGATACAGGAAAGGGTTTCTTTCATGAGTCTGGTTTCAAGAGTCTCAGGTGGTAGGTGGTGGCACTCATCCACTCAATGTAGTATTACCGACTTCTTCCTTCATCTCTATCATTCTGTTGCTGTATCTGCCCTCTTCCTACTTCTCCCTATCCTTCCTCTCAATTTTTATTTGTCTTCTTTCTACTTTGGGTGGTTGTACACCACGTGCCAAGCTTAATATCTTCCCGTAACCCAGGAAACCGATTACAATGGTGGGTGGTAACATAAGATAATGGGGTGATGTGGAGACTGGTATGATGCCCCTGTTAACTGACTGGAATCCTCCACACTTTTCCCCACACCTCGCTGTTGCAGGCCAATGTCAGCCGCATGGGAACACTGGTTACTTGCATGGAGTGGACCTGCAGGGGGCTGTCACTTCCCTGTGGTTGATGGGTCTGCTTGACCAGACAGACTGGGGTTGATCAAGTAGTCCCTCATTTCATAATCCCATTAAACAAAGTGTCCCTCAATTCCCTCCCTATCTTCCCTAAGGATAATGGTGGACTACAGAAGACTCTTTGGTTACTAGTCATATTAACCCACTTTATAGGCACTGGAGATGATTGCCTTCAAGTCTCCTTGGTTACTAACTCATACCTCCCTATCTACCCAAAGGATAACAGCAGACTACAGGTGAAGGGCAAATTCAGCCTGCAATCCACCATGTTTAGGCTCAGAATAACCTGGGAAAAAAATGTGTAAACTACTTGGATTACTTAAAATAAAAAATATAGGTAAACAAGGACATTCTGTAACAGTAACTTTCCACAGGCCTTCTTTGTGACTGGCACATAAATGAGGACTTTCTGTATATACAACTATACTGTAGTTCTTTCACCTTAACTTGGCAAAGATTTATCCTTTGACCGCTTACTTCACTTTTGAAAAAAACAGCAATGGCTCAAAATCCTTTCCACAGCACTTTGTGATTAGCATCGCTAATTTTAATCTACTGTCTTAGCAAAACACTTTGAATCAAATATGATAATTTTATGCAAAAGTTAAATCCTTACCACAGCAGTTAGACTTGCATTATTTTAGGCCAAGTTATGGCAAAAACGATGCAGTTTTATCACATTACCAAACATCTTGGGACATAAGGCATTTCTTTCTACACAGCTGGAGTGATCTTGCTATCTTGATACAATCTTCAACCGTCTAGTTAGAAATCAACTCACCTCCTGCAAATATAGACAAACATTAACTGGCTTATTTTCATCTGATGGAACTGAACCACTCCCAAAACTGAAATACAAAGCTGTGGAAGATGAAGCTCCAGGTGCCCAAACCCACTGGACCCAGGCACCCACACTCGCTCGATCACCAGGCACCCAAACTCGCTGGATCACCAGGTACCCAACTCACTGGATCAACAGGTACCCAAACTCACTGGATCACAAGGCATCAAAACTCCCTGATTCACCAGGCACTTATACATACAATCTAAATACACACTAACACACACCTAGCATATTCAAACACCTGCCAACTAGGTCATTTATAGATTATCAAAATTTTACATTCTGTATCTAAAAAATACCTATTATTCCAAAGTACATCTAGATGGTAAACCTACTAGACCACCGGGCATCTACTGTAAGTAGACGGTTATAAACACACCCACCTAACAAATTCTAAATATCAGCCGCTGGGAGCACCGTAACCCATTAAATGACAGTGATGATGAGGGCCAAATTACAGTTGGGTTTCATACTAATTACCTGGTTTGTGAAGACAAAGCATTTTTTTTTCTTTACTGAAGGCAAAACTGCTAATACACCTAAAGATAATCCATCTTAATCCCTGTGTACTCGAACTATCTATAAAAGTAATTAGAGGCAGAACTATCTATAAAAGTAATCAGAGGCAGTATTTGGCAGAAGGATTACATATAAAAAAGTAACAATAAAGCCTTCCCAAACAAACCGAACAAGGTCAAGATCCATTCTTTCAGAGATATCTGGATACTGCATTTAAGAGATTCTCACTGGCAGGACACAATTTCTCAAAATAGCTGGTACATGGAAACTTATTCACAGTCACTGATAAATAAGTAACATGCAGAAGGTTTGTTTTATTTTTCTGTGATAGGCCTGATATAATAGCTTCTTAACACTGATATAAAAACTATTCTTAACTACAGTACTCTCCTATTCCCTCAAAGAAGGAATGTGGTCTGCAAAAGAAGTGAAATTTATGCCTGCAATCCACCTGGTTGAAACTTCAGATGGACCTTGCAATAACTTCAAATTAGGGTACTGTATATTTCTAAAGCCCTAACTCTGAGGATATTGTTTTATTCTTGCTACCACAGACAATTATACAACTTAGGAAGGAACTCCAGCTGTGATGGGGTTAATGAAAGCTATATCTTCCAGTTTAAAATGTACCGGTATATAACTGATATAATCTGGAAATATCAAGAACAAAAACTATTGGAGTAAAAACTTAAAAGTAACAATGAAACTTAGAAAAGCGCAAATTCGCATAAAAGACAAGGCTTTACTGCCAACATTACTGTCTCTTTCAAATGCAGGGGTCTCCAACTGACTTTGATTTAACCCCTAGAACCCTGTCACTTGTTTACTTCACTCCCGCCAACATCCAATTGTTTTTATCCAGCTTGGGAGATATTTTCTCTAGTGAAAGGGTAATGATGGCTATATCTAACCTGTTCCAAGTCTACAAAGCATATTAAAAGTATACAGAGAAGTTAAGAATGAAACATACATACAGCAGAAGGGGGGAAAATGATAGTTTACATATATATGCTTGTTAGCCTACTTATTCAACTAGTAAACACCAACTGTAGGCGTTTCCATTCAGTTAATTTATAACACTGCGGCAAAACTCTTGTAAATTTAGCTATTTAACTATATGCTTTAATGCATTCAAACTTTACATACATACCTCAGTATGTTGGTTTTGCAACCAACTGGCAATATGCAAATGCTAGTACCATGGCAAGATTTAAAGAATACTATCCCTCTTGTCTGCTCCATCCTTACTTTTCTGTCTTTCTTTCCTTTACTCTTTGCTCTTGCTTCTACCTATGGGTGACTTTACACTCCCTCTTCTGTCTTTCTGTCCTCCATTCTTTCCTCTTCCTTCTGCCTATGGGTATCTCTACACTGAGTAACAAGCCCAATGATTTCCTGTACACCAGGAAACCATTTACTATGCTGGGTAGTAACAATATAACCAAATTATGGTGCCTGGTGGTTTAGTGGGTAATTAAGGTGCTCCAATCGGACTGAGCCTGTGTAGGTTTATATCCATGGGGTGGTTGGGGTTTACTGCTCACGTTATGCCACTCAGGGAGAAGTGAGGTTGGTCACACTCATCTTAAATGTCAGGACCAACTTGCCTAGCCCTGGTTCCCTATTGTTCCTCATGGGGTGACATAGGATTGGATGATGGATGGATGGATATAAAAGTTGATGTATAATACACTCCACGAAGTCCATCACTGGTTATTTCAGAATGGCATCTGAATGATTAAGTAGCTAAAAGACATTTAAGAATACTAACCATTTTAGTATTCAGCTGAACTGCTCTCCCGTACCAAAGGTGCTGGAGGTGGCGGTGGCGGTCATGTTGGTGGTAATGGTTGTCGTCGTCTGCCACCAGACCATTCCAGCAGAGGTGGCTGCCTGTACTATCAAGCTCCCCCTCCCCTCCAATTGTACCTGAAGTACAAATGCTTTAGAACTCAATAATCCTTTAACTACAATGACAGTGCTACCTCAACCCTAGTTAAATCTTCTGCGGGACATAACCCATTCCTAGCTTAGAAGAGTTTAGGACCAAAGGGTTAACTCCATCTGCCTGAGTGTCTATGTACTTGCCACCTTTCGTTTCGCTTCGTTTCGTTTTGTTTTTAAAGGCTTCAACATGCTTGCATGTGTCGGCCTTGGTCACCTAATGGCGGCTCTCCACGCTGCACCTTTGGCGTTTTTTTTTTTTTTTTTTTTTTTTTTTTTTTTTTTTTTCCAGAGGAGGTGTTCAATGTAACTTTTGTTAACTCCATGAACATGAGATGTTTTTTATTCTAAATGAAAAATCTGGAGGTTACAAGAACAGATCGACATCATACTTAAAGGTAAATGAAATGCGTTAATACCTTTCATGAAACATGTGTTGATAAGCTGTTATTAATTAATCAGTAAATGGCATAAAAATTGTAATGATAAAATAATATTCCACTGCTACATGTAAAGCAATTTAGTGTTAGTTGTTAGGGCAAAGCTGAGATATTCTGAAACACCTCCCATATTTATGGCAGAGACTCACCCTCTCTGAACTGCCATAACTTCCAAGGTGTTCTATTCACTGATATCCACATTGCCTTCACTTCCAAGGATTTGTGGAGTCCAGTATGTAAATTACCCTGAGTCTGTACCTTTCAGTACTTTAATCAGTTACAGTACCTAAGAATACAGTATTGTGTTACTTTGTTGAGTGGGTAATTAAGGTGCTCCAGTTGGATTGAGCATGTGCAGGTTTACATCCAAGGAATGGTTGGGGTTTACTGCTCACAATCCCTCTCAGGGATGAGAGGCTGGTCACCTTAATTATCAGGACCAACTTGCCTACCCTCAGGCTCCTACGCTTCTCATGGGGCAACACAGGATTGGATAAATGAATGAATATACTGAGCAATCTATGTTATAAATTCTTTTTTCAAACCCTCCCCTTTCAAAAATCCTATGCACGGACCTGATGAAGAGGGTAGTTTTAGGTCGTTAGGGTAAAACAGGTGTAATACCATTTGAACTACGCTTCATCATAGCCAGTGGCTCAGCACACATTTGTTACCCCTTCATTCCAGGATACCACGGGCCTGAATGATGAGTGAATGGGAGTGTGGCTTATTCAATTGGGCAAACTCTGGTAACCATCTCATTATAAGTACCTCCTGGTTCTCTGGACCCTAACTCACCCTACTTTGGGGTGAGAAAAGTCTGGATCATGAATCCAACAACCCATTAGCTATATATTCTTACTTCTCAACTCAAAAAGGATGTGGCTGCATGGAATCTGACGAGATTTAGTTATGAGTCAGGAATTAGTCACTGGTTACTACACCACTTTTACTTTAACCTGGCCTAAAACTGCCATCTCTCCATGAATGCCAACTTGTAATACCTGATTAAAACTAGACTAGACATGAAGTGCTATGGGATGAAGAGGCATACCACTGTCTCTGTCAATAAACAATGTGAAAATTTACAAAATGAATACCGTATCTGGGCCAAGTTACTGAGAATGTCCCTCCAGGTTTACTAGTCAAAACTGCATTCCCAACCTGACTACGCTTGGCCATCAACTAACAAAAGGGGTTAGAGATGTTTATGTAGTTGCACGGAATTTGATTAGAGTGTTAAGGATTGTCTCCCTGGTCACTTGTCAAATTAGCATACCAATCTGCCTGCGCTTGGGCATAAAGTAAGTGAAAAGGTGTTAGTGATCTTTACTAGGTCGCTGCATATAATTTGATGGGACTTAGTTAAGGAATGTCTCCTTGGCTATGAGTCGAAATTACGACCTCAGTCTGACTACACTTGCATAAATTAACTAAAAAGAGGCTGGGGATCTTGAAGTTGTTGCATGGAATTTTATGAGCCTTGGTTAAGGTCGGAACGTTTCTCCTTGACTTCTATTCAGAATCAATTAACTTTCCACTCTACACTTGACCAAGTAAATGAAAAGGGGCTTGGGATCTGCCAGATGAGAAAACTTAAATTTTTAAAATCTGGTTGTGAAAGAATATAACCAGAAAAGCCATATAACCTATACATACCTTGGCTTTTCCTCCCAATAATAATAATCCTATATACCTAGGCTTTTGCCCCCCAATAATAATTCTATATACCTAGGCTTTTGCCCCCCAATAATAATAATTCTATATACCTAGGCTTTTGACCCCAATAATAATAATTCTATATTCCTAGGTTTCTGTCTCCCGATAATAATTCTATATACCTAAGTTTTCGCCCCTCAATAATAATAATTCTATATACCTAGGTTTTTGCCCCTCAATAATAATAATTCTATATACCTAGGCTTTTGCCCCTCAATAATAATTCTATATACCTAGGTTTTTGTCTCCCAATAATAATAATTCTATATACCTAGGCTTTTGCCACTCAATAATAATTCTGTACACCTAGGCTTTTCCCCCCAATAATAATAAATAATAATAATAATAATCGGAAAAGCCATTTGTATACTCACCAAATTAGTATCCAACTGAATGTCCCCTCCAAAGTGATTGTTGTGGCTGTGGTGGTGCTAGTAATCCACAGCTAAATAAATTAATCTGCCTTAATGACACTGTGTTCATAATGCTGTCCTCTCCAACTCACACACCTGAAAGATAAAATCCTTATTAGCCATCACACTAAAAAGTTCATAATCATGAAATATCCATAAACGTTCTGAAAACCAAAATTCTACACACATCCCAAACTTCATACAGACCCCATCCCCCCCCCCCAAAAGCCCACACAGACTCCCCCCCTTCAATAATGCTCATCTACTCTCCCCAAAAATAATCCACACACAGACCCCCCCCAAAAAAAAAAAAAAAAAAATCCTCATACAGATCCCCTCCAAATAACCCACACACAGACTCCCCAAAATAATCCACACACACACACAACCAAAATAATCCACACACACAGACTCCCCCCCAAAAAAAAATAAATAAATCTATCTATCTATCTATCTATTGCCAGACGCCTCAATCCCGTTTGGGGTGGCCACAAACAAATCGCCTCCAAGTCGCCCTGTCCCCCGCCATTTCACTGCCCTGCTCCCAACTCACCCCCCCCTCTCTCATATACCTCTCCACCCCATCCCTCCATCTCATCCTCGGCCTCCCCCTCCCTCTTCCCCCCTCCACCTCACTCACATACACTCTCTTCGTCAGTCTTTCACCCTCCATCCTCTCCATAATAATACTCCACACAAACCCCTCTCCAAACTTCACACACTTATCTCCACCTCAAAATCCACGTACTAACTCCGCTCCAGACTTTACACACACACCACAAACAGCTCTTCAGCCCTCTTTTTCTCAGCTATTACGATTTCAGTTACCTACGCTTTGGGTCAGGTTTTCTTTAAGTAGTACCTCAATACCCCAGGGGTTATCAAAATGGGTTCTTTGGGGTATCTAAAATGGCATCTTAAAAAAAAAAATAGTGTATGGTAACTAAGGCTAACAAAACTATTCGTAGTAGCCTCTCTTTCTCTCTCTTTACAGGAAACTGAAGGTGAGAATGAATGGACACCAGGTTGATCGAGTTGAACCTTAGGGTATCGGGGCCGAAAAAGTTTAAAAACCACTGCTTAATATACTCAGGAGTGTTTACAATGCAAACTAAAATCAATATCATCATAGCAGCAATTAGTGGGAGGAGAAAGGAAAAAAAAAAAGAGCTTACCAAACGTGTAGATCACCCTCACCTGCCACAGTTGAAGCCAAACTGTCCAAAGCTGGCAGGCCCAGCATCAATTACTGTATAAACAATGACGGGAAAGTGAACGCCGCAGCCGAATGATCAAAATACGTGTTGGCAACTTTGCCATCCTCTCCCACGCCCTCTATTGTCGTTAAGCATGACCTTGTTTATGGGTCACTAATATAAATCTTTAATACATATACACAAGCATATATTTATTATTTCTTTCATCTTGGTGTGATGCAATACTTTATCCCTCCTCATTTTCTTCACCCAGTTCATTTACGGTCAATAACAGAGTACAGACTTTTACTGTTCCCATCATTCAGATATTTATTCAGTGCCAATTTCCCATATTTGTTTTCTTTCATTCTGCTTCACCCTTTATTTAGTTGTTAATAACAGGAGTGTTTGCAATGTTTTTATCATCCTGATGTATTGTCAGCCTGTTTTATCTTTTATGTAGTTGGTCAGTATTAGAAGTAAATTTATTGTTTCTCATCCTCATGCAAGGGAATGGACATTTTTCTCTCCTATCTATTGTCTCATATTTTTTCCTCCTTTAAATATTCCTAAATTATTTTATTTAATGTATCATGAATATTGAAACCGACAATATCAGGTATATAGTTATTAATGTACTGCAGTTAACAGCATATTAAGCACACAGACCTACTCAATCACCAGTAAATAAATAGGATTTATGATAATCACCTGCATACTACTGTACATTAATTATAATAAAGAATGATTTTCGTGTCTAATATAGCATTCTACCTGGGCACTGCAGGCATATTGGCCTACACTGTAGATTTCAAAAACATGCACCACAAAAGCACATAGTTACAGTAAGCACTGAGCATAGTACAAAGACTTACTAAAAGCACGAAACCCTGCAGACTGGTAATGCCTAGGCAGCAAAACAGAATGGTGTGTACCGTACTATACACGAACACACAAAAGCCAACAAACCAAGTATGCCTAAGCATACTGTATAAATGTAAACTAATATCTCACAGCCAGGGTTGGCCTACTCTAAGTTACGTCATTCTGGGTCTAATGGTCATTAACCATAAAAGAACACAACTATACTTACTGATCTTTCTCTTTTGGAAATCAATGATACACATATTGTGGGTGGGTGAGCATTTGACTTTATCGCACAGAACACAATAGTGTGAGTGCCCGACCATGTTTTCCTTTTTCAATATCATGTACATAAGAGA